>NC_064641.1:498681989-498987591 GCF_023864345.2 Schistocerca serialis cubense | reverse complement strand
AAACAATTAACTTTTAGGAACATGGTTCTTTACAACTATGCAACTCTCGGCTTTCTGAGCCACAATTTGATTGGAACTACCTCCCAGAGCAGCTCATTACTGCAGCGGATACGATATACGAAACTGGATATTAAAGTTTCCTGTACAATACGTGAAAACATAAATTTACATCAAAAGCCCTTTTACGTGTGGTTTACACCTTCCCATTTTTTTTATTTTGCAGTGCCCAAATTTCTAGTTCCAAGTTGTCCGGAGCGCCTCCAGACACGTCTTTGGTCTGGCATCTTATTGAATGGAGTAGAAATGTCTTCAGTGGTGAGCCCCGCTTCAAACTGAGCCCCTGGGAGGAGCGAGGACATGTCTGGAGACGTGTCTTGAGATATCCCGGACAGCGGTGGGGTACCACCCAAACTGCCGCCCGCCATAATGCCCAACAAGCACTAGTGATGATCTGCTGTGCCATTTTTTTCATAACAGGACTTATTTGGTTGTCATCCGCCGTACCCTTACAGCACAGCAGTACGTCGACGATATTGTACGCTCCGTTTTGTTGCCCTTCATGACAAGCCATCCTGGGCTTACATATCAGTAAGGTAAGGCCCGCCCGATGTTTGTCTTCGTGCTTGCCAAACCCTGCCTTGGTCAACAAGGTCGCCGCATCTCTCTCCAGGTGAGAACGTTTGTAGAATTATGGGCGCGGGGACCTCCAAACAGCTCGGGATTTTGACGATCTAACGCGCCAATTGGATAAAATTTGGCACGATATTCCTCATCAGACATCCAAAAATGGTTCAAATGGCTCTGAGCACTATGCGACTTAACAGCTGAGGTCACCAGTCCCCTAGAAATTAGAACTACTTAAACCTAACTAACCTAAGGACATCACACACATCCATGCCCGAGGCAGGATTCGAACCTGCGACCGTAGCAGTCGCGCGGTTCCGGACTGAAGCACCCAGAACCGCTCGGTCACAGCGGCCGGCTGTCTGTGGAGCGATGAGGTTCATTTTACACTACAGGGTGCAACGAATACACAAATTGCGGCATTTGGATTACTGTTAAACTGCATGTTGTGCACGAAGAGCCATAGTACTTGCCGTCTGTGGCTGTGTGGTCTGGTTTCACAAGCACATCTATTCTCGGACCGTCCTTCTTTGAAGAGAATACACCCTGAGGGCCTGTCAGATGTACCATGTCGTCTGCACGTTATGGAGACCACCTTGTACAACATGTGATTCTTGCTTTGGATGAGCGAGACTGTGCGAAACACCTCATGTCGATCGCCCAGAGAAAGATCTGCTAAATGCAACCTTCTATGATCGTGTTATTTCTAGAGGTTTTCCAGGTACATGGCCTGTAAATACACCTGGTCTGAATTCAGGTGACTTTTGGCTCTGGGGATATGTAAAAGAACGTGTTTACCAAGGACACGTTCGGTCTCTACCAGATCTGAAGGCTAGTATACAGGAATACACTCCAAATTCCACGGAAACTGCTGCGTGCAACTGTTCATTACGTAGTTTTGCTAGTGCAGCATCGCATCGACGTCTCCGGTGGTTGTATTGAACGAAGTGTATAAGCGGCGGTTAATAATAAAATCAACATTATGCCTTTCTCACTCTTTTGACCTTTCTTGCCCACGTCCCATTCCTAACCCATTACATAAAGAAATATTTCCACGCATATTTCTTGCATTCACGGCGCCAGATTTGCGCCTGGTGGCCAAAATTGGAACTTTTTTTTTTTTTTTTTTTTTTTTTTTTTTTTTTTTTTTTTTTTTTTTTTTTTTTTGCAGCGTAAATCGGTTCCGCGTTAACGCATTAATTAGCACATCTACCAAGTTTCACTGCCGTATGATAATTAAAGCCCATACTTAACCGCTGTGAGAAGCTGTACTTTAAATACAGCAACCTGGTAGAACAACGGAAGCATTACAACCACCATCTTGACTTTTCATCTTAACTCAGTCTCAAAACGTTTTGGGCTGAAGGGACATGTACGATACAAGTTGAAACGCAAATAAGGAAACAATAGTGGCACCAATTAGGTTATGTTCTGTTAATATATCGCATCATAATTCTCTGTTTGATGACTGAGTGTTGTGTGATGTCCTTAGGTTAGTTAGGTTTAAGTAGTTCTAAGTTCTAGGGGACTGATGACCATAGATGTTAAGTCCCATAGTGCTCAGAGCCCTTTGAACCATAATTCTCTGTTCTTGGAAAATAAAATAAACGTTACGGTGCAGCGTGTACCCACTGCCATCGAAGGGCGCGACCTTTACTGGAGAAACAGCTGAGCGCTACGGCACAGCCAAGCGGCTGGGGGGAAGTACGGAACGAGACGGCAAGGAACGCGGTCGGGCTATTTGGGGCCTAGTGGTCTGTGGTCGCTCTTCAGACGGACCTGTGCTCTCAGAACGTCGTCACAGGCAAGTCGCTCGCTCCAATTCCTCTGTCTGACTTCCGTGTCTCTCCGTCCGCACACCACGCTATTTTCGGACGCTGCTTTGCGGCCACAATTTACTGCCAGTCCGCAAAGAGCTCCCGCAGACTGACTTTGCGATGTACCGCAATAAGCGCATCTTCTGGCGGGAAGTTACCGGTAACATAATGAACTCAATACTGAACTGTAGAGACTACTCCACGGAACCAAGCTGTGACGTAATATGTCACAGCCACCACGATATGTCGGGTCGACCTGTCAAATCGTCCTACTAAACAGCAGAAATGAAATTACTATATACTGATACTACCTGACGCTGTCTAGATTTAGTTTACAGTCCAGTGAAAGAATCGCCCGAAATGTCGCGGGCACACGCAGTACTAACAAGCCTGAACACCACTCCGTCACTGTTTGAGTTGCCTCTCAAGTTTAGTACTGCGGTAACGTAACTGTGCCAGTCCTTCCAAGTCCCGCACAACTCATCGTCCTCTTTCATTAGCACTTTCCACACTAAGCAAATGCGCCTCTTTAGACGGAGCCCTTATGCCGTACGTTGCTTTGTTTCCCGCGCGTTTGTAATGCGTAAATGGACGCTGTTCGTTCGTCAATTGAACTGGCGGCAAGAGTAGTTCATTTACTTTCCGGCAGAGGTCACTATGAGTCTGCAGCTTGAGCGTAGGCAACACGCGATTGGTTTTCACGGGCGCAGTCGCATAACTTCTGATATGGGTCCATTGCACTTTGCATGTTTGTACTGTGTGGATCACGGATGTTTTTGATGGTTCTTACGGATCATAGGAGGAAAACTCTGATGTGGATATTGATTACGAACATTCAGACGTATTTTTTGAAACTTCAAACAGTTCAGGTACGGATTTATAATAATGAAAAATATCGTTAGAAATAATATACAGTGTGTTTGAAAAAAAAACTCCCTAGTTTTAATGTGTCCTAGAATCTGCACGAAATGACATACACTATTCTAGTTTGTGATGTTTGATCATCAACTCTCCTAGTTGGGCTTCCCTGAAGTTCCCAGGTTTGCTACACCACGAGACGGCACCAGTGCTGTGGTTTTCCTCTGTTCCCTCAGTTAAGTCCAGGTGTGCGTGCGGAGAAACTCAGCAACAATGCGTACTCCGCACCAGAAACTGCAGTGTGTTATTTGGCTTGTGAACAGTTAATCGTCATAACTGCAGAATTTGGGGGCTGAGCATCCACATGAAGTTATTCAGCATCAACGTGACTCTCCCAAAGTTAATGTCTGGTGCAGTCTGATGAGAGATCGTGTGACTGGTCCTTTCATTTTTGGAGAAAAAACAATAAACGGGGACGTTTACAGTGACATGTTGACAGAGGATGTCTTTCCCCAGATGGACGATGTTGAGGCGGAAAAGGGGCTTGTTTTTTACCAACAAGATGGCGCCCACGTCATTGCAGTAACCATGTGCGTGCGGCTCTTGACACTCGCTTTCCAGGACGGTAGATAGGCAGGGTTGGCTCAATAACTTGGCCACCACGAAGCCCAGACTTAACCCTGCTGGACTTTTCCTATTGAGGCCACATAAAAAATATTGTGTACAGTGAAAAGATCAGAGACTTCAATCATTTACGGGAAAGAATCATCGCGGCGGTTGGGACAGTTAACTTGAAATGTTGCTGAATACGTGGCGAGAAGTGGAGTATCGTCTCGACGTGTGCAGGGCAACAAGTGGATCCCACGTTCACGTCTACTAACATTAAACAAAACTTGAAGGAATTCTATTTCACGACATGTACTCATTGATGTAATTTTTCATTAATTTCCCCATTAAATTTATACTTAAAACTAGGGAGTTCTTTTTCGAAGACTCTGTGCATGTTACTATAAAAGCAAATATTGGCTCAAATTACTTTGACACTTTTATAGGGGTCTGTATGTATATTTAACTATTATCCTTTCTGTCGGAAGACACTGAAGTGGTGGAAACGGTTTTCTTTCCAAATGGCTCTGAGCACTATGCGACTTAACTTCTCAGGTCATCAGTCGCCTAGAACTTAGAACTAATTAAACCTAACTAACCTAAGGACATCACACACATCCATGCCCGAGGCAGGATTCGAACCTGCGACCGTAGTGGTTGCTCGGTTCCAGACTGTAGCGCCTAGAACCGCAAGGCCACTTCGGCCGGCGTTTTCTTTCCCTTATTTCTTTTAGCGGTAGTGAATATATGGGTTGCGTAAAAACAAACAATCAAAAAGACAACGTCTCTGGTGCGCTTCATGCCAGCCATAGGTAAGCAGCTAGCGACTCATGGTGGTATGGAGGGGCTTCAGGATTCATAAGGTGGACCACCACCATGTGCAGACAGAGTGTTTGGGCGACACTTCCCAGAAAATATCCCAGCGACAGCAACAATACAAAATGTAAGCAAGGTGGTGTAAAGCGTGTGCAGACAAAGGGAAAAAAGAAACTGGGAAAAGAATAAGAAAAGAAACACGATAGCGGTGAAAGCAGTGTAATGTGGCTATCTGCGGACCTCACAGTTTAAAGAATACCGTACCCGAATAAATTACGCCTAATAGAAAAAAAGCTGCACTTCTGTATTGAAATTTTCTTGTAAGCACATGTTGTTGTCAATAAAAATCTGTTCTTTTGTACATGCTCACTTCTTTCAAGCATTAAAAATAGCGAGTTTTAGAAGCTAGAATTTTTTTTCTTTTTGGAAAGACATTCGACCATCAAAGTTCTAGAAAAAATATCATTTATGTTCAGAAAAAAATTACAGCATTAGAAAGATGTTTCAAACTTTAATGTAAATGGTTTACTATCTTTGTATTTCCTTCATGACTTGTATAAAATGCCCATGAAATTGCTTGAAAAGTGTCAGTCCGCATTGACAAAACATATCTGAATGACTCAGTGTGGAAAGTGATAACATTATAATTGTAATTTTAATCTTGTGGACTCACGATTAGTCATAATAGTAACTCCATGTATAAATCCGTCAAAATGGTTCTGAGCACTATGGGACTCAACTGCTGTGGTCATCAGTCCCCTAGAACTTAGAACTAGTTAAACCTAACTAACCTAAGGACATCACACACATTCATGCCCGAGGCAGGATTCGAACCTGCGACCGTAGCAGTCGCACGGTTCCGGACTGCGCGCCTAGAACCGCGTATAAATTAGTCAGGATATGTCAGAGTGTGTTATTTTGACCCAGTGCTTTGAAGTTATACGAAACTGAGATGAATTATATGCAATCTCGCTAATAGGTGGTCAGTAAGACTTAAGCTGGGTTCCCAAAGGCATCAATTTCTTACACGTGCATCCTCCTACCACCACTCGCTAAAGCCAATGTGCATGTAGAACCACTCTACTTGCACAGTGTCACGTCAACCTACGCGTAAGTGACGAAAGTTGAAAGACGTTCTACCTTCTTGCACATTGTCGCTTCTCCTACCATCGACTAAGTGCTTCAGCAGGTGGATCTCCTCTCATTCCGCTGCCATTCGTTCGACAGCACAGATCTAGAATCGTTTGTTTATGTATGTGCGAAGTTGGCGTCACGCCAAAATAACGGAGTAAGTCTTCAACCAAGTAAAAAAATACTTTCTAAAGTGGCAAAATATTCTTAAACAGTGTGATAGAAATCATTCTAGCATACACAACTCTTTATAATCACTTATTTGCAACTGAGTAACACACCATCGTTTGAAGGGACGAAACGGATTAAAAAGTATCGAAACTGAAAGTGTGAATTGGTTGAGGTTTGTGTTACTGCGAAAGAGTCGATAATGCAAAGGTATTTTGTTTTTTCAGTATAGTGGCTATGAGTTTTTGCTTTATTCATTGAGTGTAAATATTACCGTGAAATGGAAATTTATTTGTGGCATTAGAGATTTAAAACCACTCTTGATCCTCGTTAAAACACTATTTAAATCTAACAATTTCGTATTGGCGATATCGTTCAGTAGTGACTGGTCTGCACGGCATTACAATGTTTGGTTACAAAATCAAATACCACGCTGGTAAAATAAACGTAAATTTACAGCCACTGTGACCTATCAGATCCTTGACTAACTCTGAAACTAAAAATAAAGCTCTACTGTTGAGACAAGAATCTTACTTTCCGTTGTACAATTTAGTGTACTGTAGATAACATAAAAATTTAGAAATAGTGCTCTTCGGAATGCAATGCGTAACTGCAGTGACTCCATTTGACAGACATTTCAATTTTCCTTTTAATTTCATGCGAACTGGCACGGCATTTCTCATACTTGCCCTCGACTTTTGTACAGAGCCACAGATATGGCTCATAAAGATTTCAAAATTGATTTTATTCATCCGAAAATGACTTTCGAACGAAACGTCGTCCTCGTTGGAGAACTCTCTCATTAGCGTATTTGTTGTACCCAAACGATTCCTACGAGATGTCAGTTTCCATTATCCAACATCTGTGGGTTCGTTTTCTCTTCGTCAACGTCAATATCAGCTCTTCGCCTTAAAGCTGCGCAACTCCCATGCCAATCATTTCACTTGTCGCCATCTTGAAAGTCGCGAAAGTTCTGCGGCGGGGGTGGGTTACATTCCCTGGACTCAAGTCGGAAGCACAAGGCCGCCGGGCCGTCCCAGCGCCTTCAGACGCAATGCGCGCCCGGTAAGATTAGAGGAATCACCTTGTGTCCGAAGTAAAGATCGCTTCCACAGGTTACTGTAAGGAAATGACCAGGTGGAAAATTGTCAGACGTATACACCTAACGCCTCCTGAGAGAGCAGGCTGCACCCAAAACACAGGATTTTTTTCACTTTTAGCTACGTGAAATGGAAACCAGAATCCGGGGATTTTTGTGACTTGAAGTGCAAGCTTCTCATTCGTTAACAGCAACAAACTGTCGAGTAGAGAGCAATGGAGGTAGCCAGGGGGAGACGAAACATAGTTGTAACCGAGAGGATTGGTGGTAGGGAGTAAAGTATATGCTAGAAATTTAAACTAACCCCGCCATTGGCTGGAGACAGCGAAGTGAATTCTAGAGGACATTTCCCTCACCTGAAAAACTAGTGGTTAATCATAATATTCTAAGGTATAGGAAGTAGAGGTTTATCAAAGTAGTGACAACAATGTTACGCTTAAGTTCACCTCACTTAACCTGAGAGGCACCTCACGCTCATAAACCGAACGGAAAAGGTAAATCTCGTAACTTCAGAAAAGTCTCCTGTTGCTGCTGTCGAGTGAGACTGTTGTTGCTGACCTCGTCCGAGAAGCTTTACTGTTGCTGCCGAGCTTTCTGATCCAGTACAGCCCTCGTAAGATTGTAAGTTCACACCAGGCGCCGTAATACTTCACAACTTGCAAGACATCTCACGCTTTGGCATCTCAACAGATACCATGGTGAGACTGTATCAGCAGTAGTTAGGGACTTTTACTGGACGAGCATTGCTCAATAAGCTTCACTTATTCCAGTTTAGAATCCAGATTCAGACTTGCATTTCGTAATGACTTGATTTCAACTACAGGTTGTTCGCTGCATTTTCAACAATTTCATCTCTGAGGTGCGCATTCAAGACAATTAGTTGTGCGTCATTGTTTTTACAGTCAATCATAGGTTCCCATTTAACTTTGTAGTTAGGTAGTTTATTTGCGTGTTTGAATTTTTTAAAAGTCAGATCGCACTTCGAGAATCTTTAATCTTTCAAAGTTAGATTGCATATCAGGAGCCATTAATTCTAATTTAGGGTCAGAATGCTTATTAGGTGCCAAGCACATTTGAATACTTTGAAGATTTTATGCATTTATGTTCTAGAGTGCAACTAATGAATAAATTATATTAAATATAAATCTAAAACCTTTCTCCCCATTCATTTACCTACAAATCCCCTTACAATCTCTCCCTCTCTGTGATGACTGGGTGTTGTGTGATGTCCTTAGGTTAGTTAGGTTTAAGTAGTTCTAAGTTCTAGAGGACTGATGACCATAGATGTTAAGTCCCATAGTGCTCAGAGCCATTTGAACTAAGGTAAGCGAATTTCTTCTGTCCTGCACTTTCTCTTGCAGACTTTACAGGTCGGAATCCATGATTTTTGCAGTTTCATCTATCCACCTCATCCTTTGCCGCCCTCTTCCCCTTATGCCTTCGATCTACCCCAGCATTAACACTTCTTTTCCATGGAATCATGTTTTCTCATAATGTGCACAAAGTAGGTCATGTTGTGTTTCAATATCAGACTTTTCAAGGAGCAGTCTCATTTTTCTTGCTGCAATACTGACCTGTTCTCTTTGCGGTCCATGGACTGTAAGGAGTTACCAAGAACATCTCAGTTCAAAGGTAGCTATTCTATTCCACACAGCCTTTCTTATGGTCCAGGGCTCAAGTCCGTATATCACAGCTGGAAAGACCGTAGCCCTCGCCATACGAATCTTTGTTGTCAAAGTTATTTCTCTACAGTTATTTCTCTACAGTTCTCATAATATGCAAAGATCAGCACATTCCTCAAACTGGGGAACTATCAAGAATGGGGTTCCACAAGGGTCAGTCTTGGGTCCTTTGTTGTTCTTAATATATATTAATGACTTGCCATTCTATATTCATGAAGAGGCAAAGTTAGTTCTCTTTGCTGATGATACAAGTATAGTAATCACATCTGACAAACAAGAATTAACTGATGAAATTGTCAATACTGTCTTTCAGAAAATTACTAAGTGGTTCCTTGTAAACGGACTCTCACTGAATTTTGATAAGACACAGTACATACAGTTCCGTACAGTGAATGGTACGACGCCCTTAATAAATATAGACCTTAATCAGAAGCATATAGCTAAGGTAGAATATTTCAAATTTTTAGGTGTGTCCATTGATGAGAGATTAAATCGGAAGAAACACATTGATGATCTGCTGAAACGTTTGAGTTCAGCTACTTACACAATAAGGGTCATTGCAAATTTTGGTGATAAACATCTTAGTAAATTAGCTTACTATGGCTATTTTCACTCATTGCTTTCGTATGGCATCATATTTTGGGGTAATTTATGACTGAGGAATAAAGTATTTATTGCACAAAAGCGTGTAATCAGAATAATAGCTGGAGTCCACCCAAGATCATCCTGCAGACATTTATTTAAGGATCTAGGGATATTCACAGTAGCTTCTCAGTATATATACTCTCTTATGAAATTTGTTATTAACAACCAAACCCAATTCAAAAGTAATAGCAGTGTGCATAACTACAATACTAGGAGAAAGGATGATCGTCACTATTCAAGATTAAATCTAACTTTGGCACAGAAAGGGGTGAATTATACTGGCACTAAAGTCTTTGGTCACTTACCAAATAGTATCAAAAGTCTGACAGATAACCAACAAGTATTTAAGAAGAAATTAAAATAATTTCTGAATGACAACTCCTTCTACTCCATAGAGGAATTTTTAGATATAAATTCAGAATAAAAAAGAAAAAAAATTATAAAAAAAATAAAAAATAAAAAAATAAAAAACACAAAAATAAAAAGTTGTTATATTAACTTAAGTATGTTGTTAAATTAACTTAATTATGTCATGTATTGGAAAATTTGACTCGTTCCACATCATTACGAAATATCGTATTCATGATCCATGGAACTAGTATTAATCTAATCTACTCCTTAAAACATTGTCAAGGTTGGGCATTGCCGTTCTACCAAGTAACAAGCGTCTCTCGCTTTCGTGGCGGCAGTATTTGGTACACGCCACTGTGACGTGGTACAGATCCGTCACTGCCGTTGTGTCCTGATCACTGTGTCCAGAAGCGACGATTTTCAACCGGTGTAGATGGGCGGCGTAACACCCTTGTCCCAGCCTCATGCGGATGAGAGAGATCACTAAGCTTCACCTGGTGAACCATGACCGAGAAGATCGTTCAGTTGTTTGGCCGCTAGGTGGCCACCCTTATAATGCTGGGATACATGTCATTCACAATTCCAGTCGTGATAAGCAACTTTCTTGATCGTCGTGTTGAAATCCATGTAAGGGGTCGGTGTTGAACGGAACTCTCCTTCCGTAATGCACCTCTTAGTGAGGCGAGAATACTATGATGCCCTTTTATCCAGTCAGCGGACATCCATGTCCAACGTCCGCGCAACTATTTTGGCCTCCAAGACATACCTGGTAGTCTGTTTACCAAACAAATGGTTCAAATGGCTCTGAGCACTATGTGACTTAACATCTGTGGTCATCAGTCCCCTAGAACTTAGAACTACTTAAACCTAACTAACCTAAGGACATCACACACATCCATGCCCGAGGCAGGATTCGAACCTGCGACCGTAGCGGCCACGCGGTTCCAGACTGAAGCGCCTAAACCGCACGGCCACACCGGCCGGCAGAGAGAGAGAGAGAGTGAGAGAGAGAGACAGAGAGAGAAATCGTCAGAAAAAAATATTTTTTGTCTTACTTAATGCCCATAGTTGGGCGACAGAAAATGAGGGCTGTGCAGCAATGTGTCATTACATGTTTACAATATGCATTACTGCTTTTCTACTTTCTTACTTTCGTGTACTGGATGAAGGTGAATCACGCTTTGAGAAAGTGGCGACTGCGCTATCCATAAAAGTAACCATATAATCATACCAGTTCCGTTATGGAGAGCTCATTATAAAGTTGCAAGCTCGCATCTGACTGGTCGCAGGGAATAAGATCGTACTTTTTATTCCTGCTCAGACGGTTGACGGGTTTAGGTGCGGCGTAATTACAGACCATGATTTCTTTATAATTAATTCAGTTCACAAATGCTTTGGTCATAGTACCTAGTATGTCTCTTGCGTTTCCACTGATACAGAAATTACAGGTAAGATCTACAGCTTGGCAAAAATCTACTTTTTGTGAACAAAGCAAAGGCAAGACACTGACTTGTTGTGGGCCAGAAATGAAAAGATCAATTAAGTTTCCGTGAGACTGCGCAAAGGAAAAGGAAGACTGATAACCATTGAGTGTTCAGAGAATCCCGTAACAATTAGACTGACTTAACACTCGATACGTATCTACACTGGAAAAGGGAGAAGATGTAGAAACGGCAGCACCTAAGAAAATTGCTGTTGTCGGTAACACAGCGTGCGATCGTCATGTCATTCATTTCAGTTGAACTGAAAATTTCTGTTAATACTAAAGCTAATGTATTACTTTGTACATCTGCTCTTCTGTAATTGTTCTTACATACAGCCTCCTTAAAAGAGAAAATAATGGAGCGATGACTTCCTCGACGGCAACATACAGGTATTGTTTTTAACACTCTGTAAGCAGACAACTAGTTTAAAGTTTCATTCAAGCGTGACCAGTCACAAATTTGTTACTAAGATAATCACATTTTGACACATGGGCATCGTCGAAAGCTGTTGTTGCCATCCACTGTAAAGCGACTCTCTCGCAGGCCATATGCTTCGTGTATGTGCGCTTCCTACTTTTTTTTTTACGAGTATTTGTCGAATTATTGGCTGACTCCTGGGTACATACCATTTGACAATGGGACATTTATTACAGGCGTCATGGTCGCATTTTTTTGAGTGGTAACATCAAACTTGTGCTTTTTTTATACATGAACTTCTCTCGGCACAGGCAATTTGACAATGAACTAAGGCGCTTTATAATAGTTGTGTTAGTAAAGAATGTTAACGCAATACGTTACAGACGAGGGCGCTATCACCTGGGAGTATTCTGCTCCACATTTTGTACGGATATAACCCTGATGATTGGCAAGCTTCAATCTTTATATGGCATGATGCCCTGATCTCGATAGGCAGTTCACGTGTGCATGCTTCCAACACATATCTCGCATCACAGTACTATCAATGTCCTTCAAAAAACTATTGTACGCACTTTTGTAACAAAAATTACCATAGTCTTCTTGCGCATGAAGGAAAAAAAAAACATTTTTTTCATAAACAGGTGTACGTATAATATCGAAGAACGCTAAAGTTTGCACTAAAATATGAAACTTTGTCTTTAAGCACTTCCCACCTTTTTTTGGAGAAATGTTCCATTGTAAACATTAGCGTCATATCGCAGTACTTACATTTCAAATGCTTTCAAACGCCGTCAAAAAATTACATCGTACTAAAAATAAAGAAGAAGAAACTGGTTTCGCGTTCATATCTTGGTAGACAAAAATGATACTACGATAAACAAGCATAAAAATGCTTACTTCACCCTCACTTAGACCTCTTAAGCCGTTAATCAAATATTCTGGCCGAACACATGACGTGTGACACTCTTTGAAACTGGAATAAACACTAAAGAGAAGATAAACACTAAAGAGAAGATCAGAGCATGTCTCCCGCAAGTTTTGATCAGACTGCTCAGGTATGGCGGGGCCAGGTAACATGACCCCTGCAAATGTGTAGGTTTACAGAAAAAATTTGTTTAGGTCACAAAGACAGATTTCTTCGGAAACTGGAGTAAACGAACGATGCTGAAAAATACAAACCATTAGACGTACATCATTAGTAGCATCATGCAAGTAGTATTATTTTATAGAGCCAGTTGATGATACAGTTTAACCGCTGGAATAATTGAATGTAGTGCGGTTGGGGATATCGTTTTGGTAACCTATTCTCTAACCCTTCACACACATTTTTCTGTTTTTCAAATGATCGTAATAATGTCTAGTAAAGCAGTATGTAGGGTGGTTCCATTCTAACTACAGTGGGATAAAACGATACGTCATTTTAAACTTTATACTTACGTGTTCTTAATTTCAGTGAAGTGCACTGTTATGTACTTGAATTTCATCTTCTTTAAGGCGATCGCTAACGGTAGACTTATTGCTGTGAATGACTCCACAGTCCATTCAGTTTCATCGTGAACAAATTTTCTGTTCTTTGAATCATTTCATAATAATCACTATGCATAAACATGCCCAAAAGTTTCCCCCGAAAATAGTGAACGAGTAAATCGTACATCTGACGACATATAAATTTTGTTATGAAATAATAACAATGAAGGAAAATATATTTAATGCAAACTTAAATCATTTGGATATTGACTTTTATTTCCGACTATATTTCTGTTCTTATGCATCGACTATTTTTACATGACGTTCATCGAAATTTTGGTTGTAGTTATTATCAGCAACCAAGGAAAATAAAGAAAATACTGACTGACAGTTTAAAAATTAATTTATTAAAAATACTTCCACGGTATACGAGCGAACGACAAGTGATTTAACAGTAAGATTCTTAATGGCTGCGGCAATTCCCCGGAGCTGGGTAGATCCCAAAACCGAAGCGCCTGTACTCCTAAATTCAAACTAATAAAGGAATGGTCCAATCAGACATGTCGACATCTGTCCTAAAATTTTTATATGTGAAGAATACACCGAAAGAAAGACAGTGTCCATATTTTAGTTGCTAAAACACACTGCAAGTATTTTTTATAAACGCCGAAAACTTCCAAAATCGTTGCTTGCCGGACAGTTGGAGAAATGTATACCCCCGTCTTAGCTGCAGCAGACAGCGCTTGCGCAACATGGTGGGCACATATTTCTTGCTTGACGGCACATCGGTAAATAGATAACATGGCAAACGCGATGGTAATTTGTAAAGTGAATTTCAATATCCAATGACAGTTGTCTGAGATGAATGTTCACAATTACTATTCGCTCGAAACTTGAACTCATTTTATACCCGTAATAATTTGCAGTGTTTGCTAACAGCATCCGTCTTTATGCACGTTCCAGAGTTTCACAGTAATGTGGATTCCAATTATTGTTTGTTCAATATTGCAGAGGTGAAATAAGAATGCGGTGTGAAGTCTATATCACCCACTTCTCCCTACTTACTTATCTGTTAATTTCTTGGACATTTATTCAATTCATGTCGGCGTTTGTTAGAAATTGTGGAAGTACGCGTATTACAAGAAACAGCAAAGAACTCGGACGATTCCGTGAATTTTAATTCGAACAACGATTGTTGTGCTAATTAAAGTCTACAACAAAAATAGACCAAAGAAAATACGTGCTTTAATAGCTTTTAACTACAAAGAAAAGGCTGTAAATTTTTTGATTAAACGAAGAGGGGAGAAAATGCTTAAACAGTGTGCAAAACCGGTTTCGTTTCCTAAAATCTGGACATGAATTGTATAAATGGAAGAAAGATTTGCGCCGGCCGGAGTGGCCGTGCGGTTCTAGGCGCTACAGTCTGGAGCCTAGCGACCGCTACGATCGCAGGTTCGAATCCTGCCTCGGGCATGGATGTGTGTGGTGTCCTTAGGTTAGTTAGGTTTAATTAGTTTTAAGTTCTAGGCGACTGATGACCTCAGAAGTTGAGTCGCATAGTGCTCAGAGCCATTTGAACCAAATATTTGCACAAGGTTGGAAATATGCCCCAAAATGAAACTCGCAAAGGAATGAAAGAGAAACTATTCGGAGGATTTAGAATTGCCCGTGAGAGTCAGCGCACTGTTACCGAAGGATATCTATCAGACAGGGCACACTGAATTACAAATGAGACTGAATGTTACTGATTTCCAGACGTTCTCGACGTGATTCAACTGTTTCACTAGATTACACGAAAAGGAAGTAGCAAAATTACTATGTCTACCTCAAGTAAAGGTGAAGAGGAGATATCATTAACAGGTAATACTATAGAGAAATTCGTAGATAAGGTAAAGATGAAACTCCTTGTTATCCCATAAAAACTGCATATAAAGCAAAACTGACAGGTTTCGTGAAAAAAGAAAAAAAAGACAGAGTCGTTTGTACAGTCGATGAATGCTATGACACAGTCGTATACAACAAAGACAGTCGTAAATATCAGTGGATTAATGTTTCCGCAGCTTTATATCTGTCTTCAGGAACATCAAGGCATATCAGGACAAAAATAAAAAAAATCGCTTCCGTGCAAAACTTTTGTAATCTACCTAGCATAATCTTGAAAAATAGGAGAGAATAATGTTACACTGTCACGTCAGAAACGTCGTCTTACTACTTGCAGAAAATATTGCATTACTTTTGTTGGACTGTTGGCCTGGACATAAATACACCTCTGTCTTTACTAGTATGACGAAAAGTCAGTTAATACAATTCGGGTTCCATCCGGAACTAATAGTGTGATTCGTTCTCTCGAAAAATAAATTTTTTAAGATATATTTTGCGATAGCCCTCTGTCATTACAGGTTTATGAGCGGTACGTATAGTTAAACTTCAGTCATTTCTGCACTGTTTATTTGCATCACCACATTTCAATGGCTCTGAGCACTATGGGACTCAACTGCTGAGGCCAATAGTCCCCTAGAACTTAGAACTAGTTAAACCTAACTAACCTAAGGACATCACAAACATCCATGCCCGAGGCAGGACTCGAACCTGCGACCGTAGCGGTCTTGCGGTTCCAGACTGCAGCGCCTTTAACCGCACGGCCACTTCGGCCGGCCACCACATTTCAAGTATTCGATGAAGTATGCCTGTCACGCAATGGCCCCCACCATTTCTTACTCCATTCGAGTACTGCATCAATAAAACTACTAATTAATGTGAAGTGCCTGAATGCATGAATATTTTGTCGAGTGTGCCTGGAGTGAGGAAAATGTTTGCTTTTCCGCATTTTTGTGACGATTACAGGGAAAAGAACTGCTCGATTATTAGTAAAATATGCATATTTCAAAAATTGTTATACGAACTGTGCTACAGGAATTGTTATAGAATACTTAATGGCAAAAAATTCAAGTCCAATTGGTGGAAGTCATCCTTAATCTAACGCCATACACTGCCCCGATTTTCTTTCTTCTGCTAGTCAGTTGTGTGGCAAATACATCTGCGACAGCTTAGCTTTCGATATGAACTGCAAGTTATTCAGAAAAAAAATTATAATTTGAGACATTTTTAGTATGGTTTAAGTGTCTAAAATTCGCGTGTATGCACTTTGGACTTCGTGCTATGCGGCGCTACGTTCTCACGTCACGGACGCTTCTGCTTATTCGCCCATCGTGCGCTAGGCTATAAAAACCGTCATTGAAAGCCATTCTTCGTGAGGCAAAAATGGGTAATAGTAACACTTTCTTAAAATACTTGCAGTGCGCCTTAGCAGCTAAAATTCTGACAGTGCATTTCTTTCGCTGTGTTCTTCCTGTGTGAAAAATTTCAGGGTAGCTTTCGACATGTCGGATTGTACCATTTTCTTTTAAGCTATAAACAAAACAATTTATATAAACATCTGATCACTCTATTTTACCCACCGCTGTAGTTTTTATTTTCACAAAAACTAGACAATAAAAAATGGGATCTACACGAAAAGATCGAAACCAGCAATATATTCGAAAATAGAAAAAATTACAATGCGCAAAGACAGAGCCCAGTTTTATTGTCACATAGGAATGAATGATTTTGAGGAAAATACATCTTCAACGTATATGACTCGACAACCACAACAAAAATCTAGAAGAAATCGGTGTACAGCTGGAAAGTGTGAAAATCCGAGACAGCTTCAGTACAGCTGTAACGACGTTTGGGAGTTTTTGAGATGAGAAATGAACTGCTGGCACCAAACGTTCAGAGGAACGCCGTGCTAGACACAGTCCACTGATGAAAAATATCTGGCTTAACGAAAAACTGAGAGCAACTGGCTGTAAGCTTATCGTGGTCCTAAGACTGCTATAAGCTAAGGATTATCTTCTGGTCCTTCTGTAGGTTACCCAATCAAGTTCAGTTAACACACGTCTGGCTGCATCTATCGCTTCCTAACAATGTACGTTAACACTTCGACCACTTGAGTTAAGGTAGCAGCCAATAAATTATCAAGCCCCATATCCTCCTAGTTTGTAGCTCCTGACCAACGTCACACGGGAGTAACCTTCCTACAGTAACGAGGCTGCAGTTGGTGAGATGCAGCTGGTATGACGCAGTGTCTAACGGGAAAACACGGTCAGACCGACCAGTCAGGGAAGCCCACGAGCTAAGTGGTAACGTCATCCATGCCTACGGGGCTTTGCAGCCCTTATAAAATCTCAGTCGCCCCACTTTCTACGAGAGACTTGCTGTTTACCTCCGACTTTCTAGCCACTGGCGAATCATCCACAAAGCGTTGCGCACGCGAGCACCGTGCGATTGCAGCTGTTTGCCACGTCCCGAACACGCGAGATGTTCTGAGTGGCCCGATCAGCAGAATTACATCTCCTCTTACGGCGTTTAAAAATAAAAAGAGAGAAATAAAGGGAATGAGATACAAAAGCGACGAACATCGCAATGTGACAAGAGATTCACTTTTGAGTGGAACTTTCTTTTGTTTGTACTACTCACGGGGACACAAAAGAACTTTCTTAACGAAGAGTTCAGTCGTCGTTGATAGTAATTGCTGCCAGCTATGAGAGAAACAACAGAAATAAGTGTCTAGAACTATAAACGAGCACGGTAACTTCTCAAACATGGCAGGGAACTGTGTGAAGCTGGAAGTCTAACGATGTCATCTATCCGAAATTAATACTTAAGTGCTACTTCATCCGCACTGGATCTTGTAGAATTCCATAGGTATTCTTGATTAGGTACTATTGAGGGAGGCCGTAGTCAGAATCAGCGACATTTAAGAAGCTGCATATTATTGCAGGGACCATTTCCGGGAAATTACATCCATCCTCAGATGGCTACACTTGTTTTAGAACAGTATCAGATTCGTCAGAAACAGTCTCCGAGTAACTTGTATTAGTGAACGAACTTTTGCCTTTCTTCTTTTGTCCTTACGCATTTCTGCGAGGAAACATAAGGTGATCAAATGTAAGAAGCACGCACATATTCAACAATAAAATAGAATAGAATAGGAGATATATTTGAGACTCCTTTGAATGCTTCTCGAAATCACGTTCACGAAATGAAATGCCGATTTAGTATTTAAACATTAAACTTAGAATTTTAAAGCGTACTAGAGGATATTAGTCTGTTGGTCCTTTAAATTCTCAACTGGCACCTCATTTGCTGTACATGATTTCGATCATCATTCAAAGGTGTACTTCTCTTATCTGTCTGATTAATTAGCTTTGAAGAAATCATTTCAACTTTTATATATAATTTTTACTATTTTGAAGTTTTTGTGAAAAAGTAGACCTCACGTTGGTCAATTCGATACACCATTTGTCCGTTTCCCACTCTTCATTTGGCAATGAAAATTCGGAAAAAAATCATTGCGTAATTTGTAGGAAGCCTTGTTTTCGGTCGGCTCAAATATTTGACCAAATCACAGATTACGTCTCGTACCTCAAAACAAGGTTGGCGATCGTTAATAACCGGACTGGCCCTCTTCGATGTACCTCATACTTAGGAGGTCTGAAGGACAGGGCCCTGTCGTCTGTTTCCTAACGCGATACGAAGTATTTCTCCAAAAAGCCGGAAAATAGCCTTTGAAGTTTAGGAGCTTTCCGAGCGCTTTTAAGTACACAATATTTTTGGTTAATTAACATATTCGTCATTAGGTGAATGCGTAGCGTAATAGTATTGTAATTATCAAGTTTTTCTCCGCTCAGGGACTGGGTGTTGTGTTGTCCTTATCATCATCATTTCATCCCCATCGACACGCAAGTTGCCGAAGTGGCGTCAACTCGAAAGATTTGCACCAGGCGAACGGTCTACCCGACGGGAGGCCCTAGCCACAAGGCATTTCCCAGTAAGTCATGATGTTCGAAATCACTAGTAAGACACTTTTTTTACTTTTATTTCAATTCCATATTCATTAAAAATGGCACTGTTACTTATCAAATATGAATCATAATTTTTTATTAAAAATAACCATTTTTAATGACTGTTCCCATGGAAATGCGAGTATTCACAATTATAAAAAATGTCTCGTAAAAAATAAGGAACATCAAACAGAAAATAAAATAATCATTTAATTTCTGCAGACTGGACAGTATTATTGATGTACATAATCTTTTCCTTCGACAAAAAGCCACTTCGCATTTTACAACAGTTTTTTCCCTACAACCATTAGTTAAAAATAAAAAGGCATTGTTTTCATCGTTTTAGGCCTCTTTCCTGCAGGTAAACAAGTAATATACGTTATACACCATACTTACAACTGTATAAAAAGTATTAGTTAGACCACACGCGTTTCGCTTTATTTTCAAGGATCTCCGGTAGTCACTGCAACAGCGTGGTTTTTCTAACGAATCTGTTCCCAATATAGTAAACAATTCTCATGTTTCAAATACTACTATTAAATAGTATTAAATTACTACTACTACTATTACTACTACTACTCAATATTTTTTTTGTTGAGTACTTCATTCCCACATTTCTTCTACAAACAGACGTTCAATTTTAGGAAACTGCACTTCACTGACACAGAATATATTTTCAAGTTGCACAGATCCACTTGCATCTTATATATATATATATATATATATCCTCCGCACTGTCCGTGCGGGCGAGGAGGTTTGCGTGCTCCGGATCCGGAGGGCTATGCCGGCGGTAGCGCAGCTACCAGCAGGGTCACCCATGCCGGACAGGCCAAAGGGGAGGAGCCAGACAAAGAGTGTCCCACAACGATCTATCGCTCCCCTTTCCTATCCCAAACCTGTCCTCACCATTTCCTTTTTCTGTCATTCTCTGTATATGTACAAAAGGGCAGAAAGACCTCTATAGGCGTGGAGAAGCCAATCATTCTACGGGAGAAAACCCCGAATGAAAAATCCTGGTCCTCCAGGTTGGGGGTTGGCGACGGGCTACCAACCCGTCCTGGAAAAAATAATCACCGGTACTAGCATCACAGAAGAGCCTCGGATAGGACTGATCTCTGTAAAACGACCTAAGCAAGAACAAGGTTCAAATGGCTCTGAGCACTATGGAACTCAACATCTTAGGTCATAAGTCCCCTAGAACTTAGAACTACTTAAACCTAACTAACCTAAGGACATCACACACACCCATGCCCGAGGCAGGATTCGAACCCGCGACCGTAGCAGTCCCGCGGTTCCGGACTGCAGCGCCAGAACCGCTAGACCACCGCGGCCGGCCCAAGAACAAGGACTACGGAAGGAAATACAACTAGGGACCTGGAATGTCAGAAGCCTATACCAACGTGGGGCAGCAAAATGTATAGTATGGGAGGCAGATAAGTATCAAATTGATCTATTGGCCCTGCAAGAAACAAGGTGGACAGAAACCGGAGCTACAGAAATGGAAAACTATGTCATATTCCATGCAGCCTCAGAAACAAACCACTCACTAGGAACTGGTTTTGCAGTGAAGAAATCACTCTGTACCACTCTCATAGATTTTAAATCAATCAACACCAGAATCTCACTCCTAACCATAGACACGGGAAAACACAAACTCACATATATAAATTGTCATGCCCCAACCGAAGAAAGCGATGACATCAAAAAAGATATTTTCTACGAGGAATTAGAAACGGTTTTAGACAATGTACCAAGTGAACATTACAAAATTATCCTTGGAGATTTTAATGCGAAAATAGGGCTGGCTCTGAGCACTATGGGACTCAACTGCTGAGGTCATTAGTCCCCTAGAACTTAGAACTAGTTAAACCTAACTAACGTAAGGACATCACAAACATCCATGCCCGAGGCAGGATTCGAACCTGCGACCGTAGCGGTCTTGCGGTTCCAGACTGCAGCGCCTTTAACCGCACGGCCACTTCGGCCGGCGCGAAAATAGGGAAAGAAGCAGCCTTCATGGGGACCATCGGAAAGCACAGTTTACATGATGTGAGCAGTGATAACGGCACTAGGCTGGTTAGCTTTGCGACTGCAAAAGGCTTGTTTATAAGTAGTACTGATTTCGACAGGAAGAGAATATATAAAGGAACCTGGGTGTCTCCAGATGGGAAAACAGTGAACCAAATTGACCACCTAATTGTAGAGAAGAGAATAAAGAAGTGGATACAAAATGTTAGAACGGCAAGAGGTACGGAATGTGGATCAGACCACTTCCTTGTCAGAGGAAGGATGAAAACAAGATGGAGAGCCAGGAAGCGCAAAAGAATGCAAAGAATCACTCGATATGACCATGAGAGTCTGACAGAAGATAATATAAGAAGAACTTTCAAGATAGCACTAACAAACCGTTTTGAGGCTTTGAATGAAGAGGAAGGAGATACTGTGGTAGATCAGAACTGGAAGGCGATTGCAGAGACCATTAAAGAAACAGCCCAAGAAGTAATCCCAAAGCGAACTAGGGGAAAAAGAGTGTGGTTCAATGAGGAGTGTGAGGGAGCTATCAGGGAGAGACAACGGACCAAACTACTGTGGATACAAAGCAATATGCAAGAAGAAGAAAAATCGAAGTTTGAAGAAACGCGACGCCAGACCCAAGCCACATTGAGGAAAGCAAAGAGAAAATATGTCAAAAGTATCATGGAGGACGCTGAACAAGGCTTTCATGGAAATAGGTATAAAGAACTTTATAGAAAAGTGAACAGTTTTAAAGGAGGGACATACCATCAACACAGATTCATAAAATATGCCAATGGAAGAATGTTAACAGAAGATCAAAAATTGGAAGAAGATGGATGGAATACTTCAGAGAATTACTAAACTCTGATGAACCAACCGAACTACTTGAGTTTGATGAACCAGTAACAGTAGACCCAGAATATCCTCCACCCACCATTGAAGAGATAAGGAACCAGATTAAAAACCTTAAGAATGGTAAAAGTCCAGGTGAGGACGGTATTCCTGCTGAACTTCTCAAGGCTGGAGACGAAATCCTCTGTTTCAAAATCCACAAGCTAATCGAGCAAATTTGGGTAAAACATGAAATACCAGAGGCATGGAAGGTAGCTGTGATATGCCCCATATATAAAAAGAAAGACAAATCCGTATGTGACAACTACAGGGGCATAGCGCTACTCAACACCTGTTATAAGATCTTCTCCAACTGCCTATTAGAACGAATGAAACCTATAGCAACAGACATAATTGGAGAATACCAAGGAGGTTTCCAGGCAGGGCGATCAACCACGGACCAGATTTTTGTCCTAAAACAGGTCTGTGAAAAAATGTACGAATACGGACGAGAGATACATCTCCTGTTTGTAGACTTCAAGAAGGCTTACGACAGTATACATAGACCTAGCCTGATTAGAACTATGACAGAGTTTGGTATACCAAAGAAGTTGGTCAAACTGGTAGAGGTATGCCTAAATGACACAAAACTTAAGGTTAAGGTAGGCAATCAAATGACAGAAAGCTTCCAAGTTGTAACAGGATTACGCCAAGGAGATGGGCTATCACCTGTCCTCTTCAACCTGGCACTTGAGAAGGTAATGCGGGATTTCAACAAAGAAAACATCAAGGGCATTCAAATTGGTAATGAACACATTACATATCTGGCCTATGCAGACGACATTGCACTATTAGCATGCACACAAGAAGATCTGAAGAGAAGTATCCAGACCTTGGAGTTATTGGCAGTTAGGATCGGTCTACAAATTAGCTCTGAAAAGACAGAGTATATGACCATAGGAAGAAAGATCCAGAACTCTCAAGATTTAATTGTGAACAATACCAGGTATAAACATGTGAAAGAGTTCAAATACTTGGATCATTTTTTACAGAAGTAACATCAACTGAAGCAGAGATAAAAGCACGACTACAGGCGGCAAACAGATACTATCACTCTCTAGACCCTATATTAAAATGTAGAAGTGTCTCGCAACAACTAAAGCTACGGCTGTATAAGACATTAATAATGCCAGTAGTACTTTATGGTTCTCAAACCTGGAGCACTCGAAAACAAGACCTTAAGCGACTGCTAACATTTGAAAGGAAAGTCCTCAGGAAAATATTTGGACCAGTCAGAGATCAGACTACTGGAGAATGGAGAAGACGCCACAACACTGAATTAGAAGAGCTGTACAAGGAGCCTAACATCGTGGGAGTGATGAGAAGCAAAAGACTGCAATGGGCTGGACATGTTGTTAGAATGGAGGCAACAAGATGGCCCAAAATCACAATGGACTGGATCCCGTCAGGCAGCAGACCAATGGGAAGACCTAGAAAGAGGTGGATCGATGGAGTGAGAGAAGACCTGCTGTAGCTGGGAGTCACGGAAAACTGGAGACAGACAGCAGAAGACAGAGACGGATGGAGAGCTCTAACTGTGGTGGCGCGCGGTCCTCTGGGCCTGGTCGCGTGAAGGAAGGATATATATATATATAATTGTGATTTTGGAATAGTCTACTATATTTTTAGGAGCAGTAATTTAAAAGTGTGAACTGCTTGCAATATTGTAAAATAGATGTGTAAGCAAATCCACGTTGTTACAGTGACCACGGAAGATGCTTCATGATAAAGCTATACGCGGATCGTCCAAATAAGACTTTTGTTACAGTCGGAAGTTAATTCAATATTTGTTAATTTGGAGGTCCATTTGTCGATATGTAACTGACATAAAACCAAAAAAAAAGGTGTGCCACTAGTGACATTCAAGCCAGCGATTTCACTATTACAAAGATCCTACCTTACGTACTAACGCTTCACGATATTGCATGCCATCCTTGCGCAGGGGCCACGCCAAGCTTCTCTGCATCGTTCCAGTTTTAGTATATGCACTACAGACGAATTTGTCATAAACCTAGGAACTTTTTATGCTTAACAGCGCTCGGAAATCTTCTGATATACAAAGGTGATTATTAGGAGAACTGCATCATACTGCTTTAGAAAATTAATGTCCGTGCACTAAACTTCAAATCTTATAGATGAGAGGAAAATCGAAGAGGTCGAATCCTTAAGGTGCCTTGTAAGATTATTTTGTATATGAAGCACTCCAGAGACCGGATTCCGGCCGCCAATAAGCATTCCCTTCTCAACCTCCGGAGACGTACGTCACGTGATGAATCTACAAAAAGGCGCTTCGCGAAGAAATTATTCGAATGGGACGAACATTGGTAGATGTGATTTATTTGTACAGACGAACAAATGGTTACAATTTCAGAAAAAATGGATGATTTATTAAAGAGGAAGAGCTTCACAAATTGAGCAAGTCAATAACGTGTTGGTCCATCTCTTGTCCTTTGTGCCAGGATTATTCGCCTTGTTACTGATTGATACAGCTGTTTGATGTCCTCCTCAGGGATATCACGCCGAAGCCTGTCCAATTGGCGCGTTAGAACGTAAAAATTCTGAGATGGTTGGAAGGCCCTGCCCATAATGCTCCAAACGTTCGCAAGTGGGACGTTCTCCAGCGACCTTGCTGGACAAGGTAGGATTTGGCAAGCCCGAACACAAACACTAGAAACTCTCGCCGTGTGCGGGCTGACATTACCTTGCTGAAATTTAAACCCATGATGGTTTGCCATGAAGGACAACTAAACGGGGCTTAGAATATATAAGGGTGCCGTGGATGACAACCAAAGAGAAGAAAAGAAATGGCACATTCTGGTTGTCGGGTCTTACGGCGAGCGGCAGTCAGGTTGTCCGTGGCGTCTCCAGACACGTCTTCTGGTCATCGGGGCTCATTTAGAAGCAGGACTCATCACTGAAGACAACTCTATTCCAATCAATGAGATTCCAGGCCGAAGACTTGTCTGGAGACACCCCGAACAGCTGTGGGATACCAACTTCACTGTCGCCTGCCATACGTCCCGACAACTAGGAGTGATATATTATATAGGGTCCTGATTAGTTATCATTTCATTCATAATAGGAGTGATG
The DNA here is from genome assembly GCF_023864345.2 of Schistocerca serialis cubense. Classification (NCBI taxonomy): domain Eukaryota; kingdom Metazoa; phylum Arthropoda; class Insecta; order Orthoptera; family Acrididae; genus Schistocerca; species Schistocerca serialis. The sequence goes on along the minus strand of NC_064641.1, from coordinate 498,962,544 downwards.
GTCTAGGATGCCATTTCTTTTCATAGCAGGGCCATTTTTGTTTTCATCCACGGCACCCTTACAGCACAGCGGTACGTCGACGGTATTCTACGCTCCGTTTTGTTGCCCTTCATAGCAAAGCATCGTGGGCTTACATTTCAGCAAAACAAAGCTAGCCCGCACACGGCGAGAGTTCATATTGCTTGTCTTCGTGGTTGCCAAACCCTACCTTGCACGGATCCCTTTCCAAATGAGAACTTTTGTATCGTAATGGGGAGGACCCTCCAACCAGCTCGGGATTTTGACGATCTAACCCACCAATTGGAGAGAATATGGCATGATGTACTTCAGGAGGATATCCAGCAGCTCTATTAATCAATGCAAGCCGAATAACTGCTTGTGTAAGAGCCACAGGTTGGTCAAAGCGTTGCTGGCTTTATCAATCTATGAAGCTTTTCTGTTAAACAAAGCACCCAATTTTTTCTGAAATTGTAATCATTTGTTTGTCTGCAAACGTGCATCACCGATTCCCGACGCATTCAGATAATTCTTATTTTTTCTTGTCTTGGGAGTTCATTATCTCGCGCGTCATGAACGCGAGGATACCAGTCGTGGCCGCGTGTGGGATATCACGCGATGTCACGGAAGCTTCGACAACGAAGTATACCTCTTGGACCGCGACTGTAAAGGCACGTGGGGTCACAGTGTTATTTCTTGGAGGCGCACCAAGCGGTCGCTCTGATTGTCGTAGTCATGCGTCCTGTATAGAAATCTTATTTGCGGTACCTATGGCGCCCCAAACAGCGGCTTGTGTCGCTTGGGCTTTAAAATGGCCCTTCAGCTCGAGCGTTTCCAATAACGGAGCTCTTGCTGCTACCTCGCCAGGGTATTTTACGATCAAAGGTGGGTGAGCGGATGCTGGAGCAAATATGCTATTTGACCGAAGGTTTCCGACTTTTGCTGGTTTCTGCCGAGAGAAGACCGAAGTGAGCGGCGACAGTGGAGGAAGCAAGTACAAAACGTGGAAATGATGAAATATTACTTGCCCCTCCAGCCAGTACTTCACAGTTCTGAAATTTCAGCTGAACAGAGCTTAACGTCCCGTCGACAGCGCTGTCATTAGTGACCGAGTACAAGCTCAGATCACGAAAGGATGGGGAAGGAAATGGGCCGTGTCCTTTTCAAAGGAACCATCCCGGGATTTGCAGTAAGCGATTTACGGAAATCACAGAAAACCAAAATCTGGATGACCAGGCGGGGATTTGAATTATTGTCCTCCCGAATGGGCATCCAGTGTGCTAACCACTGCGCTGCTGCGTTCGGTCAGTTGGGCCAGTCTACTGCATAAATAAAATAGAACTTCAGAATAAGCATTCTGCGAATGGTTAATAAAATTACGGGAGATGTCAGTCCTTTGCCTAAACACGGTTTCCCAAGTTGTGTCCCGTGGAACTTGATGTTATGCCGAAAGTGATTAAGCGGTCTGCGAAAAACGTTAATAAAATGGCTTTTTTCGCGACATTTTGACGATGCTAATTAATTTTATTATATTATCTGCATGATTACTAATGATTTAAAATACAAGCAACAATTGAATAAAACAAGTTTTTCAGATTAAAAAAACGTATTAGCCTTCAACATAAACAAGGCGTTCCATCAAAGTACCAGGATACTCAAAGCGCTTCGTCAGAGGAAAAAATTGGGGACGCCTCCTACAGAGAAATACACTCTGTTCATCTAAGTTGAACTCCCGTGGAAACAAATGTATGGTCTGCCACGTGTCATCAGCTGCATCGTTCAAGCATCTGGTAGGGTAAGACCACTGGAAGTAGCCCTTACTTATGTATTGGGCATTTTGTCGTTACTCTAGTGCGAATGAAACAGTGAAACATGCTAAAGCGCATGTCTTACGTTTCTTTGTTAGTCACTGTGATGAACACATTTAATCGATGTACGTCTTGTACGAAATCTCCCTGGAAAGTCTGTTTTTCTGTGCTTCCTTAGGATTCCGTGCTTCAGTCTATAAAAACTGTATAGTTATAAAGTCGCTTTATTGTCCGTCCGTCTACCGGTCTGTCTGTCTGTCCGACTGTTAAGAACCCTGTTTTCTCATTAACGGCGATACGTATCAAGTTCAGATTTATGTTACATATTAAGGTCTATGGTCCCTTAGCAGTGTAAAAAATTTACGCTTCTAAGTCAATTCAATCAAAACATTCCGCCAATTTTTCACATATTTTGATACTCGAAAACTCACTCAGCAAAACCTACATTGTACTTCCAGTTGAACGAGAGTCATGAAATTTGGCAAGAAGCAAGGTTTCACAGTACAAGTAACGTAAAAAAAAGTCTGAGAACTGATGAATTGTAATTGTACCACGCAAAAAATATCTGTTTTCCATTACAAAATACACAGCATTCATCGTCAAAAGCATAATAGACGAGCAATACTGCAAGCGGACACAAAATATAAATAGTAGTCATGTTTCAGTAAATAAAAAAAGTATTTTATTAATCTTCTATATCTACATATATAAAGTGAAGTGACATGCTCGCTTCTTTTTGTATGTCCGGGCTAATCTGAGTTGCTACTGTAGAGATTTTCATATGGTCTTGGAACTTCCGGGACCGATACATTGGCACTGCTAGTATCTGTATCACAAACAGACTTTCGATTCCCAGTGCGAATGAACTATATATATATATATATATATATATATATATATATATATATATATATATATATATATAATCTATTTTGCACGGAACCCTAGTGCGCGAGACCGCCGGCCGGGGTGGCCGAGCGGTTATAGGCGCTACAGTCTGGAACCGCGCGACCGCTACGGTCGCAGGTTCGAATCCTGCCTCGGGCATGGATGTATGTGATGTCCTTAGGTTAGTTAGGTTAAGTAGTTCTAAGTTGTAGGGGACTGATAACCTCATAAGTTAAGTCCCATAGTGCTCAGAGCCATTTGAACCATTTTTTGCGCGAGACCTACTCGCCCATGGCCATTTTTTTTATTGTACCTACCCATAAAATCATGAAATTTGCTAAATCGGCGTACAAAAAGTTGCAGAGACGTCTACGGGGGATGGGAGGTGAGGGGAGGAGGTGGGGATGGCAGTGCAAGGGGTGGCGGGGAGTGGTGCAGCTTTAGGAGTTTTGCCGGAGGCGGACGATCACATCGGTACGTTTTGCGTCGGACATGGAAAACTTTGCCGCAATCAGTCAGAAGACTAGAAGATTCCGGATTTTGCCTCGAGTGCCGGAAGCACGGAGCGGTTGGCAGAGGTGTGGCGGGCAGGTGGGCACCCACAACACGAGCAGACTGCACAGTAGTCGGTCAGTGTCACTGCGCGTGGGCGGAGGGGGCGCGCCAAGTGTGCCAGCTGACTCATACTCGGCAGGCACCGTTAGCCTTCACACACTCTGCTCCGCCCCACACGGTGACTGCGCTTCCGCTGTCGCCGTCGCGCCGTCCGCGCTAGCTGACCCGTGTGTTTCAGATCGACGCCACACAGGACGTAACCACGCAAATCGAACGAGTGAAGCAGGAGCCGACATTGCTAAGCCTTCATCGGAAATCAGAAGAGGGATGAACTCTCATTAACAAGATAGAGGCTTACCGCCCGTCTCCGCGCGCCACCACAGCGACCGGATGCTGGTCCAGCTGTTACAACAGGTCTCCAATATGACCGGCTGAATAAGAACCTGTGTTTGGAATAAAGAAGCCCTTTATTTTCCAAAAGCACATTATTTATTTCGATCACAGTCACCTGGCTAACTAGGATACACTCTTTGAAATGTTGAAGGTAGCAGGGATAAGATACAGGGAGCGAAAGTTTATTTACAACTTGTGCAGAAACCGAACTGCAGTTATTGGAGTTCCGTGTCATGATAGGGAAGCAGTAGCGAATAAGACGGGGTTGTAACCTAATCCCAATGTTATTTCATTCATATACACCGAAATGACAAAAGCTTTGGCATAGCGATATGCACATATAGAAGATGGCGGTTGTTATACCGGAGCCAAGGTAGCCCCTGAGGGCCGGCAACCCATATTACACCACAGAGGACGAGGTTGTATATGCCCAAGGCGTACCAAAAGCGCCATGGTAAACACCGGTTATTTACATACAAGTTAATGGAAACAGACATTCCAAGCACTACTTCCTGCAGCGGGGAGGGGGGGGGGGGGGGGGGGGCTCGAGCCACGGCCTGCAGGAAGTATCACTACGGCAAAACCTGATTGGCTGAAGACAGCTATGTAGGGGCTAGAACCAGCCCCGAAGTTCAGTTCACGCCGGATGCCGACCTCGTCTACTGCGACCGTTGAAGATTACGTCTTCGTCTCTGAATTGGATTGTTACTAGTGTGTGAGTGTGTTACCACGAACCTTTGTGGAAAATTAGAAGTGAACTTTTGTTTGCCTTAATTAGGAGACTTTTACTGGCATCGTTATCGTTACCTTTCGTTTGTATGTTCAGTCATCAACCTTGTGAACTTACACCAATAAAAGTTGTGTTTGTGAAAAATTGCGAACTGTCAGTCACAACAGCGATAGTATTGCATACACGAGGTATAAAAGGGCAGTGGATTTGTGGAGCTGTCGTTTGTGCTCAGACGATTCATTTGAAAAGGTTTCCACGTGATTATGGCTTCACGATGGGAGTTAACTGATTGAACACGGAACGGCAGGTGAAACTAGATACATGGGACATTCCATTTTGGAAATCATTAAGGAATTCATTAATCCCAGATCCATGATGTCAAGAGTGTGCCGTGGATACCAGATTTCAGGTATTACCTCCCAGCACGGACAACGCAGTGGACGATGGCCTTCACTTAACGACCGAGTCCAGCGGCCTATGAGTAGAGCTGTTAGTGCTGACAGACAAGCAACACCGCTTGAAATAACCGCATAAAACAGTGTGGCACGTACAAAGGACATAACCGTTAGGACAGCGCACCGATGGCTATGACAGCGGACGACCAACGCCAGTGCCTTTGCTACCAGCACGACACCACCTGCAGCGCCTCTCCTGGCTTCTGACCATGTCGGTTGGACGCTAGACGATTGGAAAACCGTCGCCTGGTCAGTTGAGTCCCGACGTCAGTTGGTAAAAATTGTTCAAATGGCTCTGAGCACTATGGGACTTAACTTCTGAGGTCATCAGTCCTCTGGAGCTTAGAACTACTTAAACCTAACTAACCTAAGGACAGCACACACATCCATGTCCGAGGCAGGATTCGAACCTGCGATCGTAGCCGTCACACGGTTCCAGACTGTAGCGCCTAGAACCGCTCGGCCACCCCGGCCGGCCCAGTTGGTAAGAGCTGATAGTGAAGTTCGAGGGGGGCCAGACCCCACGAAGCCATGGACCCCCGTTGTCAACAAAGCACTGTGCAAGCTGGTGGTGGCTCCATAATGGGCTTTGTTTACATGGAATGGCCTGGGTCCTCTGGTCCTACTGAACCGGTCATTGACTGGAAATGGTTATGTTCGGCTACTTAGAGACCGTTTGCAGCCATTCATGGACTTTATATTCCCGAACTATGATGGAATTTTAATGGATGACAATGCGCCGTATCACCGGGCCACAATTGTTCACGACTGGTTTGAAAAACATTTTTTACAATTCCCCGAGGCGAATCCCGTCGAACATTTGTAGGGGATAATTGAATGGTCAGTTCGTGCACAAACTCCTGCACCGAAAACACTTTCGCAATTGTGGACGGCTGGAGAGGCAGCATAGCTTAGTATTCCAGCAGGAGCTTTCGACGACTTTGTTGAGTCCACGATGCGTGGCGTTTCTGCACTACGCTGAGCAATAGGAGGTCTGACACGATATTCGGACCTCAGCAAACATCATGGAATTGCTACAGTGTACTTAGCTTCGTGTAGTACATCATTCATTGTTTTCTTTTCTTATTTGGAAACTAGCTTCTTCACCGCGGCTTCCCTCGCAAACGTACGTCATGCATGTTACCACCCCCCCCCCCCACCCCCCCACACACACACACAATGTAAGATATTGTCCCGCCTCAATGACTCATTCGTGCCTTTCCAAATAAGGGGATGAAAGGTTTTTTGGAAATATGTCGCTATTAACGCAATTTTGAAGCTAGACCTACGAAAATTGGTATTTGGTTTCTCGATTGGAAACAAAGAAATAAGTGTTTAAGCATTTTTGGAAACTGAACCAGTGTGGGAGTGAAATGGCGGGTGAAAGTTTTCCTTGTAAATAAATCATTATTACAGAACTACTGATGTATTTTGAAAGCTAAAGCTAAGACAACTGGTATTTGACTCTCTGTTAGAAATAAAAATATACGAGTTCCACTGATATTGAAAACATGCCCAGAATGATTCACTGACTCATCATCCCCCAACCCACACCGTTACAGATAGGTATTTGAAATTTAAGAAGGGTGTTCATCTTTTACTGTAGGCATCATTTAAGAAGGAATTGTTCGATATTTTACACCTAAGAGTCTGAAATAGAAGATGAAAAGCCTTTTGAAAATATATCACTATAAGGCAATTTCGGAACAAGAACTACGAAAATTGGTATTTGTTTCCTCAGTCAGAAATGTAAAAAATACGTGTTTCAGCATTTTTGGAAATTAAACCACTAACTCAGTAAAAAGGCGGATGAAAGTCTTTTTTAAAAAAGGTAAGTCATTGTTAAAGTCCCTAATAATAATTTATTTTTAAAGCAGCGTCTAAGAACATTGGCAGTTGACATCCCAGTTAGAAACAAAAAATAATTTTTCCACAGTTTTTGGAAATTCAACTCCTAAGAGGGTGAAATAAGGGACGAGAATTTTTTAAGAAAATACTTCGTTACATTAATAATTTTTAAAGTTAAATTTATAAAAACTGGTATTTTACTTCCCGGTTAGAAACAAAGAAATATGTATTAGGAGATGAAAGTTTCTGTGGAAATAACACCACAAGAACGCAAAAGGCATGCTTAGCAAAAACCTTGGACTCTAGCTAACAGAATCGCTCTTGGTGAGACGTACATTCGGGAAAGACCGTGTTTCTATGGCCTTGATTACTGTGAAAAGTTTAGAAGGTGTTACAATTTTTTGAACAAAGTGACAAAACTCGTAGGATAGCGATGTGCACATATACAGATGATGGTATTAACGCAAACATAAGGTATAATAAAAGGGCAGTGCACAGGCGGAGCTGTCATTTGCAGTCACGTGATACACGTGAAAACGTACCTGACGTGATGATGGCCGCACGACGAGAACTGACAAATTCTGAATGGTAGTTGGTATTATGCATGGGACAATCCATTTCGGTTATCGTTAGGGAGATCCATAGTGTCAAAAGTGGAGCGAGAATACCGAATTTCGGGCATTACCTCTTACCACGCACAACACAGTGGTCGATGGTCTTCACTTAAAGACAGAGAGCACCGGCGTTTGCGTATTGTCAGTGCTAACAGACATACAACACTGAGTGAAATAACCGCAGAAATCAATGCGGGACGTACGAAGAACGTATCCGTTGGAACAGTGCATCGAAATTGGGCGTTATTAGGCTATGGGAGCAGACGACCGGCTAGGGTTCGAGTGTGGGGCAGATCCCACGAAGCCACGGACCCAAGTTGTCAACAAGGCTCTGTGCAAGCTGGTAGTGGCTTCATAATGGTGTGGGCTGTGTTTAAATAGAATGGACTGGGTCCTCTGGTTATGTACGTCTACTTGTAGACCATCTGCAGCCGTTCATGGACTTCATGTTCCCAAACAACGATGCCATGCCACAGTTGTTTATGACTGGTTTGAAGAACATTCTGGACAATTCAAGCGAATGGTTTGGTCACCCGGATTGTCCAACATGAATCCCATCTTACATGTATGGGACACAATCGAGAGGTCAGCTCGTGTACAAAATCCTGCACCTGTTCGCAGTTATGTAGGCCTATAGAAGCAGCATGGGGACTTCCAAAGACTTGTGGAGTCCACGTCACGTCGAACTGCTGCGCTACACCGGGGCAAATGGAGGTTCGACACAGTGTTAATGAGGTATTTCATGACTTTTGTCACCTCACTGTATATACACACATTAAAAAAAAAAGTTGCATCACCTCGGTTCCGAGAGTTCCGGAACCTGTACAGGAAACTGGAATAGAGATCAACATAAACATCATTTCCGCCCTTTTTGCTGCTCATGAAAACGACACATTGCATGTTGTACCACTATACAGCGAGACCTACAGAGGGGGTGGTCCAGATTGCTGTACACACCGGTACCTTTAATACCCAGTAGAACGTCCTCTAGCACTGATGCATGCCTGTATTCTTCGTGGCGTACTATCCCCAAGTTCATCAAGCCACTGTTGGTCCAGATTGGCCCCCTCCTCAACGGCGATTCGGCGTAGATCCCTCCGAGCCATAATCCGTAGGTAGCGGTCATCCACTGCAGTAGTAGCCCTTGGGCAGCCTGAGCGAGGCATGTCATTGACAGTTCCTGTCTCTCTGTATCTCCTCCATGTCCGAACAACATCGCTTTGCTTCGCTCCGAGACGCCTGGACACTTCCCTTGTTGAGAGCCCTTCCTGGCACAAAGTAACAGTTCAGACGCGATCGAACCGCGGTAGTGGCCGTCTAGGCATGGCTGAACTACAGACAACACGAGCCGTGCACCTCCTTCCTGGTGGAATGACTAACTGATCGGCTGCCGGGCCCCCTCCGTCTAATAGGCGCTGACCATGCATGGTAGTGGCCGTGCGGTTCTAGGCGCTGCAGTCTGGAGCTGCAAGACCGCTACGGTCGCAGGTTCGAATCCTGCCTCGGACATGGATGTGTGTGATGTCCTTAGGTTAGTTAGATTTAACTAGTTCTAAGTTCTAGGGGACTAATGACCTCAAAAGTTGAGTCCCATAGCGCTCAGAGCCATTTGAACCATGCATGGTTGTTTACATCTCTGAGCGGGTTTAGTGGCATCTCTGAACAGTCAAGGGGACTGTGTGATACAACATACACAGTCAACGTCTATCTTCAGGACTTCTGAGAATCGGGGTGATGCAAAACTTTTTTTGAAGTGTGTAAACGAAATTAAAAACGCAACAGGTGGAAAAACGTAAGTAAACTGTTATTTCAAAAGCAATCGCTACAACTGTTAATACATTTATCCACTGTGAGACAAGAATATCAAGTGTGTTCGGCCTACGAAACGTTGATTGTATCCAGGCGTGCACCTCTTGGCTCGAAGCAAATGGGCGGGCCCACATGGTGCCACGTTTGTTTGGATTACGCTGTGGAAGTTCCGTGGGCAAACTTTATACATTCTCCGTACACCCCTCTCTCTCGCCATGCGATTTTCATACTTTTGGAGCTCTGGAGAACGGTATTCGTGTCCGCCGATTTGCTTCGCACGAAGAGGTGCACGCCTGGGTTTTCGTAGGCGCCCGCAAACAGTTTTCCAGCAAGACATAGCGGCAGAAATATATTGTTATTTGACTGCTCCTCACAAGACTCCAGAGAGGACGTTAAATATATCTGTGATATTCAGGCGCTTGGCATGACATTTGGCGCCGAAATGTGCTGATAAAATTGGCTCGCTGCGGTGCTCATTATAGCTACCTGGTTGACGTACTGAACAACGTAAGACACACACAGCGCTTCATAATTTAAAGTATTGCAGATCAAATAAATACAGGAGCGAAGTAGCAACAGGCTGCTTTCGAACATTTTTAGATGTCAACCCGTCTTATTTCCAAACCCACTAATAGGGCAGTTAATGCTGTCTTAGTCCCCAGTATTTTTATACAAATAATAAGTCACATATACACCAAATTTAGTTGAGATTGCTCCAGGTGTTCCAGAGTTACCTTTGCATGTTACACATTTTCACCTCCACTCTCAGCAGCAGGGGTGCTAGGGCTCTCTCACAGTACTTTTCTTTTTCCTGGCAGGAAGTGAGATGTGTGTCAAATCTGGCATAAGTTGCTTCAGGCATTACACATAATGCTGATACGTCACACTCTTTGCAAACCCCACCCCAGCGTTAAAGTTTGTACTTCACTGGAACTGTCACGAACGAGGCTAGAGACCCAAAAAATTATGGATTCGATGCCAGTATCAGTCGTTACCGAGTATTTTTTTCCTGGCCCGGCTTCTCACATCGATTAACATCTTTAGAGGTGGTGGAGGACTATTACCCCCTCCTCAAGGTATTTTTGTACAAATAATACATATAAAGAATCATGTACATACAAAATTTTGTTTAAATGGCTCCATACCTTCCTGAGTTATGCCTCCACGTCAGCCTCTTTGCAACCACACCACCACGCCTTACCCCACAGTGATTCTTTCCAGACATCAAGTGATACATGCATTAAGTTTGGTTGAAATCGACCCAACGGTTAAGGTGGAGTTGTGGAATGTGCATACAAACATCCAATGATTTTTATCGGTATGCATGTGACAGCATGCTTGCCTAGTATGTTTCAAAACGCCGCGCATAAAAACGGATTTTTCGCTGCTCGTACCTCGGGTTCTACAGAGGTATGGTCAAGTGTTCTGGATAGCCCTCGGACTAGGGACCATTTGTGTAACCAACAGAAAGATCGTGTTAGTGTCACTGCCCTACAGTACAGGCTCAAAGTATGAATATTACACGCTTCCTCCTGCTTACGGAAATAGAACAAACCGATTCGTTCATTTTGCATTTGATGTCCTCTGCGGTGCGCCTTAAAGAGCTTACGGAGGCACCATTTACTTCCCGGGCGATTCCTGAGAAAACCCCAAAAAACACTTTTTTTACTGTATTTTCGCCTTCACCAGCGGACAAAAACTCAGCAGAGTATTCCAAGACGGAAATGCACAGCAAATGGCTGTAATTTTTAAGATATATTTTTAAGATCCCTTTTTCGAACAACCTTGAAAAGTTTCTTCATATCTTTATTCGTTTCCGAGATACACAGGTTCAAAGTTACTTTACTTGTACAAGTAAAACAGGCACGTAAAATCCGGTATGAAGTTAAACGTGGTTTATAAAGTGACGTAGGATGCAGAAATATTCTTTAAATTGTCTCTGTTATCTGGGAACGCCATGTTGTAGTGCTGAAGCACATGCAAAATTTCGGTCTGAGGTGTAAAATTAGTTTTGCATTGTTTGAGTTTGACACAAGTAAACTATCTAAATTTTACTGATCAACACATTTCTTTCGTATGAGTTACATGTCCTGCTGCAGAGGAAAAATGCTCATATCGGCGAATGCACTCCTGTTTAAAAGACTGACTGAATAGTGCGTACCAGCTGCCTCCCTCTACCTTTCTCAGCACGTTTAAAATTATGGGCCAGAAATGTTGATTTGCGAACATAATGTATTCGCACTTTTTTGTGCTTGGAGAGAAGAAAACAGAGGCAGAGGCAAAGAGACGTAAAAGTAATAAATACTGGAAGATAGTAGACATGGTGGTGGTACAGGAAGAACGAAGGAAACAATGGCAGTGTGAGAGAAAGAGGGGAACACAATGGCAGTCGATCATAGTTGATAGTGACAAAACTAAAACTCCTCCCGAACGTGCCATGAAGGCCCAACGGCACCGACAGGCCGCCGTGTCATCCTCAGCCCACAGGGGTCACTTTATGCGGATATGGAGGGGCATGTGGTCAGCACACCGCTCTCCCGGCCATATGTCAATTTCCGAGAACGGAGCCGCTACTCCTCAATCAAGTAGCTTCTCAGTTTGCGTCACAAGGGCTGAGTGGAGCCCGCTTGCCCACAGCGCTCGGCAGACCGGATGGTCATCCATCCAAGTGCTAGTCCAGCCCGACAGCGCTCAACTTCGATGATCTGACGGGAACCGGTGTTATCACTGCGGCATGGCCGTTGGCACAGTGACAGGACAGTGCTAGGAAAAGAGTGAAGCGGACAGTGCTGGGGAGGGGGCAATAAAGAGGAAGTAGAAGTGGGTGAGAGCCAGTGATAAAGAGAGACAGAGTATACGACAGTGACAATCAATGCGGAAGACAGAAATAGTGACAGTGAGAAGAGAGAGAAGCAGTAGGAAGGAAAGGATGAGATATTAGCAGTTAGAGAGGGAAAAAGGGAGACAGTGACAGTGAAAGGAGACTGTAGTAGCAGGCCAGAACGAAGGAGACTATAGCTGTAAGACAGGAGACAATGAGACAGACAGACAGACACAAAGAGAGAACGACAATGAGCTAGACTGAACGAGTGAATGAGGAAGGTCAACTGGGAGTGGATGGGTGTGAGCGACTTACAACGATGGAGTAGTGTGTATGCGTGAGTTACACTTAGGAGAGCGTGTGGGAGTTTGAAGTGAGTTGTATGGTAAAAAAAGCGGGTATATGTTCGCACGCCAAAAGTTTTGGGAAAATTTTAAAGGTGCTGAGGAAGATAGAATGAAGCAGCTGGTACATCACTTCTCAGTGTTTTAAATGATCAGGAACATTTTCGCATTGTTTGTGCTCCGATAGCAGCATTTTTCCACTGGTAAATACGGGGTGTTCAAGATGTCTCTCCGCAGTGCCGTGTGATTGTTGCCTGCGCGTGCCGTATGCCGCAGTGAATATACCAAATGAAACACAGTGAAAAACAAGTTATTAATTCATTGAATATTCTTTTTTACTTACAAATTTTCACATTAGATGTTGAAAGTGTCCCCCCTGTTGTTGAATACACAATTCAATTCGTATAATCATATTTCCCAACACAACCTGTAACATTTCTTCTGTAACAGAAGCAGTGAAAGTGGATATTGCAGTTTTCAATTCATCTATGGATTTTGGACGGTTTTTATAGACAGTTGCTTTCGCTTCACCCCAGAAGAAAAAGTCAGTTGGTGTTAGGTCAGGCGATAGTGAAGGCCAAAAGTCCATGTGAAATTAAGCGATCACCGAAAACGTCAGCAAGCAGTGACATTGAAACGCGAGCTGTATACGCGGTTGCACTATCTTGTTGAAAATAACCGTTCAGTATTTCACTTAACACAAGTTCTCTGTGAATGGGTACAGAATATCACTGCAGTATCGTTGTGCGTTTATTGTTTCGTTGAAAAATATGGTACCCACAATCCGACGTCTAGAAATTGCAATCCGAACTCCTATTTTCACAGAATGAAGTGGTTCCTCATGAATACACAATGGATTTGCAGTACTCCACATATGAGAATTTTGCAAGTTCATGTACCCGGGTAAATGAAACCATGCCCCATCAGTGAAAAGGTTTCATTAAGAATATCCCTTCCATTTTGTTGAACGAAATTTTTGAACCATTGACAATAATGCAGTCTCTTGCCATGTTCAGTATTTTTCAATTCTTCCGCGAATGTCGCTTTGTATGGGAAAAAGTTCTAATTTTTTCCTTACAGCTGTGTGGGCCGTTCCGACACTAACATAGATTTCCTGGGCGAGTTTTCTTGCTGACTTGGTAGGACTCATGGACATTTTATCGGAAATGTCGAGTAGTTTATCCTCAGACAAAACGCTAGGACAACCACTTCTCGGTACATCTATCACTGAACCCGTACTTCGAAATTTGTTAATCAAATCTCGCACAGTATCGCGATGTGGGAGCGTTATCTCCGGGGACAAGTGAATTAAATGTTTGACGATCTGAAACTGTGTATTTACCGCCAGCTTTGAACACTTGTTCGACTAAAAAGACACGTTCTTCAATGGTTAGCATTTTAACAGTGACAAAAACGAAATAAACGAAGGAACTAAACGTTCACGTCAACACGTAACGACACACACCAACGATACTACTGACGCTGATGGTGATGATGATGATGATGATGGTGATGATGTGTGGCTAGGGCCTCCCGTCGGGTAGACCGTTCGCAAGTCTTTTGATTTGACTTGCGCGTCGATGGGGATGAAATAATGATGATCAGGATAACACAACACCCAGTCCCTGAGCGAAGAAAAATCTCCGACCCCGCCGGGAATCGAACCCGGGTCCTTAGGATTGACAGTCCGTCGCGCTGACCACTTCTTTTTTTAAAAAAAATCTCATTTTGTTCGTTTTCGTTCGTTGTATCTGCTCGAGGCGGATGTCGCAAGACACCCGTTTCACTTCGTCATTGGTCTATTAACTCAGTTTTTTTATTACAGTGGGTATCTAACCCGCTGACCAAACACGCTGAGTTACGTGCCGGCTCGGGGCGGACGTCGTAAGACATCCGTTTAAGTTCGTTGTTGATCCATTAACGCAGTTTTTTTATTACAGAGGGCAGCTAACCCTCTGACCGAACACGCTGAGCTACCGTTCCGACGCTGGCTGAGATAAACGAAACAGTGGAGTGTTGGGAGAGTCCACTTGAAGGGAAGTAACATAAGCAGGCGAACAATCAAAAGGCACGCGCGGCTAACAATCATACGGCACTGCGGAGAGACTTTTTGAACACCCCGTATATACACAAGTGAAGAGAACAATCCTGATCAGTTACGGGGTCGATGACGACTCCCGCGACACTGGAAAATCCAATCTTTATGAGGATATTTCAATTCTGCTGCCGTGGAAGAACAAATCTAGGAAATCAGGTGTCAGTACAAGAAGAAGAAGAAGAAGAAGGTAGGGCGTGAAGTCGCCTCCTCCCTCCTCGTCCGTTAACGCTGGCGGCCACGTTTTGTGTTCTACTATATAGAGGTCAAACGTGATAATGTATTAACGCGAGTCCTAACTGACTGCGTCGCTTCAGTCCGCTGCGATCTGCCGAAACGTGAGGCCGATCGAGAGGCAGGAGAGCGGTTTCTTTGTCCGCCGGCCGTGGAGGCCGCTTCCGCGAGGCCGGCCTTGTCTGAGCGGTCTGGCGCCTGGCGTGTATCGGGATTTGGGTTGCTGGCTGCTGGCTACTGGCTGCTGCGTGCACGTGCCGCCACTTGACCTTTGCGCCGTTCTGCCCTCCACTCCTCCCCCCCCACCCTCGCGACGTGATGGCAGTCATTACCGTGAACCGTGGCTGCAAAGGGCGATGCGATCCTCACACTAGACCTGCATCTACAACTGAATCGTTCGCCGTTGCAACCAACATTTTTGTAGGAACTGAGTTGAAGTTGAAATGGCATTATCAGTATGCACTAGCCTTTTCCCCGCGGCTTCACCCACCCATGCGTTCAACACATCTCCTCCCTCCATTCTACGCGTCCACCTGTATGAGCCGTGGAAAAAATTGCTGTTTTGAAGGGCGCGCCGGAGCGCGTAGTGTAAAGCAGTCGCCCTCCGTTTCTGGCGGTGGCGCCGCTGTGGCAATCGCAGCTTTGGTGTCTCCCTCTGGTGGGAAAGGGGAAAGATTGCCTGTTCACGTGCATTTAAGGGGCGCTATGAGCTTGCCTAGGGTCAGTCTGTCAGTCTTGGCGAGTCTGGTCAGTTGGTCAGCCGGGTCAGTGTGGGGCAGTCAGTGTCTGTCTGTCGTCCGGAGTGCCAGTATGTGTTAGGCCGCCAGTTTGCTCGAGTTTTTTCAGGCAATGGTCACTGGCGGTTGGATCGATCGGTTGGTCGGTCGCGCACTGGGACACAAGATGACTTGCCCGTCTTGAGCGTCGGCGCATGTGAGATCGCCACGTCAGTCCAGTGGGCCGCGCCGTATAGCGAGGGGTTGTGGCTTCGCGGCCGACACGAGAGCAACAGGAGTCAACCCACGACATCGGGCTGGCCGGGGCGAACTGTGACGCCGCGAGACGGGAGATCGGCGCGCCTTCCTGCGTCCGTGGAAGCGGCTGGCAGCGGACGGCTCGGGAGAGCGTTTTGGGGGTGCTGCGCCAAGTCTTCGCCAGAAATCGCAGTTTATTAGAACTTAAGTGACTGGAGATGTGCTGTTCATTTACTTTTTAAATTATACTTGTTTTCTTGGTCAGTCTCTCGTCCCCAGCTTGCTCGTCTGTTCTCTCGTCCGCATTTGTTAGCCAGTTAGTGTCTGTCTGTCTGTCTGTCGGTATTCCGTACGTTAATAGCTGCCTCTGTCATGCTTGTCGGATTCGGTCTTAACGAATTTATTGCTTAAGGTTTAAAGGCCAAATTCCTGAAATATGTTTTTATCTTGCCTATCATCTTGAGAGGCGGTATATGTGTAATGTAAAGCATATTTGTACATTTTATGTAAGACTGCATTTCAAGGGGTTTTATTTAAATGGTCATTTTAGTATATAAAGTTGCCACCCTTCCACCGTAAGAGTGTTCCTTTAAAAACAAGTTGCACTTTCGGTGGCAAGTAATTTTTTTAAAATGTGTTGGTTTTGTATCATTTCCATCCCTCTTACGGGGTGCATAGTTTGTGTGTTTGTGTGAGTTGTCAAAATTTTTAGTTTAAAGTAATCTGGTGTGTTGCAGATTTGCACCAGTGTAATCTTTCAGAGGTTGTTGTGAGCGGTCGTGACTACGGCCGTGGTCTAAGGGAGCAGCAAGCTTCTCAGCCCGAAAGCTCATACTGTAAAAATACAGGGTGATTCAAAAAGAATACCACAACTTTAAAAATGTGTATTTAATGAAAGAAACATAATATAACCTTCTGTTATACATCATTACAAAGAGTATTTAAAAAGGTTTTTTTTTCACTCAAAAACAAGTTCAGAGATGTTCAATATGGCCCCCTCCAGATACACGAGCAATATCAACCCGATACTCCAACTCGTTACACACTCTCTGTAGCATATCAGGCGTAACAGTTTGGATAGCTGCTGTTATTTCTCGTTTCAAATCATCAATGGTGGCTGGGAGAGGTGGCCGAAACACCATATCCTTAACATACCCCCATAAGAAAAAATTGCAGGGGGTAAGATCAGGGCTTCTTGGATGCCAGTGATGAAGTGCTCTGTCACGGGCTGCCTGGCGGCCGATCCATCGCCTCGGGTAGTTGACGTTCAGGTAGTTACGGACAGATAAGTGCCAATGTGGTGGCGCTCCATCCTGCTGAAATATGAATTGTTGTGCTTCTTGTTCGAGCTGAGGGAACAGCCAATTCTCTAACATCTCCAGATACTGTCGTCCAGTTACAGTAGGACCTTCGAAGAAAAAGGGACCAAAAACTTTATTGGCTGAAATGGCGAACAAATGTACAACTAAATGAAACTTTATAGCTCCCTTAAATCGCCGACGGATAGTGCTTAGCTCTGCCTTTGGTCGTTGCAGAGTTTTAAATTCCAAAAGTTGTGGTATTCTTTTTGAATCACCCTGTATTGTTATTTCTGCCTCTGAATAAATTGTAACTTGATATTTAGAGGGTGCTTCCTGATTATAATTTTAAATCTGTTTAAAAAAAGGGCTTTTAGGAACAAAATTTCCATTTATTGAAAAAAATTTAATTTGTTTTCATCAGTTACCTACTGGCAACTACTTCCACGCTCACATAGTGTGATTAAATGTGTTAATGCTCTTGCTGAATCGCTAGTAAATAAAGTAAATTCTTAAGAAAAGGTTTTGAAAGTAAATTCACGGTTCACTCTTCCTCCCCCTGTCTGTCATTATCCTCCCACCTCTATCTCTCTGTCTCCTCCTCCACACTCTGCTTCTTCATCTCCTTCTCCCCCTCTTTTTGTCCATTACCTCAACCATCTCTCTAACCCTATCATCCTTCTCCCTTCCTCTGACCACATCCTCCTTCCACTATATCTTTC
This sequence comes from Schistocerca serialis cubense, assembly GCF_023864345.2. Classification (NCBI taxonomy): domain Eukaryota; kingdom Metazoa; phylum Arthropoda; class Insecta; order Orthoptera; family Acrididae; genus Schistocerca; species Schistocerca serialis. Next base: position 498,944,959 of record NC_064641.1, on the reverse strand, counting down.
CGTCTCGACCTCCCCCAATTCCTTTTCCACCTCTGCACTAACCCTCTACACCTTCCACCTGCCTCATACACTTCTCCCTCCACCCCTCTCTCTGTCCATTTCCTGCTTCCCCAGACTCTGTCCGTCTCTCCTCTATTCATTCCAACCTGACCCAAGCCATGCTCAGCAGCACACATAGCCCATAGAATGCACTTCAACAAAGGCTTGAAAATCATTTATTTACCTCTGACACACGCCACCAGCTGAAGCAGGTCGACAAGGCAGGCTGATACTACTCCAATACAAGATGCGTGTCATGGGCTGCAACCTACATGTTGGGGCCTGGAAAACTGTTTCTTACCTCTAATGTATAATTGGCTGGCCGATATTGTTCCTACAAAACATGCCTGCAATGCAGGGCACCTTGTACATCTGGGGCTGGAAAAAAAAGTTTTTGCCTGTACCTCTATTCCTATATGAACTAGGAAGTTTTAAGCTCCACAGTGCTCATGATTGTGAGAAATGCTCTTTCTGTGCCAAATTTAGTTGAAATCGATTAGGGGTTTGAGAGAAGATCCCAGATACACGCACACACATTAACTCTGCTTATACATACAATAGATTTCATATGCTCTACGAGGCTGTTTGCAGGCGGAGCTGTTGTGTATAGGAAGGATGCAATGCCGAAAGACTGTACAAAATACATATTGATGGTCGATGACTGGTGAAAGGACTGGCGCCTGACTCTGGACTTTAGTATCGTGCATAAAGAAACGAAGAGATCCATTATTGTTCGACAACACTATTTGTGACTCAAAGCGAAATGACACTTAAAACAGATTGAAGGAGAAGCAAATGCCAGCTGAGATTCATTGCAAGAATCTTAAGGGAAATGTAAGTCATCCATGAAAGAAGTGACTTACAATACACTTGTTCGCCCAATTCTGGAATATTGTTCATCACTCTGGGACCTTTACCATGTAGGGTTAAGAAAGGAGATAGACGAGATCCAACGAAGAGAAACACATTTTGTCTCGGGACCATTTAGTAATCATGAAAGTTGGACGCATCTTTGACCTCGAGTAGAAATCCTTACAAGAGAGGCATAAAGTATGTGTTTGTGCAAAGGAAATGACTATGTCCAGTCGTAAGGAAGGTATGGATATGACGTGGAGTACTGTGATAGCATGGGAAGAGTATGTCAAGTCATAAGAGTGGTACCGATATTTCTATTTCCAGGACCACAGCCGTCAACAGAGTGTATTTCCGATACTTCATTCATTGTCGAATGTCGTTCAACTGAGACTGTGATCATAACATTTAGTTGTAAGTACAGGAGTAAAATAAATATGTGACCGATTTCTTAGGATAAATATTCTACCTGTGTGTGCTCGACCTCAAGCACTGGTGACCTGTGCTGGGGTGATTCACGTTTCCCTGTTAACGGTAGGAGCTGTCAGACTGGAGATGCCTGTTGGAGGGTAGGAATTTCGATGAATTAACCGTGTTGACCTCTATACGACCGAATAGCGAACTAATACTTAGTATGTGTTTGATAGCTTTCGTGAATGCGTGGAAATTTGAAAACATTGAATACGGAGGTGCGTTTGTGCTGGATCGTTATTCCCTCCCATGTAATTTGTTCGGTTGACTGCTTCTGCACATTTTGCGCCTTTATTTAGTTGAGAGAAGATCGGTTGTGGTGTGTGCATCTAGCATATGGAAGACACATTTGCCGGTTCTCTAGACATGAGAAACGCTTTAGTTGATCTTGTAAATTATAGAGATGATTTGGAATCTACTACATCACCAACATCGGTATTCGAGAGTGGAAATATCAGTTTCCTCTATTTGTTTCGAGTTGCCGAGTAAATGTCTTCACATACGTGACAAGTTTTTAGGTAGTCAGTGGTTAACAGCACACCCCACCTAACTAAAGTTTTGGGCTTGTAGAGAAATATTTTGACTCTATATCTTGGGAATTATGTTGCACTAGCGATCGATAGGATGCTGCCTAGTGCTCGATATCGAGAAGTACCGCCAAAATGGTATAATATTATGGTGAACCATGCGAAAATACGTGTGTTCTTGTAATCCCCGAGTATGGAGATGTGTGTAGGAAAGCGAGCAAGCAAGGATTCAGGTTTGGACCAGAAACAATAACGTGTTTGTGATGAGGGGAAACGAGCCCGAATTTGTAGAACAGTTCTGAGAGCGACTTCGGTCCACTGAGGGTGCTCTGGTCCCGTGTTGGAGGTGGACGACTTGTGATTGTCGATTGCGGGAAAATATCTAGTGCTGTGAGTGGTATATACGGTACTGTCCATCTTTGCGGTATATGTACCAATGATGTAAAAGGGATGATTTTCTTTGGCACAGGATATGAACTGTATGTTTACGACATCAACACAGTACATAGTGATATATTGTTGGGTTGGAGATCAGTTTCGCGCACTAATATTCAAGCTCCTGTCTTCAGTGGGAGAGCAGTGTATTTGAGTAGGAGTCTTTCCATATTTGACATAATGTAGGGTACGCAGTGATATATTGATGGGTCACAGGTCAGTTTCACGTTCTAATATTCAAGCTCATGTACTCGGTGGGAGAGCAGTGTCTAGTTTGTAAGATTTAATTGCCAGTGCAATATGGCGATCTGTGTAAAATAACCGCTGAAAGTCTTGTCTGCAGAAGGAAAGAAGGTGGATGGTGTTTCGATACCGGCGGCATCAGTAATTTGGCTAGTATATTCGATAAGAGCCAATCACAATGCTCGATTCATTCACATCCTTTGTCCTGGGATACAGGAGCCTCTACATAGCGGGGGAACGTTTGTGTGTGTTGAAAGCAGGAAGTGTAACACGTGATGGACGGAGTGGCACGTTAGGTCCATGAGGAAGACTGCATTTGACGTTACTCTGCGCTATTTTCGTAAACAGGTTCTGTTAGGGGAAGAATTTCCGTGGATACAAGCTGAGACATCACGAAAACTCCTACAAAAGGGAGCGTTAACTATTTCCGGGACACTATACAATTTCCACAAGGTCGACTCGGTTCTTATTTTAGATGGCCATTTGGCTTCAGTATAACATTGAGAAAGTTGCTAGATACACTTGCGACAGTATGTAGCTACGCGCAGTGTTGCGTCAGTCACGCTGGGCAGTGAAGTACAGTTAGATGCGTCTCTCATGATGCATTAGGAACAATGTACGCTGTGCTACTCTGCCATCAATGGTAAACACACGTGCTGCCTGGAGACGTCTTGCGTATAGGAGCTGTGTGAGCGCGCCTTGGAGCAGCTGCGGTCGCGTCAGCAGCGGTGTCTAGGTGAACACATATTTCGAGAGGAATTTCTCAGGTGTCAAGTATGAAAGGGATGTTGCCACGACATGCATGTGGGCATCTGTGCTTGGTTTGACAGCTGACGGCCACGTCACTTCGCAGGGACTGCAACTAACCTCCTGTGCGGTCCAGTGGACAGGGGGTGGCAGATGGTGCTTGCACACGTTGATTGCGTGTCTGTTGCATAATTTTGTGAGTGGGCCTGTAGGCTGTGCTATGCGCTATTTGGACAGTTTACGAGTTGATTTCGTGTCTGCGCATCTGTGTACTGCATTATTTAGGAGCAGTTTGCATGTCTGTACTGAAATTATTTCAGTAATTTAGGAGGAGTTTGCGTGTCTGCAGAGCGTTATTTAGGTGCAGTTTACAGGTCTGTGGGCTGTGTGGTGTGACCCCAAGCATGTGTTTTGTATCAGTGTGATAAATATACTCCATCCCTAAGTAAATTGTTCCAAAATAAATAAAGTACGCTCCTTCCTTACTCCCTCCAGCAGGACAGTGCAGGCTGAGTCATTTTCGGGCCATTTTCCCCCACCCCAGACCACCATCTTGGATTACATCACAGGAGGGATGACATGCATTCATAGTGTTTCAGTTTCTTATATTTTTATCCTCAGACTCGATGTTGACATTGCGGAGGCAAAACCAAGATTGAAGGTCAAACAGTCTTAGTATGAAGTGCGAGCCCTCACCCTTGCTGTACCTGGATGCCCGGAAATGTATTGGCACAATCGCTGCTGATCAATAATGGCTGGCAAAGTTGCAGAACCTGCAGCTGTCATTCATGTGACAGACATTCTTGTTAGACAAGATCGGCAGGTCATTTCTAAGGGCAGTATAAATACACCTTTATGGGTGTTGCTCAGATATGACCTTACCAACAAGCCCGTGTTGTGTTGAGCTTCCTCCGATTTCCTACACAATGATAAGCAGAGTTTACGCTACAGAATGGTGCAGTAACTGGCATCGTAGGAAAGTGGGACAGGAGCAGAAATGATTAGTGAACAAGTATTACGGCAAACAGAGGAATTACATAACTTTTACTTCTCCAAATGTGTGAAGACCCATTACAGATAATGCGGCAAGAAACAGAACCCAGTATTACAGTAGTAACAACAACAGTTATGGAGCTGTAACTAGGCGGCGTCTGCATAGCTTCATGTAAGGAAGTCGCTCCGAGTGTGAGTGGGGTGAACCACTGTCGCCGTCCCTGCTATACTGCCGCCGTCCCTGCTATACTGCGGCGGCAGAGGGCGTTCGAGGTACGGAGCCACTGGAGGTGTGGCAAAGCTGACGTGCACGACTGAGTCCGCTAGATCCCGCGCGACCACTATCGGTGTCAGAAGGAAACCTGCATTTCCGTTGCTATCACGCCGATGGTGTGGTAACGACACGTGATACCAACTCATTGTAATTTGTAAGACCATGTGTAATGGAGAGCTCTAGTAAACTACGCGTCAGTGTGAGATGTTTTATTATTTTAAGAATTTACTGTAGTACAGGAAATTATGATTTTGTATGTGCACTGTTAACGCCAGTGATTGAATTGTGAATGGACGCTTGCACATGATGTGGTCCCAAATACATCTGTAATCTGTAAGCCACCTTACTGTGTGTGATTGGGAGGGGGGGGGGGGGTACTTTGTGTACCACTGTCTCTTCCCCCCTTTATTATTCCTGTCGCAAATGGTCCAAGAATGATTGTTAGTAATGGTCTATGCGAGCCTGTATCTCTGTAATTTTACCTTCATGATTTCCTGCATGTAGGAGGAAACACTATATTGGTTCACTCTTCTAGAAACCTGTACTCCTGGAACTTCAATAGTAAACCACACTGAGGTGCAGCACGCATCTCTTGCAGCATCTGCCACTGGAGATGGCTGAGCACATCCGTTACGCTTTCGCGCTTACTAGATTAACCTGTAACAAAGTGTGCTGCTATTCTTTGGATCTTCTGTAATTCCTCTATCAGTCCTATCTGGAATGGATCCCCGATTGACCAGCAGTACTCAGTGCAACATTGCAACATCAGCCTACGTTATCCACGCGAAGTTTGATCGTACTTCTACTAATAGCTACCCTTTTTTGTTTCACACGTAAAGAGATTACAACAAAGATATTGATTTGGCGCCGACTGGTTAGCGGTAAGAAACTATTTGCGGTAACGACTGGCTAAGGATGCAGAAGACAGTTGATTCTTTAGAGTAACTACTCCCTCTGCCAGTAGTTCAACCAGCTGTCAAAGTCACATATCTTACTCACAAACTGGCGTTGATGGCCAAATGCTAAAGACTGTCTGTGAAATTCCTCTTATCTGTTGTGTCAGGTACGTATCTATATAATGCACTTGTGGCTACTCTGATCTGTGCAGTGTTATGTTTGTGCTACCGATGAAGGAAAGAGAGAAGGGGAAACCAAGTCCGGCACACAACCCACTCCTCTCTAACGTCATCAAGGCGACCACCGCGTTCAACGTCCCCCTACGATGGACAGATCACCAACAATAGTGTCATACGCCATCATTCCAGGGGACATTGTGTAAAGGTTTAAAATTTAACCCAGGACACAAGCGTCCGTCATCTGGTGATTAGCATCACTGGCTACCAACACGAAGGCTGGCTCTGAGCACTATGGGACTTAACATCTATGGTCATCAGTCCCCTAGAACTTAGAACTACTTAAACCTACTAACCTTAGGACAGCACACAACACCCAGCCATCACGAGGCAGAGAAAATCCCTGACCCCGCCGGGAATCGAACCCGGGAACCCGGGCACCAACACGAAGATTCTGGGTTCGATCTCTGGTGACCACCTCAGAATTTTCTGTGGTAGTAGGCCTCTTGATGTCAAATGAGAAGGTTTTTGATAAAAAAAAAGTAGCAAAACTGACTCACAACCTGCTGCAGTGGCCTCAAATAGAAAGGCTGGAATGCACGCGACATTTACGAGGATCTATTCAACCAGGACATTGGTACTAAACTTGGTGATCAGTAACTGTAAGTCACAACCTCTCCACCTCTTGCCGGTCTAATACTTGTGATGAAAATTTCTTCCACCATCAGGATTAGAGTTGGCTTACTCAGAGTGGAGCGGTCACGGCTGAGGAGACGGGCGTGATTCCAGTAGCAGCAGATTTCAGGGTGAGGGAGCTTGCACATGGGAAGATACGAACTCGTCTCCTGCAATCGGTGACACGGGTCATCCGCCACGTTCCTGCAGGGTGCAGCCAGCGCACATCTTTCCAAATGCTGCGTGCCTCGCGCAACATCTCGCGGTCGCACGTTGCGAAATTCGGACTGGCTAATGTCGCACTCGTTAAGTTTGGTTTCACTTCTCGCCGCCCGCATTCTGCAAACTGAAAAACGACCGTCACGAAATTTACTAACTTATCATGAGACATTTCCCAAGTCACGATGCGACGCAGGAGTCTGTGATGAAAGATGTCTTCTTGTGCAGCAAGAGCGAAGCGGTGGCAACCACTAAATTAGTAGCCCTCAATCGTTGTCTCGATTAATTAATTTTGCCAAATAATTTAGGGAATTTTTAGGTAGTATATTAACGTCTTACGATCTCATGAAAAATTGAAATTCTTAGGCAACACAGAACGAACAGACTAAGGCGAAGCTCTTGTCGGTATTAGAAAGTAATCTTATTAGGGTTTTCCAAATATTTAGGGACAACATGATATGTACAATAGACTATGCTAAACAGAGTATTTTCAGATAAGGAACTAAAGGTCGGGAATGGATATTTACTTTTGTAACGTTCCTTTCGTCTGGGTCTCAAACTTCCGTGGCATCGCGCAAAATCCCATTAGTGGTCGCGGCCAGAATCGACAAACTCTTGGCGTTGCGCGGCGCGCAAGACACATCAGGCGGCGTATGCTCCACTGATTTAATCGGAAACTTTTACTGGCGGACAGATTAAATCGCTGGTCTGATACAAGGAACGTTTCGAAATTAAGTTTCTCTATTTTTTTAAAAAGAGAAGATGGTACACAAGTTGACACAAATACGAGTAAATGCCGTAGGTATCCACACTCGTTGCTGATTCAACGACGGAAGGTGCGTCAGCGGAAGAGGAATCACGTATGCGCAGAGAGCCGAAGAGGAGAGAGCAGCAGCAGACCGACGTGCCCGAGACTATTCGAGTACACATCACAATGGCAGACGGACGTGGTTGTCAATGGAAGTGTGTGCTGTAGTCTGGTACGAATAGGTAAGTGGGACTCGTGCGTCTTTCAATCACGAAGGCGTGCAGACCATGTATTGTAAAAGCTCACGTCTCGTCAAACGGTTGGCCGCTGGTGTTGCATGTTCAGAGAAGGAAGGCAGTTTGTGGAGGAAGATGGTCGAAGTGAGCGTCTCTCCATATCCACAAATGAAAAACAACACTGCTAGAGTCCAGGAAAAATGTTAGCGGACGGGCGCATAACGGTGTCAGACGTGGCGTCCACATTGCGTTTGGCTTGGTTCAGACTCATCACTCCATGGTGTACAAGATGGTTGTCGAGAAACCTGACCACGGATCACAGGAGTGCAGGAATGGGAATCGGCCTCGATCACTCGATTCGGTATGCGTGAGAAGGAAATGAGATCCTCTTCAGAATCATCACAGCCGATGAGACATGGGTGCACCACTTTATCCCAGAATCCAAGGCCGCCTCAATGACGTGGAATTATCACAATTCACCAGTAAGCAAAATATTATAAGTGTCACTCTCCATAGCAAACGCTATCGTCACAATGTTCTGGGATGGGCAAGGTGTGGTTCTGCTTTATTTCCTCCAGAAAGGGACCATCAATAGGGCACGCTACTGCGGCATCCCCACAAGCTCAGTTCAGCCATTCGATGAAAGAGACCGGGGGTTCTGAGTGAAGGTCGTGTGCTCTCTGACGACAACGCAAAACCATACATAGCAAGGACCACACAGGATCAGATTCGTCGCTTCGGATGGGGGAGAATGGATCACCCAGCCTACAGCCCTGATCTTGCCCCTCGAACTTTCACCTTTTCCAACATTGGAAGCCGCTCTCTCGGGACATCACTTCCAAACCAGTGCTGAGATGGAGCAGGCTTCAGACTTCAAGAAGAAAGTAATAGTTCCAACTCCAAAGAAAGCAGATGCTGACAGGTGTGAATGCCACTGAACCACTAGTTGAAAAAGTCGTGGTTGCAAAATACTAACAGGAATTTTTTACAGAAGAAAAATGGAAAAAGTGGTAGAAACCGATCTCGGGAAACATCACTTTGGATTTCAGAGAAATGTAGGAACACGTGAGGCAGTACTGACCCTACGCCTTCTCTTACAAGCTAGGTTAAGGAAAGACAAAACTACGTTTATAGTTTTTGGAGACTTGGAGAAAGCTTTTGATAACGTTGAATGGGAACCACTGTTTGAAATTACGAATTTAGTAGAGGTATAAATACAGGAAGCGAAAGGTTATATACACATTGTACAGAAATCAGACAGCATTGTAAAAGTAGCGGAGCATGAAAGGGGAGCTGTGGTTGAGAATATAGCCTTTCGCTGATGGTATTTTAAATCTTTACATTGAGCAAATAGTAAAGGAAACCAAAGAAAAATTTGAAGAAGGAATTAAAATTCAGGAAGAAGATATAGAAACTTCGAGGTTTGCCGCCGACACTGTAATTCTGTCACAGACAGCAGAGGTCTTGGAAGAGCAGTTGAACGGAATGGACAGTATCGTGCAAGGAGAGTATCAGATGAACACCAGCAAAAGCAAAACAAGGGTAATAGAATGTAGTCGAATTAATTTAGGAGGTGCTGAGGGAATTAAGATTAGGAAACTGGACACTTAAAAGTAGTAGATGAGCTTTGCTATTTGAGCAGCAAAATAATTTGTGACAGTTCAAGCAGAGATGATACAACATGTAAACCGGCAATGGCAAAAAAAAGAAAAAAAATCGTTTCTGAACAGAGATTTGTTTACATCGCACATACATTTAAGTGTCAGGCAGTCTTTCCTGAAGGTGTTTGTCTCCAGTGTAGCTACGTGTGGAAGTGAAACGTGGACGATAAACAGGTTTGAGATTTATTTATTATTTATTTGCTGCCATTTACAAAAGACCTGCCACCTTGTTACTAACACAGGTCGTACATTCACAAAACGAAATTGTACATGTACAGAACGTGATACTTATTTGTTATTAGAGAAGATCATAGAAGCTTCTGAACTGTTGTGCTACAGAATAATGCTGAAGATTAGAAGTGTAGATCACGTAACTAATGAGTAGGTGCTGAATAGAATTGAGGAGGAAAAAAAATTGTGGCACAACGTGACTAAAAGACGTGATCGATTGGTGGGACACGTTCTGAGACATAGACAGTTTGCTACTGCAGGGAAGTGTGGAGAGTAAAAATAGTAGAGGGAGTCTAAGAGATGAATGCAGTAAGCAGATTCCAAAGGATCTAGGTTGCAGTAGTTACTCGGAGATGAAAAGACTTGCACAATGTAGCTATATCAAACCAGTCTTCGGACCGAGGGTAACAGCCACAACTAGATATCAGCGAACAAGTGGGTAGTGGTATGAATATTTACCGATGGCCTTTGAGACGCTAGTCTTCAAAACTGGTTTAGTGCTCAGCTAGAATTAGTCACCTGTGGATTCGCCTTTTCTGATATAAACGACGGTAGGTTCTGTTTACAGTAACATTTCGTACATTATAAAGTATAAAATCAAAATGGGAGTAAGCATATTTAGAGCCAGTCTTCCTCCGTGCCGGTCATGTAAGCAAATATATTTTTGTGAATTCGGCTCCTAGTTACATGGAATTTGACTGATTATTTGGTGTGAAATACTTCTTCTAATGAACACTGAACACTGTAGGTACTATTGTTTCGTAAATGATCTACAAAAAGTTAGCCGTTGAGATAATATAAATTATTTCCGCTCACAGTGCCCACGTAGAATGGTTACTGAAAATACGCGACGTGACAGCAGTAGAGGTAGCGTCATTCCATGGCATATGTAAGTTCTGGCTGATCGAGAAATGAACTGCTGGAAAGCGGTTACAGAAGAGGCTGCAGCAGGTTAAGAATCTGGAGGAGACTCCGATGTAGATTATTTAGCTTCTATCTCCAAGTTTCAAACACTGCTACAGTAACTGTTGGCAGTGTTGGTAACGCGGTGTCAGGCGAACCAGTGGCTGAGTACAAATGCAGCATGTAGGATAGACTGGTCACCTGTGCTTCGAGGAGCATTTAATTCAAGTCGTGAAACTGACTCATAGTGAAGGGTCTGCGTTGTCGATTTATACGCATGGTCTGAAGATGGTTGTTGAGCCCCAGTCCTTTGCGAAATGTCTTCCTCCGGAGGGCAGAAGCTGAGATTGCCAATTTCCTGCATATTTTTTTCAAACCTATTCAGGACATATTTTGTGGTTTTCATCCGTTGGAACAATATTTAACACCTGATAACTCGTGGTGGACATGGAAATACAGGGTGTTTAAAAATGAGTTATACAACAGTAACCTTTAAGTGAGAAAAGGTTAAATAACTTGCAGAAATGTTTGATACAGCAAGTTTTACTCCCGCCTAACACTTTTAGTTCCCGACGTTCCCTTTAGGTGGCTCGTACGAGTGAGTTATTCCAACAGTTATCATGGTGTCTCGTACAACGGTGCAATGCGTGCGCAGTGATGGTAACAGTTTTATGAATCCAAATCCGCTACTACAGTTCAGAGAAAATTCAGGACTAGGTATCGGCATAATATTCGGGTGTGGGCTGAGCAGAAATCATGTCACGTCATCGAACATGTACGGAACGCCCCTAAGGTAAATGTTTATTGCGCTGTAAGCTGTAACAATATTTACTTTTCTTTTCGCTGAGTCTACCGTAAATGGCGTATCATACCTGGACGTGTTTTAATATTATCTAATACGTCAATTACAACAGGATGTGGGCACAGAATTTATTTTCCATCAAGATAGCGCGCCACCATAATATCGCGTAGGTCTGTAGGGATGTGTCGACTTGGATTGGGTGGAACAATATCCTGCTTTAATCTGTATGGACTTTTGCGCATGGCGTTACATTAAGAACGGAGTGTTTGTTCCTCCGCTTCCCGTATGCGTCGACGAGATACGGCAACGGATAACGCAAGCAGCTACCACCATATCTAAAGACTTGCTTCATAGGATTTGACAGGAAACTGATTCAGACTGGGCATTTGTCCTATTACGAAAGGAAGCCACAATGAACATTTGTAGCTGCGTTCAGTTCTGTATCAAACATTTCTCTAAGCTATCTATGTTTTTCACAATTAAAGGTTACCTCCGTACAACTAATTTATGAACACCCTGTACATAGTAAGTTGAGCGGTATTATTGATTACTATGCCCCAAGAGTCCACACTGACATGTATCTCATTGCTACGTTGGAGAAACATTTTGTCACTGACAGGGTTAAGGCCCACTGTCACGCTTATTCTGGAGGAGTAGGCAGGCCTGGATCAAAGAGCTTTTGAGCAAGGCGTGGGAGTGCGATACCGTAGCGCGCGCGGCCGCAGCCCGAGGGAGGAGCGCAGGCCCGGGCCGTTGCGAGTTAACGGCGCACGGCGAGCACGTGCGGCCCACCGCCCACGCACAACCGCACAGCCCGCCGCCCCGTATGCGCGTCTTCTGCCAGCCGGTCACGTCGCGCCCTCGCGCCATCAGCACCGCAAATGTTTGCCCGGCGGACCAATAAGGCTCCAGTTTCATCGCCGCCGATATTAAGGCCGCCCGGGAGCAACACGGCGCGGCTCGAAATAAAGTTCCTCTCCCTTGCCGCTCGTCAACGCACACTGGGAACTTGCCTCGTCGTCGCCAGGGTATGGGACACTTTGGTGCCGCCCGAAGTTGTGCGCTGAGCAAAGACCCAAAGGTAGGAGCGCACGCAGTCCGTCCTATCTCACGGCCACCGGCATCTCAAATTAACTAAAGCCTCTTCTCCAGATAAAAAGGTAAAAGACAAGTTTCGAAACACATATTTGAGATTGAGATTCCTCAAACACTTTAAAACAATAAAAACAAAAGACAAAATGTAGAGCTGGGCTCTAACAATGCCAGAGACGCGTAGGTTCAAAAATGGCTCTGAGCACTATGGGATTTAACATCTGAGGTCATCAGTCCCCTAGACTTGGAACTACTTAAACCTAACCTACCTAAGGGCATCACACCCGTCCATGCCCGAGGCAGGATTCAAACCTGCGACCGTGGTAGCTGCTCGGTTCCGGAATGAAGCGCCTAGAACCGCTCGGCTACAACGGCCGGCCAGACGTGGAGGGATCGCGCGATATAAACCGAGCGCTAACTCATCATCTGTTCTGAGGGATGTCTGTATCACTCTTTAAAATGGCAAAACGTCATTTTTTCGGATGAATTCAGGTTCTGTTTACAGCATCATGATGGTCGCATCCGTGTTTGGCGACATCGCGGTGAACGCACAATGGAAGCGTGTATTCGTCATCGCCATACTGGCGTTTCACCCGGCGTGATGGTACGGGGTGCCATTGGTTACACGTTTCGATCACCTCTTGTTCGCATTGACGGCACTTTTAACAGTGGACGTTACATTTCAGATGTGTTACGACCCGTGGCTCTACCCTTCTTTCGATCCCTGCGAAACCCTACATTTCAGCAGGATAATGCACGACCGCATGTTGCAGATCCTGTACGGGCGTTTCTGGATACAGAAAATGTTCGACTGCTGCCCTGGCCAGCACATTCTCCAGATCTCTCACCAAATGAAAACGTCTGGTCAATGGTGGCCGAGCAACTGGCTCGTCACAATACGCCAGTCACTACTCTTGATGAACCGTGTTGAAGCTGCATGGGCAGCTGTACCTATACGCGCCATCCAAGCTCTGTTTGACACAATGGCCAGACGTATCAAGGTCGTTATTACGACCAAAGGTGGTTGTTCTGGATACTGATTTCTCAGGATCTATGCACCCAAATTGCGTGAAAATGCAATTACATGTCAGTTCTAGTATAATATATTTGTCCAATGAATACCTGTTTATCATCTGCATTTCTTCTTGGTGTAGCAATTTTAATGGCCAGTAATACTGTATATTATAAGATTCACGAACAGAGGGCACGAATAAGGCTGACCCACGATGACGGAACAGTCTTCACACTTGTTACCTGATAGTGAAGCTTACCTGTCTATTACACGTTTGGTATATGTCCATGTAACATTGTCAGTTTACGCAACCCGGATACTAGGTTTGTGCATCTCTAGGTGACTCACTCACCATCGTCTGTCTGAGTAGTGTGACGTAAGAAAGTTGGCACTGCAGTATTGTCATTACGTGTTGCTGTAGCTCTCATTACACAGATAGGAATAGGCGTTTGGCGCTCGCTCGGAGACGTCGTTAATGAGCCGCGCCTGCGGTCTGCGCCTCGCCTCTGTTTCCTCTCCACCCCGCCCCTCCCATCTCCTCTCCTGGCTACCTCCCCTCTCCTCCTCAGCCACCTTTCCTTCCTCATTAACGCCCCCCACGCGCGGGACTGATTAAGCCGCCTGCACGTGCGAGCATAACACCTCCCCGCTCATCCTCCGTCGCGCTTCAGGGAAGCCATTGGCATCCTTCTGGCGTTGTTAAAGTTCCCACAGCTGTTTCATGTCGCCGGCACCTCGCTGTCGATTGCCTGCTAATCATCTTCGTGGGTCAGCCGTATTGATGCCGTCTCCTCTTGGTTCTAAGACGAATACACTCGAGGCCAACGAACAACGGCCACTGGATTCGGCTAAATGTTGGTTTGGCCTCTCATTCTCACCAAACAAAGCGGCTGGGGATAAGGGTTTTGGCGATGTGCAATCGCTTTGGCTCTGATAACTTGCCGATATTGTTTCCGATTTGTTATTGTTATCAAGTAGCGTTTTTATTACAATTTCACCACAAGAAGAGAATTCAGCAGTTGTCGCAAGTACAACGTTTACTTTAGCGTACTGCAAGAAGATGATCATCAAAAAACGCTGGTGGACGGCTTTTCTTTTAAAAAGTAGGGAGTAATTTTTGTTTATTAATGTTTAACATGCTACAAAACAATGGTTCAAACGACTCTGGGCACTATGGGGCTTAACATCTGAGGTCATCAGTCCCCTAGAACTTAGAACTAGTTAAACCTAACTAACCTAAGGACATCACACACATCCATGCCCGGGGGCAGGATTCGAACCTGCGACCGTAGCAGTCGCGCGTTTCTGGATTGAACCGCCTAGAACCGCTCGGCCACCGCGGCCGGCTAACATACTACATTACAACGTTTGTAATACTACATGTGTGTGTGTGTGTGTGTGTGTGTGTGTGTGTGTGTGTGTGTGTGTGTGTTTTCTATGATGATGATGATGATATGATGATGACGACGACGGCGAGAGAAGGGAGAGGGTGAAACCCAGTGTCGCACATAGCCTGTGGGGAGATTTGGTATTTAAACTAGCAGATCGGCGCTTAGTCTGGTGATCGCCACTATCTCTCCTTCCCTTGCCAACCAAATATTGGCTGTGAAAAGTTTTTCACCACCAGGATTCGAACCGGCTTACGGGTCGAGCTCCACCGCACACGCGTGCGTTACCGACCTCGCTCACGGAGGCAGGTTAGCAGGGAGCAGTATGGTGGAACAAAATTAATGTCTGACCTTAAAGCAAAATTGGAAATGAGCTGTTTCATAATTTTTTCCCCAATAAACGTTACAAATTTCGAATCGTTATTGAATTGTGTAGGTCCTAAGACTTCCAAAGATGTCACTTCTTTTAGGCACCACTCAGCACAACGCCCAGTTTTATTTTCCTCCTTTTTTTGTTTACGCCGAAAAGATGTTTATAAAGACAATTTCTTTTTTCACATTGAACATTCCTTCTAACGGTTCCGTCATTTCCTTCCAAGCGTCTAATCTTGCCTATTTCTTTTTATTATTGTTGTCTATTTCTTTATATTATTGCAGGCCTTGGAGTCCCATACACATTATCGTTCATGATGAAGCTCTATCAGCTTTAATGCCGTATCCTTATTCCATTCCATACTTCAGTATTTTTAAATACAATACATACATACCCATTCGACAGGCGTAGCAAATCGCTACGGAACCGCCGAACGTCTTACTCGGCTTCCACATTACGACAGCCGTCCGAAGGCCAAGCAACAGACAACACTTTGATTTATCGCCAACAGAGCGAGCAGCAACCAAGGCCAATCGTTTCGTTGGCTCCGATTTGTCGCCTTTACAAACTAAGCAAATATCTGCCACCGAAGCAACTGGTTGTCGTTCGTTGGCCTTAGTTTTTCCTGTAAGTACCCGCCTCAGTACTTTTCCCACGAGCCAAGACTTTATGACCAACTGATTAACAGCGTTTTCATCCACTTTTGGGACGCAATACTACACGGATTTTGCAAGGCACAGATTCTACAAGTCCTTGTTTGGTTTCTGGAGGTATGTGGCTCTTTATGTCTGTGCACAGGTTACAGAAATACCCTAAGTTATGGGCCCCCGGTTTGTGGGCGCGAAGCTGACGCTCGATAGCGAATTAAATGTGTTCGATCTGGTTCAGATCAGACGAATTTGGTGGTGAAGATATGAATGTGAGTTTCTATCATGCTTCTCAAACCACTGTAGCACGAGTCTGGCCTTGTGACATGGACAGTTATCCTGCTGGAAGATACTAGCACGCAGTGGAGTCCATTTATCATGTGCTACAGCACACTGTAAATATCGTACTAAAATTATAACATTTCTATTCGAACACGAGCTGGAAGTAGCACTAAAATTACGCCATTTCTTTTCGGCTGCATGTTGGTAAGCAAATGAAACTGACGAAAAAATGCTTTATAGTGCTCTCTCCGTGATAACTAAAAACCAGTGTCGAGGGCTGTAATGATGGTGAGCCACACGCTACGATCAACTCAGAAAAGGGACACAGCTGTGTGTTTTCGACTGCGCATGCTCACATGTGATGTCATCCCCCTCGACACCATGAGTGCTACGTTGCTTACAGCACCAGGTCATTATTTTTCTTCGAATGTATGTGTAATGTATTGTGAAAGCGTAGAGTATGAGGGATTTTTGAGCAGCAGTTGACCTAACAGCTCTGTCGCCGAGCGATGCCGGCACTGTAGCACAGCATGTTCGGTCAGAGAACTGGCTGGTCTCTGTGATAAAATAACTGAGTTAAGAGATCAACAACGAACTTCAACGGATGTCGTGTGACGTCCGCTACAACCAAACACAACGAACAATAACGAATAAAATGCAAAAAGTGGTCAAGTGCCTTGACTGGCACTTCGTCCAATCTGGTTCGAGTCCCACTACTACCATCATTTTTTTCATTTTATGTTGTTCCTCGAAATGTTAAACAATTAGTTACAAAATTTAAATATATTTAAGCGCTTCGGGAACAGATACTACCTTCTTGTGCGAACGCACACGCTATGCCCGAACTCGTACGGGACTTGGTAGATTAATCTGCCACTAGGAATGAGTATGATGGGCAAACATCTATTAGGCGCACTACGAATGTAGTGGTGTGGACATGTTGGGAATGTGGATCTCACGGGGAGCGTGCAATGGATAAGTCCCTGCAGACGCACTATCCTCTGTGCCCTCGGTGGCTCAGATGGACAGAGCGTCTGCCATGTAAGCAGGAGATCCTGGGTTCGAGTCGCGGTCGAGGCACACGTTTTCAACATGTCCCCAATGAAGTATATCAACGCCTCTTTGCAGCTGGGGTGTCCATTTAATTATCAAAAATGATAATATTCGTCTTTCTGTCTGGAAGATATATTTCACGTATATAGTGCACTGAAGTTGAATAGTCGATGACAACAGTTATCTGTAATAACAAAATGAATAAACAATCATAACAGGCAAATTATCTAAAATAAAAATATTTTTAAACTTTTTCTTATTTGTGAAGAAATTTATTTTGTAGAATCTGAGAAGTTTCTTGTAAAAAGCCTGAGATTAAAAAAAAGGCACGAATTTTAATGACCAGAGAATTGCGTAATAGAAGCCATTTATTACAGCAATGAGCTGCAGTTGATCTAAAAAATACTTTTACGGAAGCAATTACTCTGTCGGAGATGTCTTCTGTGTCTAACAACGCAAGCGAGCCTGGAAGAAAAAAAAAAGAGAGAACGAAAAATATGTCACAAAATATTTGACACAAATTCTGTTAGAAAACTACTAGTTTGCTGTCGTGTGGTTCATACGGACGAAGTCCTTTTCGTATATCGTCATCGAAGTTTCGCAAAGTGGTATTGTATCTTTCCGGAAACACGGTGAAAGCGGTGGCTAATGGGGAGGACTGCTCTACCTGTTAAGTTCTAGCAATTAATCACAACAATTGATCTGCATTTCCTGCATCTGTTTTAATGAATCCTTGCGCACTTTTGACGTTTACCACATTCTTTCACAAATCTCAAGCGAGTTACGACTAGTTCTAGAGGTATTCAGGATGTGTTCCTGAAGTAATTCCTCAGTGTCACTCCTATTCGCTATCAACTGTAAATTTTGCAAGGCATCTGCTTTAACCAACCGTCTTTCATACGTTCCATTTACGGCATTGTCGATTACTGGCATGGACTTTATCTTTTGTATCGATAGTTCATAGATCTATTTCCGCGTTTCCTCTGCTACGTTTGCTATACTTACGTCATTCGAGCGAGTTTGGCTCACTAGGGGGAGGGTACGAACTTTCCCTCACTGACTTGATTCAAATGGTTCAAATGGCTGAGCACTATGGGACTTAACATCTGAGGTCATCAGTACCCTAGAACTTAGAACTACTTACACCTAACGAACCTAAGGACATCATACACATCCATGCCCGATGCAGGATTCGAACCTGCGACCCTAGCGGTCGCGCGGCTCCAGACTGTAGTGCCTAGAACCGCTCGGCTACCCCGGCCGGCCGACTTGATTCACGCAGATTGGGTGTGTAGGGCACGACTGGGACTTCAACATATGCAAAAAGGAAGACGCAACTCTTAGCCGTTTTCGACAAAATCGAGCTTGAAAGTTGTAGGCGCCCTTATATACTTTCTATGCTCGCTCGTCTGCAAGGAGTCGGCAGCTGAGCGAGTAAGTCTTTAGTTTCATAAGGGTGAGATCTCGGGATCGAATCTCGCACTCGGCACTACTTTTCTTACGAGCTCTTTGCATCAATATCCGGTGGTATGCTTCGATATGTATGATAGGCCGCGAATTTGGTTGACGACAGAAAACCGTTTATGAATGTAAATGAAGTTTGTTTTGCAATAGACACA
The DNA here is from genome assembly GCF_023864345.2 of Schistocerca serialis cubense. NCBI lineage: Eukaryota > Metazoa > Arthropoda > Insecta > Orthoptera > Acrididae > Schistocerca > Schistocerca serialis. The sequence continues at coordinate 498,926,364 of NC_064641.1, read as the reverse complement.
TCGAGAAAAAAACCATGCACATGCAAAAATTCTGCGTTAGTTACATTTGCTGTAAGCCACAGTAATTATTGTTTTCCATGTATCTAAGATCAGTATCATCCGGATACGTGCAGTGCTCTCTAGGTTACTCATATTTGTCACAAATGCAGATACAATAATACAAATCAAATGACTGTACTGATTCATTCACAGTTATCGTGTATCCTTTTTTTATTTCCAATATCTTTAAGAGAAATGCTTTTTTTCCTTTTTTCAGGAGATTATCTATAAAAAAATACATGAATGGGTAAATATTGATAATTTACACAGTCATAAATCTGTTTTTATAACTGCGTGGAATGAGAAAAAAAAACACTGGCATCAAGATTCGATCCAGAAACCTTGCGCTTATGAAGCTGAGCGTTTACTCGCTCGGCTGCAGATTCTTGAATACGAGCCGCCCTACAAGGGATATAAGCACGCCTGCAATTTTCAAACCTTATTTTCTCGAAAACAGTGGAGAGTTGCGTCTTCCTGTTTGCGCATGTTGAAGTGCTCGTCGTGTCCTACACACCCTGTACATATGAGTTAAATCAGTGAGGGGGAAGTTCGTAAGGTCCCCTTGTCAGCCAATGAGTAGCGACGGCGTGGTCGCCTTACTGGGACAGGCTAGTTTATGAAACGAGGAAGTGCCAGTCGGAGCGAAGCAGTCGTTTGGAGTGTCCATGTCGTTGCGGTTGCGCTCGGGCAGACAGTGCTGGCAAGGAAGTGGTCGCTGGAAGTTGCATGTGATGGTAAGGCAGTTGTCAGATGTATTCTGTTTTGGCTCTGTTGTAGATAACAGGCGTGACATTGATTTGAAGTGGGAATGAGCGTAGTCACAATAAGACGTCCTGGATGGAGAAAAAGAGCTATGCATGAATGCAGTAATAAATTTGGATAGAGGACGTAAGAATAAGAAGCACATACCGCTCCTCTATATTCGTCTGCTCAGCGACAAGGTAATGTGTACTTTTTCTTTAAGAGTTGAAGTGATACACTGGGACAGTGTGGTTCCTTAGCTCTTCTTATCTGATGTGTAGCAAACGGGCACTAATGGCTGCGATCAATATGTAGTGAGTCTTGCCCTGTTTATGAACTGACTGTAACTCGTAATAGAGGATAGTAAATCGGTACTCCATTCACTAAACAGATCTTGCAGTTTTCATCCCGTTTCCAAATGTGTATTAAGGACTCGATCTTTGTGTGGTTGTGCTGAGAGCGGCAGCTGTTTGTACATTAATCAGTTGAAGTGTGTAAGGTTTTTGTAAATTTTGATATACAATAATTATAAATATCGTATATTCATTTGAATTAAATTAACTGAAGGATCAGTTAGTAATAGAGTGTAAGCGTGAGACGTAGCCCAATGCGTGCATGGAAGTAATCAAATTAAACATTTCCGTACCTAACCCAAGTCAGTTTTTTCAAACAAAAAAACATTTCTCCTCGTATTAGGTGCTCACAAGGAAAAATATTTCATTAATAAATTACTTTCAGGTTATGTAAGGTAAATCACTTATAGAGCTTAGAGACGGTGGCTACTAAGCATTTTATTCACTTGTTTTGTGCCGTTTCGAGGTTACTTCGATCAACATATAACAACTTTATACATGCAAGCATAAATTTGAGTTTGCCTTGCTAATCTAAGAGAGATTAAATGAAACAAAATGTTCCGTTGCGCTGTGTACGCTTGGATGTCTATAGAACCGTTGAGTGTGAACAGTCAGATTGTATTTTGTTAATTTGGTCCTTATTTATTTTTGAAGGAAATTATATAAATAGATCCATACAATTTAACATTCGGGAGGACGGCGGTTCAAACCCGCGTCCGGCCATCCTGAGTAATGTTTTCCGTGATTTACCTAAATCGATTAAGGCAAATGCTAGGATGGTTCCTTTGAGAGGAGATAACCGATTTCCTTCGCCATCCTGCCTTCATCCGATGGGACCGATGACCTCGCCGTTTGGTCCCCTCCCCCAAATCAACCAAGCAACAATTTAACAGACGCCAACCAATATCCCCAGATATAACAATATATTGACCCGCCGCCAGCAATCTACCAGGAGTGGTGGGCGCCAGTTAGTACAGCATGAACAATGCAACTGCAATGAGTTGAAGCAAGATCTTCGGAAAACCGATGACTGATCCTGTATTTAGAGGTACACCGTCCAGACGAGCAGGAAGAGTACGGCGTCGTGGCAAAACCTTATGGCTCTATAACTCACTAATCCTGAACTGTTGTGCTTTGATACGAAGTGCTGAATTAAAAACGATAAGCATACAGTGGATGGAGTAGAGCAAGGAGAATTTTGTCATTATGGGATTGACTGACGCATCTGCTTACGTGAATACTTCATTTAACTGTAGCTCGGGGCGACAGTGGATTCACGAGTTGTTATTGTTGTTGTGGCCTTCAGTCCGGAGACCGGTTAGATACAGCTCTCCATGCTACTCTATCCTGTGCAAGCTTATTCATCTCCCAGTACCTACTGCAACCCACATCCTTCTGAATCTGTTTCGTGTATTCATCTCTTGGTCTCCTCCTACGATTTCACCCTGCACGCTGCCCTCCAGTACTAAATTGGTGATCTCTCGATGTCTCAGAATATGTCCTACCAACCGATCCCTTCTTCTAGTCAAGTTGTGCCACAATTTTCACTTCTCTCCAATTCTATTTAATACCTCCCCATTAGTTATGTGATCTACCCATCTAATCTTCAGCATTCTTCTGTAGCACCACATTTCGAAAGCTTCTATTCTCTTCTTGTCTAAACTATTTATCGTCAACGTTTCACTTCCATACATGGCTACACTCCATACAAATACTTTCAGAAACGACTTCCTGACACTTACATCTATACTCGATGTTAACAAATTTCTATTCTTCAGGAACGCTTTCCTTGCCATTGCCAGTCTACATTTTATATCCTCTCTACTTCGAGGATCATCCGTTATTTTGCTCCCCAAATAGCAAAACCCCTTTACTACTTTGTCTCATTTCCTAATCTAATTCCGTTAGCATCACCCGATTTAATTAGACTACATTCCATTATCCTCGTTTTGCTTTTGTTGATGTTCACCTTGTATCCTCCTTTCAAGACACTGTCCATCGAACATATTCATCAAAACACAGAATAATATAGATGTCTTTGGGTAGATGCCTTTGAGAAAACCAGACATTTTATTAATATTTCTTACTTTTATTGATGACAGTGACCAACTCTCAAACCTTGTACACTCATCTGACTACAGCTGTTCAAAATGTATTGCACACAAATGCCACAATTTTCCCCTATGTTACTTTTTCTATGAAGTTATGGAAGCGGCTATGCTCTTTTTTCAATAGGAGTACCCGCTTCCTTCGTGACACCCAAGAACTGTGGAGCAGAAAAGTAAAAAACGCTTGTCAGTTTTGTGGGGAAGTATCTTGTGAAAATAGCTAATTAGCTATAAATCAAACTCAAAACTACCGCACATAGTGGATCCATTCTGTTTCTACCACGCTGACGCACCACATTCTCCAACTCTTATTGCGAAACTTTTCACTGCTGACTATAAGCGAAATAATACCATATTTGTTCTTCCCTGATATTTAAACTGCTATGAATAATACATAGCTCTAAAAAATCCTTCATCTGGAGTTTTAGTCGTATAGTAGTAGTAGTAGTAGTAGTAGTAGTAGAACAGTTGTGACGAAAACGAAACTGCTTTCTACTTTAGCCAATTGCGAAACACTAAAATAAGCAGCAAAGCAAAGGAAAAACTACCTGTTACATAACCATTACAGTAACAAGAACTGATGTAACGCATACTAGCAATGAAGCAATACGCTGTCGCACCTGCAATTGATTTTCAAAAGAGAATTTATAATTAGGAAGCTAAAATGCAACGGAGAGAACAGTTGTCTAAACTATTTATACGATCACGTGATTCAATCTGAGAGCATGGTATGGCTGCATTCCAGCGATATTATGATTCACTGTTCATGGTTCCTTGAACGTGTTTCATTTTTACTTATCTATGAAGTCATAATACCCATGAAGAACGATTCAGGCACTATGCTACCGATATCTGATAATGCAACGTCTCTCTCTCTCTCTCTCTCTCTCTCTCTCTCTCTCTCTCTCTCTCTCTTTCATAGAAAATGTGCAGGGTTAAATAGTTCTGTCTACTGAGCCATCTGAGCCCGTTCACAGGCAGGTTCACCGAGTCTTATGTCCCGCTCGGGTTTTCTTTTGCTTCAGAAAAGCTCATGCGTTGACGCGTGATTACTTACACTCACACTGCAAGGCCGACTTCGTAAAATACCGCGCTGAAAGGCCGACCGGTGACAAAGTTCGTCTCTAGGAGAAGGAAACTTCCTATGAAACTAAGACATCTAGTTGTAGCAACCTTTTCCTGAGAAACCTCTACTACTGTCACACAACACTACAGAGCAATTAGAACTATTGAAACAAAACACTAAAAAAATAGATACGCCACAAGCGGACTGATGTACCCGGTTTCTCACTCATTTAAAACTTGTCACCGAAGTCTGACACTGACAAGTGTTGAAAATCCCAACTGATTTTATCATCATGGAATAAGAAAACTGTGGAAGTATGATTTACATGTAGCAGCTCTCAAACTGACTCTAGATCGTGTCATTAGTCTAAGCACTCGCGAGCAGTGACTGAAAACAGGTAAATCATCTAAGCAGCTCCCATCTATTAACAATTATTCAGAGAGCGATCCGTATAAACATGCAGTTGCCCTGCGCTTCAGCAATCTTCGGCAGACGTGAGCAACCGACATGCGCAATGAAACATGAATCTATTGATTCCTGAACGATAACGAGGAGCGACGTACAACCGCTGCCCTCTGCGCCTCGCTGTTCTCACAGCACTTCCCAGCTAGCATACGAAGTCCGTGGAAAAACGGAATCTCTGTTGGTATTTCCTTTTCAGGGAATACCCTTCCTTTCGATAGAAATACTGTGACTTATACTGAGGGATATAGTAGTGGTTGTTGCTTTCGTGACCAGTGTTGCGGTGCCAGGCGAGAAAAAACAGAAGGGTATATTAAGAAAGTCAAATCTACAAGCTGAGCACGTACCACCGATACGTGTACGGGAAGCAGGCCACGTAAGTCTCGCCTGTCGCAATGCGTTCCTGTTAATCATTCCAATGAAACTAATCCAATGACTAGACTGGCTTGCATTACACTGTCAAGGAGATTTAACATATTAACTCCTTGCTGTTCACCATTACATAATACATTTGTGCTCAGACGAAAGTCTGCTGTTAAAAAGAACTCTGCTCCGAGGAAAGTATGCATTGGTCTCGTAGAGGACAGTCAAATAATGACTTCATCGTTCCACAGCACTCACAATATAAACATATATTAGTCAAGAGAGTAGCCCAACCGTCCTGACACATTGATCGACATTTAAAAAATCTCATAAGGGCAAATGATAAAATATCTCGGCTTGCCGAAAGATTCTATTGATGATAATCAAATTCTGTGTTACACTTCAAATGGCTCTGAGCACTATGGGACTTAACTGCTGAGGTCATCAGTCCCCTAGAACTTAGAACTACTTAAACCTAACTAACCTAAGGACATCACACACATCCATGCCCGAGGCAGGATTCGAACCTGCGACCGCAACGGTCGCGCGGTTCCAGACTGTAGCGCCTAGAACCGCTCGGCCACCCCGGCCGGCTCTGTGTTAGGTTCGCGTATGTTGAGCTGTATCTTTGTCACTTGGAATGGATCTGTTTAAGAGTTTTGTTTGTATAGGTTTTTAAAAGTACGCGTACAGCTGATGTATGTTTCGCGTAAGAGAATAAAGTGTAATACCGAGGCATCACGAAAACCTTAGTCGTGGACCGTTTATCACGAACGGACATAGATAAACAGATGATCTATCTTACCTGATCCAAAGTATTCGGACACACATTAATGGACATTATTATTGAGTGTGTCCACTCTACGCCTTTATGGCGGCTTGAAACCTCCTGCGGAAACTTTCGATGAGAAGTGTGATGCCTGTGGACGAATGGCAGCCCATTCTTCCTCTAGAGCGGAAACTATAGAAAGTAGTGCTGTTGCGTGCTAGTTTCTGGAACGAAGTCTACGTTTTGACTCGTCCCAAAGTTGTTACATTGGATTCACGTCGGGGCTCTGAGCAGCCATGTCCATTTTAGGAATGCTGTTGTGGCGTCGATAGTTACGACGCCACAACGTAGGTGCACATTCTCCTAAGTTGGCACTACGAGAGAAGACTAACTACGCCGACCACAGCGCCCTTTGGCCGACGCTGTAGAGCTCAGGGAGTGCCGTCTGGATTTCTGTCCATTTCATCAAGAACAGACGGCCTGGAAATATCGCTTCTACTACCGAGTGGGCTAGCTTGCTATTGAGACTTTGTATTAGTTACGTTCAGTTAAAGTTTTGACAGCAACGAGTATTTGTTAGTTCCGAGATTATACAGAACAGTCATCCTAACACTACAGGATTAGACATGGACTACTGCTTCACACCTACGTGCTCATCTTAGCCAAAGTTATGTATGCATTTGTTATTTACTTGTGTTTTTAACTCTATTAAAAGTGTGATTCTTGAGTTTCTCCCGGCGTATTTCATAATCAAAATATCCACGTGTGTACTGGCGGTCTACAGTGTCCAACGGGCACAATATTTCTGCGATCATACAAGTACGACGATTAAAAAAGAGCACAAGATGTTATTGGGCGGTTAGTCATTAAAGTTGGGCAAATAACTAATACCATACGAATGTAGGAGGAAAGACCAAGGTATATTTTATGTTGAATTAACAACTGAGAAAGAGTCGTCCGAGATGAGTGTCCAGTAACCTTGGCTTTCCTGAAAAGAAATAAAATTGTTTTCTGCTGGGATTTGTCACTGTCGACGAGACTGGGCTCTTCCATACCAGCAACCGTAGACAAAGCAGTGGGACAGGAGATAAGGGAGACATTTGGCCGTGCATAAAAAGAGCAGAGGCCAATTTCACCTTCCAGAAGACAGAGTACTAAAAGAAAAACATGACTAGCGGTTCTCCGCCGAATGCGAAAATATTTTGTTGACACCGACTTACATAGGGAGGAACGATCACCACGATAAAATAAGGGAAATCAGAGCTCGTACGGAAAGATAAAGGTGTTCATTCTTTCCGCGCGTTATACGAGATTGGAACACTAGAAAATTTTGAAGGTGGTGTGATGAACCCTCTGCCAGGCACTTAAATGTGATTTGCAGAGTATCCATGTAGATGCAGATGTCCCGGCGACGATGCAGTCATTAATGACAGCTCAAGCTTGGACTGACAAAGGAAATCGGATTGGTCCTTTCAGGGGAATCACCCCAGCATTCCCTTTAACCGATTTAAGGAAACTACTGAGAACCTAAATCTAGATGCCCAACCCCACCGTAGCACATCTGCCACGAGAGACGACTAGTGTTTCCTGGGATGCAAAGCATAAAATAGCTGGCGAATGTTACTCAAATCTTGTGGACCAAATATCCAGAGAACAGGAGCGTATTTCAAACCACATTTTTCGAGTTTCCAGAATGTAATCGTTCCTTTTGAAGCACTGTATTTCAGGACGCGCGTTCGTCTCCCCACTGTACGGTCCCACATACTCCATACTCGCCTGGCTCCTTAGAGGCAGCCAAAGGCCTAGACGTGGCCTAGACCAAAACGCGATTTCTGTGCGGAAGAGAAGCGGTAGTAGGTCCTATGTTGTCCGCATCGGTAGTCAACCACCGCTGATGTACAATACTCTCATGAAAAATTCATTTACACATAGCTGGTGTTCTAGGCAGAGGAAGGTTGTACGTACCTTTAAAACAAATTTCAAACTTCTGCGTCAAAATAGGAGACAATTAAAGTATTTCGAAAAAGTTACACTTTAACAGTGTTGCGCAGTGTGTATACACTGGTATGCAAAACACGCAAGATGTGTTATCCAGGTAACATAGGTAAATGAACCTTGCACCATACTACAACATACTACATAAGATAACTGTAAGAAATACCTAATGAGACGAACAGAGATGACACTTTTATTCAAAGACAATAATTACGCTGAAGTCCGCAGCTTGTGGTCTCGCGGTAGCGTTCTCACTTACCGACCACGGGGTCAGTTATTTTCATCTGCCTCGAGATGACTGGGTTTAGTTGTGTCATCATCATTATTCATCCCCATTACGGTTCCATCCTCCACCAGCGCGGTTGATAACTGCTGGATGGTCGCTGGTGCATGTGGACGTGCTGCAATATATCCCTCAAAGAGTTCCAAATGCGCTCGATGGGGTTTATAATGGGGAATTGCAGGCCAGTCCATTCGCCGAATATTCTCTCGTTCCGAGAGCTACTTATCTGCGCTATTCGATGCAGCCACCCACTGTCATCCATAAAAAATGTCAGGGTCGAATGTATCCCTAAAAGACCCACTTCGGGAGGGATCATCTCACAAAAATGTTCACCAGTACGTTTACCGTGTTCAAAGGTCATGCAGAATCAGGCCTCTTCACACAGTAACATACAGACCACCAAAACGATCATGTTCGACAAAGTTCCTGGGTGCTTTACATGTTCCCACTTCTCGCCCTATGAGAGTACGTCCAGAATTCTCGATCACAACCGTTTGATTGTCCAGGTGTTATGGTGTGGGAAAGCGTAATGTTATATGGCCGTACTGACCTCCAAATCCTTGAACAAGCTCCACTCACCGATCGACGTTTTTGTGACACTGTACACCTTCCCATGTGGGTCCTTTCCGAGGTGCATTTGCGCCCGACTTCATCTTTATGAATGGCAATACGCGACCTCATAGAACTGCGCAGGCGGTGGAGCTCGTGGAACAAGAGGATATCCAGCGAATGGACTCGCCTGCTCTTTCCGACATAAATCCCATCGAGCACATGTGGGACACGTTGGGGAGACATATTGCAGTACATCCCCATCTGCCAACGACCATCCAGCTGTTGTCACATGTGCTGGTCGAGGAATGAAATGTCCTACCACAAGAACACCTAACCACCTTTTTGGTCAGCATGGGAGTACCTTGAAGAGCAAGCACTGCAGTCCGTGGTGACCACACACCCTATTATGAACTAATTCCCGCCTTCTTTACGTCCAGGGAACCATCAGAAATCGCTAGGAGTTTAGTGTAATTACTGTCTTTGAATGAAAGTGTCATTTCTGTTCGACTTATTGCATATTTCTTTTTGTTATATTGTAATTCTGTCAGAGACAGCAAAGGACTTGGAAGAGCAGTTGAACGGAATGGACAGTGTCTTGAAAGGAGGATATAAGATGAACATCAACAAAAGCAAAACGAGGATAATGGAATGTAGTCGAATTAAGTCGGGCGATGCTGAGGAATTAGATTAGGAAATGAGACACTTAAAGTAGTAAAGGAGTCTTGCTATTTGGGGAGCAAAATAACTGATGATGGTCGAAGTAGAGAGGATATAAAATGTTGACTGGCAATGGCAAGGAAAGCGTTTCTGAAGAAGAGAAATATAACATCGAGTATTGATTTAAGTGTCAAGAAGTCATTTCTGAAAGTATTTGTATGGAGTGTAGCCATGTATGGAAGTGAAACATGGACGATAAATAGTTTGGACAGGAAGAGAATAGAGGCTTTCGAAATGTCTCTATCCTGTGCAAGCTTCATCATCTCCCAGTACCTACTGCAACCTACATCCTTCTGAATCTGCTTATAGTATTCATCTCTTGGTCTCCCTCTGCGATTTTTGCACTCCACGCTGCCCTCCAGTACTAAATTGGTGATCCCTTGATGCCTCAGAACATGTCCTACCAACCAATCCCTTCTTCTTGTCAAGTTGCGCCACAAACTCCTCTTCTCCCCAATTCTATTCAATACCTCTTCATTAGTTATGTGATCTACCCATCTAATCTTCAGCATTCTTCTGTAGCACCAGATTTCGAAACCTTCTATTCTCTTCTTGTCTAAACTATTTATCGTTCATGTTTCACTTCCATACATGGCTACACTCCATACAAATACTTTCAGAAACGGCTTCCTGACACTTAAATCTGTACTCGATGTTAACAAATTTCTCTTCTTCAGAAACGATCACATAATTAATGAGGAGGTATTGAATGGAATTGGAGAGAAGAGAAATTTGTGGCACAACTTGACTAGAAGAAAGGATCGGTTGATAGGGCATATTCTGAGGCATCAAGGGATCCCCAATTTAGTATTGGAGGGCAATGTGGAGGGTAAAAATCTTAGAGGGAGACCAAGAGATGAATACAGTAAACAGATTCAGAAGGATGGAGGTTGCAGTAGGTACTGGGAGATGAAGCTTGCACAGGATAGAGTAGCATGGAGAGCTGCATCAAACCAGTCTCTGGAGAGAACAACACAGCATCAACCACTACCTCTCGTACCACACTGTAGCAGATCTGTGTATGGTCAAGATTTCTTACAGCTATTTCACTTCGCTGTGACACATCATGCGAAAGTTATATCCATTCTTAAGTTTCCCGCACCAGCGTATACAGTGAAATCTACCGACATAAACGACTTTGACAAAGCGCAGATTGTTATGACCCTACGGTTGGGGAAGAGTAGCTTTGAAACGGCAAAGCTGGTCTCCTGTATGAGTGCTACTTTTGTGAGCATCTATGGAAACTTGTTTTAAGGACGGTGAAACCGTGAATAGGCGACGAGGTGTCGCGCGCCCACACACCACAGAACGCTGATCTCAGAGGCCTCCCTACACTGTAAGGCAGTACAGGCGGTGATCTGTGGCAGAGCTTACGATAGAATACAGTGCTGGTGTAGCTAAAGTGCTTCGGAGTATACCGTTCAGCGCACAATGTGGGAAATGGGACTTTGCAGCAGACAACTCCTGCGTGTTACCATGTTCACCCAGAGACAGTCAATTACTATCGCAGTAGGCAGAAATTGGACGATGGGGCATTGGGAAGGTGTCACTTGGTTGCATGAACAAAGTTTCTTCTTGCACATGTTCGGTGGCTGTGTCCGCATGCGCCGCCATGCAGGCGAAAACAGGTCCTGCACCGCGACAACCTGCCCAAGCACCACTGCGCTCACAAATGGCTACTACCCGTCTTGAGACACGCAAGTGCATAATGAAGACTTTTATTTGAAATGATTGAAATTGGCAGAATATTATTTCGTAATTCCAGACCGTAATGACAACATCGAAAGGGTATTCTGTTTCACAAACTCCCAGTGGACAAAAAATGGTTCAAATGGCTCTGAGCACTATGGGACATAACTTCTGAGGTCATCAGCCCCCTAGAACTTAAAACTACTTAAACCTAACTAACCTAAGGACATCACACACATCCATGCCCGAGGCAGGATTCGAACTTGCGACCGTAGCGGTCGCTCAGTTCCAGACTGAAGCGCCTAGAACCGCCCTCCCACCCCGGCCGGCCCAATGGACAAACGAACGCAATAGACTGCAAACCGACACAACCATAAACATGATGCTGTTGTCCAATTTAAAATTATGTCAAGAATTCCCCGAAATGATTTCGAAGAATTGTAACGTTCTTGATAAAGTGGGTTTAAAGAAGCAGTGGTCCACCCCATTAGCTGAGTGGCCAAAGCGACTGATGGCCGAGCGGTTCTAGGCGCTTCAGTCCGGAACCACGCGACTGCTACGGTCGCAGGTTCGAATCCTGCCTCGGGCATGGATGTGTGTGATGTCCTTAGGTTAGTTAGGTTTAAGGAGTTCTAAGATCTAATAGACTGATGACCTCAGATGCTGAGTCCCATAGCGCTCAGAGCCATTTGAACCAAAGCGTCTGACTTCCATGAAGCAGGCACGAGTTCAATTCTCGACTGGGTCTAAGATTTTCTCCACTGAGGGACTTGTTGATGTTTTTGTTCGCATCATCATTTCATCATTGACGTAAGTCGCCCAATGTGGCGTCAACCGGAAAGACTTGCAACTCGGCGGCCCAAATTCCCGAGATGGGGAGTCGCAGTCATCAATCAATGCCATACGAACATTTTATTTTCAGTAAATAACTACAGATTATTATTTCTTTATACGTTTGGTTATTTCATTAAGTTATTTAATATCTTGCTTTACGTCCCAGAAGAATAGGTAATTATTTAGTTTATTCTGACAAAATATTTTTGCAGGAAGAAAACGGAGAGATTAAGAAGACTGACCACTTATTTATTGTCACAGCTGCCAAATTATAACAACTTTCATCGACAGTTTTTTTAATTTTAAGCACCTTTTAATCTGATCTCTTAAAAAGCTGACTGTAATTGATTATTAATCAACGACTAAAAGTATCCAACTGACTATTTCTATTCTCTATAAGTAGTTCGGCTTTCAGGGCAAAATATCTGGCTAAATACAACGCAGAATGCGGCTTTTCTAGTTTTGGACTTGACAACCCTATATGAGGGCATTAACCTGAGCTTACAATCGGACCTATAGTAGTAATAGAAGACACAATGACAGCTGTCGACTACATGAACAATATTGTTGTCCACCGGCATTCCTTCATACTTTGTCCTCCCAGACAGCGACTATATCTTCCAGCAGGATAGCTGTTAAGTTCACAAGGCCAGTCAAAGTACAGTGGTTTGTAGGGTCTTATAGTAAACTCAGATTGATTCCTTGGCGATCAAATTCGCCTGGTCTGAACCCAATAGAACACATGTGGTACACTATTGGGAGCCACCTCCATGCCCACAAATCACCGGCCCTTAATTTACGGGAAATACGTAGACAGATTGGTGCCACAAGCGTCCGGAAATCTGCCACGGACTTAGCACGCAGGATCACGGGCGTTTGGGTTCCAAAGGTGCTGGTCTTGAGGCGCTGTTCAGCAGATAGTCAGAATGTTTTTGCTGTTTTATTCTTGTTTGCGTTAGATACAAATAGCAAAAAGCTATTTTGTGAACCTGTAGAGAGAATGATCAAAGTGACGTAATGGGATTGTCGGAAACGTCGGCGGTTCTCGCACAAGGCGCCCCGGAGACAGGAAAGCGGGCAGTCGGCCTTTGTCTTGGGAGCCCGCCACAGGTGGCAGCGGGCCAAGGGCGCAGCTAGCCGCTGCAGGCGCTGGCTCGCAGTCCAGCGCACCTGTGCTTGCGCAGTCCTGCCTGCAGCGGCGGAACAGCTGGCCTGGCGGTGCCGATTTATAAATACGCGCGCACAAGCCGCGCCACTGCAGAACAATGAAGCGGGCGCGTAGGCGCGTGGCGGCCGGCCTGCGACCGTTCACCCCGGCGCTGTCGTTAGCCGATGACGTCAGCTAATTAGCGGCCGTACAGAGTGCTGGCAACCGCCACTTTTCCCGCACAGACAGTACTGCAAAGTGCTGCAGGGTGTCGTCAGACGAGATGAGAACGCGCATTACACAAAGAAAACGAGGATGCCTCGGAACAAAATTACAGCTATCCTGTCTGCTGTGAAAAAGAACCAGGGCAGAAAATGAGTACTCAGCAAGATTCAGCTTTACTTTGAGAAATGACCCTGTTGTGAATCTAGTAATTGAATGCTACTATTAAATCTGCCCAAACATCGACAGTAACAGGAAACTGTGTAGTTCATTCAAGGTATCCATTGCACGCTTATTCTTCAGCTGTTTAATAGGATAGCACCATTATCGAAATAAGAAATAACAACTAGATAGGAGGCCGACCGCTGTGGCCGAGCCGTTCTAGGCGCTTCAGCCCGGAACCGCGCTGCTGCTGCTACGGTCGCAGGTTCGAATCCTGCCTCGGGCATGTGTGTGTGTGTGTGTGTGTGTGTGTGTGTCTGTGTGTCTGTGTGTCTGTGTGTCTGTGTGTCTGTGTGTCTGTGTGTCTGTGTGTGTGTGTGTGTGTGTGTGTGATCTCCTTAGGTTAGTTAGGTTTAAGTATTTCTAAGTCTAGGGGACTGACGGCCTCAGATGTTATGTCCCATAGTACTTAGACCCATTTGAACCATTTTGAACAACTAGCTTTTGTTGAGAATACGTTACAAAATGGTACTGGACTTTCGTACAATTTCGTGCGTGGTATCAGATGTCCTAAAACTAATAAAATGAAATCTAAGTAACCTTGCTGTCCCTTGGCAGTCTGTGATACTGTTTCTTGTGACGCAATGTAATTTCCCACTCACTCTGTTGCTGATCCTAGTTCTCCGTAAATAGCGACTGCTAAGTCGGAAGGTAGTCTTCAGAGTGTTGTGCTGAGCAGAGTGCAGGCACTGAACTGAACTGTTCAAATGGCTCTGAGCACTATGGGACTTAACATCTGACGTCATCAGTCCCCTAGACTTAGAACTACTTAAACCTAACTAACGCGCGGTTCCAGACTGTAGCGCCTAGAACTGCTCAACCACCCCGGCCGGCAACTATACTCCCTAGCTGTGGTTCGTAACTGAGTGTACACGGCGCAAGATGTTCCAGTGCCTGTTTGTGGAAAGATTCCCTTGTTCTCCTGTACAAAGCGGAAGCGATATAGTCTGCAGTTGAAAGCACTCCCTATGGGCTGTTGTCCACACTGTCAGCAGATGTACACGACCAGCTGGACGAAGGATCGTGGAAGCAGGAAGAGATCTGGGTTCATGAGAGCCATCTGGAGGCTACTGCCCGGAATTGACATACACCAGGCGACTGATTGTTCCTGATTGGTTCGGCCTCTCACAGTATTGTTGGGTATTTCTTGCATGGTACAAAACAGATACTATTAGCGATCGATGATGTTATTCGGACTCTTTAATAACCACGTCTTCTCGATAGATATGGAAATTTAATGATCCATTTCCGAGACTGTAGGTGTGGCCTGTCATATCAGTTAATTATCCTATTGGGTATTTAAAACGGGTAACGGTCCTGCACATATTAAATGCATTAACAGACACCACGCATTCATGTAATTTGATAGGCCTAGATGATGATGGTGTTTGATTTATGGGGGCGCTCAACTGCGCGGTTATCAGTGCCCGTACAAATTCCCAACCGTTTCTCAGTCCAATCTCGCCACGTGCATGAATGATGATGAAATGATGACAACACAAATACCCAGTCATCTCGAGGCAGGTGAAAACTCCTGACCCCGCCGGGAATCAAACCCGGGACCCCGTGCTCGGGAAGCGAGAACGCGACCGCGAGACCACGAGCTGCAGATGATAGACCTAGATGGACAATGCATCCACCATCTTCACTTCGGATGCACAAATACGTCCGACCTCCTGTGGGCATCTCAGAGAGAAGACATCAGCCGTTCTGTTCACACGGAGGAAACCGGTTCTGAACGACAGACTCCCAATAGCTGATCAATTTATCCCATGGTCGCCGGAAGTGAAGTACCTCGGTGTCTCTACCTTGACAAAAAATTACTCTTTACGCAGCATATTGACGACAAGACGTATGCCCAGAAGATGGCCAGGTCATTGATTCCGTTCCTGAAGAGTAAGGATCTCAACCCAAAGACTAAACTCCAATTGTATAAGGCAACGGTGGAACCCACAATGTTATATGGCTCCACCTCGTGGGGAACTACGTGCGTCTCCAGCTACAACAAACTCCAAACGCTGCAAAACATTTGCTATTGATGGATCGCAGGAGCTCCATGGTGGGGAAGAAACGTAGACGTCCGCACCGCACTCCACGAGACCATTATACAAGAGAAGGTCCGTGACAAGGCTCTAAGAGTTTTTGACAAAATTGATGCCCTTAGGGACGAATTTCGACAATTAGAATCGGTAGGAACGGTAAACCCTGCAAGATGGCACAAGTATCAAGTACCGAAGTCAATAACGTTTCACCCTCCATAGGCAATCTGTCATAACACGAGGAAGAAGTCACACATAACAGCCTAGACACATCTCACCCTACACAGCAGACATCACCAAAGACAGCAGGCTAAAGGACCCATTGAGTGCCCAACCCTAACTGAACGTGTAATAAATAGTTTTCCTTTTATCCTTACATCCCATCCTAGAAGAATAAGTCATCAAGGATGATCTCTTCAGCCCACAATACACAGTAAAAAAAAAAGCATCTCAGAGAGCGAACATGGAGGAAATGAACAAGAACTACGGATATGTGGCACTCGATGGGAGTGTGGATCAGCTGTGAGGCGTACCGAGATAGTCCGTGCAGTTGCGATAGCGCTGTGTCCCGAATGACGCGGTGATTACCGCACCTTCCTAGCAAGCAGGAGATCACGCGTTCGAATCCCGGTCCGATACATATTTTCACTCGCCGCCCTTTCCTTTCCTTTCCTTTCCTTTCTGCCCCTGTTCACTTTCAATTTCCATATACGTGCATTGCATTAGGCCGCTGTAGCTGGAAAGTGAGTTTTCCTGTCATGCGAATGCAAACGTTCCAGTACATTTTCCGCACTAGATGAAACCGTCAGCGCGCCGGCAGGGACATTCACATGGGGATGTATCCATTAACGCTTGGTATGATCTTACCTAGACTGGGAGCCGAAGTAATGTTTCTAGAGCTTTTTGGGCTTGCATAAATTATCAGAGGGTTCCGAAAAGATGTCTTCGGTTGTTGAGGACGCCAGGATCAGTACATAGCTACCAGTGGAAGCAGTTTTTGTCCAACCTCAAGATGATGCGTCTGTAATCTGTGGTTAAGTGCTATCTGATGGCTTAAGTGCTATTGGCTTTCTCACCATGGTGTTTGCCAACTCCTGTTGCAAATAAACATGCATGCTATTAGTGGAAATAGAAGAAAGGTTAACGAAAATACCTGGGTTCTGCTGCTGTGGCCGCTTTGCTGGAAGTCTTGGATGTTTCAGAATTTCATAGAGCTGCCTCCAGCTCGCAAAATCGTGGAGTAGGCTGGCGGCTGTGGCAGGTATAGGAGGAAAGTTTTATGTCCTGACCGGCAGCGGTGGTGATTAAATATGTTTAAAATTTCGGTAGTCGGCACAAAGAGATGTTTTGTGATCGACATTGTCATTTTTTCAGCCGGCCGGTGTGGCCGTGCGGTTAAAGGCGCTTCAGTCTGGAACCGCGTGACCGCTGCGGTCGCAGGTTCGAATCCTGCCTCGGGCATGGATGTGTGTGATGTCCTTAGGTTAGTTACGTTTAATTAGTTCTAAGTTCTAGGCGACTGATGGCCTCAGAAGTTAAGTCGCATAGTGCTCAGAGCCATTTGTCATTTTTTCAGGCTGGAAGGTTCGCATCTAAATCGCCACCGACAGATGTGGATTTCTGATAGTTTTTCTCATTTGAAAAGGTGAAAAATTAGTTGACAGGTAAAGGAATTTCAGTGGAATTTAGAGTGGCATTCGCTAAGTGCTTTGCTTGGACTAGTGTTTCTTGTGTGTTAACGAATTGTGGACAGTGAAATGGAAAGTGCAAACGTGCTTGTATGGCTATGAAATGTGGTTGCGGAGAAAAATGCTAAAACTAAAATGGACTGAAACAATGTCGAAGGACGAAGTAACTGTAAGAACAGAATGGGGGAGAAAGCTAGCGGAACTGATAAAGGAAACATTTGGCCTACTTTTTAAGATGGTAGTTACGTCGTAAGAGCAAAGATCTATGATGCCAAAGCAGTTAGATTTTTATGTTAAGGCCAGGATCTCTGTTGGGAGTTTCAATGTACTGCTATTTATAGCTTTAGATAGTTGGTTGTTGCTATTGGGCGACAGCCTTGGTGAGTGTCTGTTGCTAATACGAATAAAGTATGCACTCTTGGACTTCCAAAACACATAATATTCGCTAGACTTCCTTTTATTCACACATGGTTAAATGAAGGATATTCATATAATTGCAGCACTGTAGCCATACTATCGCACTTACTAGGTTAGACGATGCAGTGATACAGCAACATGTGGACTTCATTTCGACAACTGTGCCTGACTGCCAGAAAATCAAGCCATAAAATGCTTTCAAATGAGCTTAAATTGATGCAGAGATAAGTGGAAAATCAGTTTGAAATTTTCTTGTAAGCTTAGTAACAATATAATTTACAGCTTATGTCCTCTTTAACCAGCACAAAAAGTATAGTGGTATGGGCTAACACGTACAACTTTTTGTTGTTGGGATTCGATGGCACTTCTAAGAGTATAATATCTAGATACAGAAATGAAAAGAGGAGGAAGGCGACAGAATCAACTTTTGAATCTATGTGAAGACGCATACAAGTCTACTATCAGTTTTCACAGTAAGTCTTTTATGAGATCGGCGAACATCTTTGTTGTTGTTGTTGTTGTTGTTGTTGTCTTCAGTCCAGAGACTGGTTTGATGCGGCTCTCCATGCTACTCTATCCTGTGCAAGCTTCTTCATCTCCCAGTACCTACTGCAGCCTACATCCTTCTGAATCTGCTTAGTGTATTCATCTCTTGGTCTCCCTCTACGATTTTTACCCTCCACGCTGCCCTCCAATACTAAATTGGTGATCCCTCGATGTCTCAGAACATCTCCTACCAACCGATCCCTTCTTCTAGTCAAGTTGTGCCACAAACTCCTCCCCAATTCTATTCAATACCTCCTCATTAGTTATGTGATCTACCCATCTAATCTTCAGCATTCTTCTGTAGCACCTCGTTTCGAAAGCTTCTATTCTCTTCCTGTCCAAACTATTTGTCGTCCATTTTTCACTTCCATACATGGCTACACTCCATACAAATAGTTTCAGAAACGACTTCCTGACACTTAAATGTATACTCGATGTTAACAAATTTCTCTTCTTCAGAAACGATTTCCTTGCCATTGCCAGTCTACATTTTATATCCTCTCTACTTCGACCATTTTACTCCCCAAATAGCAAAATTCCTTTACTACTTTAAGTGTCTCATTTCCTAATCTAATTCCCTCAGCATCACCTGATTTAATTCGACTACATTCCATTATCCTCGTTTTGCTTTTGTTGATGTTCATCTTATATCCTCCTTTCAAGACACTGTCCATTCCGTTCAGCTGCTCTTCCAAGTCCTTTGCTGTATCTTGATAGAATTGCAATGACATCGGCGAACCTTAAAGTTTTTATTTCTTCTCCATGGATTTTAATACCTACTCCGAACTTTTCTTTTGTTTCCTCTATTGCTTGCTCAATATACAGATTGAATAACATCGGGGATAGGCTACAACCCTGTCTCACTCCCTTCCCAATCACTGCTCCCCTTTCATGCCCCTCGACTCTTATAACTGCCATCTGGTTTCTGTACAAATTGTAAATAACCTTTCGCTCCCTGTATTTTACCCCTGCCACCTTCAGAATTTGAAAGAGTATTCCAGTCAACATTGTCAAAAGCTTTCTTTAAGTCTACAAATGCTAGAGACGTATGTTTGCCTTTCCTTAATCTTTATTCTAAGGTAAGTCGCAGGGTCAGTACTGCCTCACGTGTTCCAACATTTCTACGGAATCCAAACTGATCTTCCCCGAGGTCGGCTTCTACCAGTTTTTCCACTCGTCTGTAAAGAATTTGCGTTAGTGTTTTGCAGTTGTGACTTATTAAACTGATAGTTCGGTAGCGAATAGAATTATACATATCTTGGTCACCAATAACATTTTTATAAACATGTCATTACACGTAGCGGGATATCGTCATCACCACATCCGTTCAAACCAATATACAGTCTTATGGTGCCTCCGTCTCCTACTACTTCTGGTAGGCCATCAGTGCCCAACATATGACGGAATGACAACTAGTCTTGCAAAGATCAGTGCGTCGCACGTAACAGCTGTAGTGTCAACCGTATCAGGTCTTTCTATATGGTCCGTGATCATTGTACATACTGATTAAATGGATGAAAACAGTGAACACAAATCTCTGGAAATAGTATCAGCTACCTATTAATACATTGTCATCAGCACGCTGTAGGACATCAGAGTTGCCTCTGATGGTGTCGAAGGTGGTTTCCCCGAAACGAGATACTGAATGTATACTGTTGAAACGTCATGTGAAAACAACAGTGTCCCATGCGCGGGTCACACGCGACCTGGCCGCTAGCTAATCGGTTGATGTGGCGGACTTTGCACACACTGTACTCTGCTGTCGCATTGATCCCCAGTAGGAGATCTGACGACCCAGCCACGTGACTCGCTCAGCTGCTCCATTTGACGAGGCGAGAGAGCTGCAGTAGTTCCATGTACGGTCAAAGTTTCTTGGAGCTATTTTGCTTAGCTGTGAAACATCATGTTAAAGTTACATTCGTCGTTTAGTTTTGTACACCAGCGTACACAGTGAAACCCACGGCGCCCATAACCTTCTTCTGTAATGGTGCACAAGCGTAGCGCCCTGTGACGTCACCCTCGAGTTGGTCGATGCTTCGAACAGGAAGGCCTAAGCTCGGAAGTTCATGTGAATGTGAAGTGGGTCAATGATGGTACATTGGCACGAAATTTCGCCGCAATTCTGGCCAATACCACCTCGAACACCATGGGAGGTTCGTCACCTACCCTCTTACCCACATTTCCACACTTCTTTTGAAGCCTCTGCGAATGAAGTTAGAACCGCGATGCCTGGCACTGAATTCTTTTGCGTGGCCTAGGAAACATTTTAGACACACCGCTGCTCAGTATAGACACAAAAAGATCTAACGGGATGGCATAAAGAGCATCAATGAAACCACCCCCTTCCCCCGGGGGCGTTGATTCCCACATATTTCGCGGAGGGAAACGAGACTTCGGAGTGCGATGAGTAGCAGGAAGACTTTCTTCGCAACCTTTGAACTGGTGACACCATCGAGCGTTTCAACCTTTCTCTAAGGATATTGCGGGACGTGATTGTCCCCCTTTGGAGTCTTAGCATGACTGCAGTTTTTGCTCAGGAATACAGGGTGCAACCACTAGGGACAAAGACCATTTGACGAAATTTGAATGTGATCAGAAGCAAAAAAGAAAGTTTATGCTTCTTGATTTCTCCTGTTTCGGACCCTCATGTAACGTGACGAAAAGAAGGTGGGACGTTGACACATGTGCGAATAAAATGGCAAAAGGTCGCTCTAACTTCGGCAACACACTCGTTGTCACCGGCGCATCTTTATTGAGCACGTTAAAAATATACCTGTACAGAGACAGCCAGCGACTGATTACAAGACACGGGGATGGGCATCCCTTTCGACACCCCCCTTAGATTTCGCAAGCGGCCAGCCGGCGCTAGTTCACCAACGTAGCGCCACGCACTTCAGACGTGTCGAAATGGTTGCCTGTCACACCGGCGCTTAATAATCAGTGACTGACTGTCTCTCTACAGATACGTTTTCAAAGGTCCAGACGACAGTCTACGGGTAGCACTGAAGACGTTGCCGAACAGGAGGAGGAGGGTATGGGGGGGGGGGGGGGGGGCGGGAGGTGTCCAGAGAGACCCTTTCTCGTTTTATTCGTGCATGTGTCAAACTCTCATCCACCCCAGTGATTATGCCACAGGAGGGTGCGGAACAGGGGGCTGAAAATGCATAAATCCCCTTTGGTGCTTCGGATCACGTTCAGATTTCGTTGAATAGTTTTGAACAGTCACTGATGGCTTTATCCTGTATACCAGAGCAAAAACTGCAGTAAGGCTATACTCTAAAGGGGTGCGATCACGTTCAATGGCGTCGCAGGCCCACATCGTCCAGGGGGTGTCAACAGTATCAACGGTTGTGAAAAATGTCACACTGTTGCTTACTACACTGCGAACTGTTGTTTTCGACTGTTAAACGTGGGGGATTCAACGTTCCCATGGAAGGGGTTCTTTCACTGATGCCATTTATGCCACCCCCTGAGCCCTTTTCGTATTATACTATATGGCGGTATGTCTGAAATGTTTGTCTCTGCCACCCGTAAGAAAACCTCGTGATTTCAACACGGTCCGACTTCCGTCGCAAAGGCGTCAAAAGAAAGGGGGAACCGTGGCAAGAAGGGGTGTGACGACCTTCCCAACGCGTAAGCCGTCCACGGTGGTGTTGGGCACAATTTTGCAGGAATCTGGTGTCAATGTGACATCATTAACGCACATTACGCCTCACACGAAGCTCTGGCCTTTCCTTCGCATGTGTCGACAGTTTGCTGTTTGAAGCGCCGCCGAGCTCGAGAGTGACATCACAGGGTGCGATACTTTTGCGCCATTAGGGGGGGGGGGGGGGGGGGGAGAATGTAGGCACCTTTGAGTAAAATTTTTAACTTATGCATTGCAATGGGAGATGATTGCGGGGTTTCTAAGAAGTGACCCTTCTGTGATGTACGACCGAGCGAGGTGGCGCAGTGGTTAGCACGCTGGACTCGCATTCGGGAGGACGACGGTTCAATTCCGCGTCCGGCCATCCTGATTTAGGTTTTCCGTGATTTCCCTAAATCGCTTCAGGAAATGCCGGGATGGTTCCTTTGCAGGGCACGGCTGACTTCCTTCCCCGTCCTTCCCTCATCCGATGAGACCGATGACCTTCCCGCAAATAAATCTAATTCAATGTGTTGCACAGTGTATATTTTCCCACCGATATATGACTTGGATTGGAGGTTGGTTAAAGAAGCCTGCAATTAACGTTCCACCTCAAAATCACTTTATCATTCTGGAACTGGTTGCCACAGGATGGTTGCTTCATCCACGGAAGAGCTTGAAGTTTCTGGGTGTCGTGTCAGGAGAGTAGAGGAGTGAGGCAAAGTCTGATAACCTAAATAAGCAGCGTATGTCACTGTGCCCTGTGCAGAATGAACTGAAGTGTAGGTGTGGGGCAAAACCATTCACTTGGACACCTTCCTGCGACGCTTTGTCTTTTTAGCCACCCGCAAACTAGTCTCGTCAGGAGATCACGTTAGAACGCTCCTTAGACGGTTTTTCCCCTCATGAACGACATGTTAGCCCCACATCACGGCAGCCCAGAAACCAGCATCAATTTACCTATGATTGTTGCGTCGTAACCTTTTTCAGTGGTGGTAAAAATGGAAATGTCGTGTGGCTAGGGCCTCCCATCGGGTAGACCGTTCGCCTGGTGCAGGTCTTTCAATTTGACGCCACATCGGCGACCTGCGTGTCGATGGGGATGAAATGATGATGATTAGGACAACACAACACCCAGTCCCTGAGCGGAGAAAATTTCCGACCCAGCCGGGAATCGAACCCGGGCCCTTAGGATTGACAGTCTGTCACGCTGACCACTTTTTTTGTTTTTTTTTTTTTGTTTTTTATTTATTGTTTTATTTTGTATTTTATAAATTAATTATCACAGTGGACCGGTGGGGGCTCGGGGGGCAAAGTGGGCAGGGGTCGAAACCTGAGGCCTGGCCACAGTGTCCCCCGCACCACCACCGAGCCTGTGGTGCTTAGGGAAGTGGGAGAAACAGGAATCAACAGTAGTGGAAGGCGTTGTTATTTATTTATTTGCATGTGTTTTTGTAATATTCACTAATAGCATGAAATTATGGGAACACATATGCGAAAGATAAAAGAAATATAAATTCTAGGTAAAGAAAAAGAAAGGAAAAAGGAAAAGCAAAAAGAAATAAAATCCGCGCAATCTGCGACGCGCTCTCCCATCCGCGGAGGTCAGAAGTAGAATAGATCGTAGGCGGTTGAAACTCAGACACCGCCGGGGGAGGAGGGGTGGGTGCCCTCTGTGCCAGGCACCCCCCAACTCAGTGGAGGTCTAACAAGGACCGCTCGAAGATAGTTAGCAAATAATGTTCGGTAACGTGGCGTGTTTTCGAGAGCTGCATGGGCTGTTCGTAAATAGGTCCAGAAGTCGAGGCGGGATTTAGGTCCCTCATTAAAGAGATAAGCGACCGCCCACCCTTTGACCCACGTAATAGCATGACATTTGGCGGCGGGAAAATGTCGGTCCTCCGGGTATAGAAACATTCGAGGCTCGACTGTGTCCGGTGGCACCCGGAGATAGCAGGCAATGATTTGCTGCACGAAGCGCCATACATCTTGCGATGAGGCGCATGTCAGACGGTGTTCATCAGTGTCCAGTTGCTGGCAAAGGAGACAAAGAGGGGATTCTGACAAGCCAATGTTGTGCAGGCGCTGCTTCGTGGCAAATTTCCTGTTGACTATGTGATACCACAGCGCCCGGACGTTCGTAGGGAGGAAGGGCTGGTGGACGGTAGTCCACACTATGGGCCACTGGATGGAGGGGTGTTTGGTCTCCATCACATTCCGGGGAACACAGCGCAGCAACAGGCTATAAAAATCCTTAGTCCTAGGTGGGCGTGTATCTGGGAGACTGGTATGTATATAACTGTAGTCGACGAAAAAGGTCGAAAGATGGGACAAATGAGGCACGATATGGCCGACAGACACTGGTGGTGAGGTGGCAGCTGGTAGGAGGACCTCAAGCAAGCTGCGTGTTAGAGACGTACCCTGGCCCATCCACTGTTTTCTCATGGTACTCATGTACAAGGCTGCAGATCGCAAACGGACATTGACGAGCCCGACGCCACCATACCGTGTGGGCAGGGTAAGTGTCTCATAACGGACTTTAAACATTGAACCAGCCGTGAGGTAATAGCCAAAAGCCGCCTGAAGGTTGCGCCCAATTGCAGTTGGCAGAGGGAGAACTTGCGCGATGTGAACCAATTTTGATGCCACATAAAGATTAAGAAACGCAACCCTTTGAAGTGTGTCCTGGCGGCGCAAGAGGTTCTGGCGGACGTCGTTGCGGATGATGTGTAACAGGCGACGGAAATTCGTTGCCGCCGTGCGTGTGACCGTGGGGGTAAAGGTAATGCCCAGGTACCGGAAAGTCCGCACAAGCGGCAGTGGTGCCACTTCACCCTCCTGGAGGCCTCGTCCAATGTGCATTGCAGAAGATTTGGCGACATTCATGGCACTGCCAGCGGCAGCCCCATAACGGGTAATCAAGTCGAGGACATCCCGAATCTCAGAGCCGGAGCGAATGAGGAGGAGGAGGTCATCAGCATATGCCCGACAGCGAAAAGTGTGTTGGCGTAGGGTGAGGCCAGAAAGCTTGGTCGTCAAGCCCCCAATAAGGGGCTCAAGGGCAATAGCATACAGGAGGGTAGAGAGGGGGCACCCCTGCCGTATCGAACGGCAGATAGGTACCGGCCCTGCTATACGGCCATTGACTTGGACGCGTGAACTGGCACTGTCGTAAAGACGCCGGATGACGTCGAGAAACGGAGGGGGGATGCCCATTCGGGCTGCCACCGAAAACAGGAAACGATGACGCACTTTATCGAAGGCGCTGTCGAAGTCTATAGCGACGACCGCCGCCCGGAGCCTGCAGGCCGCCGCTATCGCAATTAAGTCGCGGCATTCCCCTGTGGCAGTCTGTATGTTAATCTGTCCGCCAGGCGTCGTTTGTTCTGGCGAGAGGATATGAGGGAGTGTAGTTCGGAGCCGCATTGCCAGTAAGCGCGCGAAAATCTTGTAATCGGCATTGAGGAGGGTGAGCGGTCTGTAACTCGTGACCATCGAACCACGGGCTGGTTTGTGGACTGGTATAATGATGCCCTCAGCAAAGGCGGGTGGGATTGCTTGGTCAGATGTTATCAGTTCTTGATACATAGTCGTCCACCGTGGGGCCATGAGGTCCCGAAAGGTACGGTAAAACTCAATCGGTAAGCCGTCAATGCCGGGCGAACTGTTGACTGCACCTTTGGCGATTGCGTTGTTGACTTCGTCTAGCGTGACCGCCACTGTCAAAGCATCCGCCTCCGTGTGGGGGAGGGTGCGCGTGACGTAATTCAAAATGGAGTCGTCTGCTGCAGTTTCAGCGTCGTCATCACTATAAGTACGACGGTAGTGCTCGACGAATGCGCGGACGATGTCATTCTGAGTGGTCACCTGCGTTCCATGAGGCGTTGTCAAAGTGCTGATGATCTGCCGACGACGCCTTCGGTTGTCGGACACTATATCATGCATGGATGGAATTTCTAAATCCGCGTGATCGTGGCGCCGCGTCCGTATCACGACCCCTTGCAATTTCCGGCGTGCCAGCGCAATTATCTTCGCCTTAGTTCTTTGCCGTTCCAACTGGTTGTCCGGGGTTGGCGGTTGAGCATCCAGATCTCGGAGAATCGCGTAATAGAAGTCAACAGTGGTGCGATGCCAGTCGGCCATGTCCTTCCCGTATCTCATCAGTGTCCTCCGGATCGCCGGCTTGGCGCAGTCCAACCACCATGTCAATGTCGAGCGGTAGCGGGGAAGGCGTCGTTCGCAGGCTGTCCACGTGTCAGTGACTTGTTGGCGACACGCCTGGTCACGCAAGTGTGAGGTATTGAGTTTCCATGGCGCACGGCTGCGCCATACTGATTGCGGCGGAAGGAGGACCGTACAGATGTAAGCGCAATGGTCGGAAAAGGCCAGCGGCCAGCGTTCGGCGCCCCGTATCGCAGATCTAAGAGTTTGTGAGACATATATCCTGTCTAGTCGGCTTGCGGAATGACTTGTAAGAAAGGTATGGCCAGTAAGGTCGCCGTGTTGAACTTCCCAGGTATCGTGAAGCAGGAGGTCTCGCACCACTATACGTAGCTCCTGGCATGTAGTATAGTGGGGAATCTGATCTTTAGGATGCAGAACGCTGTTAAAGTCACCTCCTAGTAGGCAATGGTCATAACGCCCTAAAAACAGGGGAGCGATTTCCTCGGAATAAAACTGGGCTCTTTCATGCCGTCGTTCGGTGCCTGAGGGAGCGTAGACATTAACGATGCGTGTCCCCATGGCAGTGAGTGCCATGCCCCGAGCTGATGGAAGGAAGGCGACATCGGTCACAGAAATCCCGTGGCGGACGTAGATGGCCACCCCGCGGCCCATAGGATCACTCGCGGAGGCGTGGGCGGTATAGCCATTAATATCCGGGAGACTAGCCAAGTGAACTTCCTGCAGAAGGGCGAAATCAATATCCGAAGCCCAGAACATCTCCTGCATAAGGCGGATTTTCACCCTGGAACGGATGTTGTTGGTGTTGATGGTTGCTATCCGGTAGGCCTGGTGTCGGATTGCTGGTGGCTGGTCCACTCCGCCGTCCGCGCAAGGGTGTGGGCGTCGCAGCGGAACGTTATCCCGCTGGGCCGCAGGGGAGTCTGGGGAGAGTATGATTAGTGGTGCGGCCGTGACGGCGCAGGGTCCCGTAACGGCTCCTGCTCCGTGACCTCCTCCTCGTGCCACGCCGTCGAAGCGGAAACTGGTGTATCGTCCATTGTGTCTTCAGAAGATGTTGTAATTGTGCGTAGTGTCGTGTCGCCTGTGAGACGTTCATGATTTAGTTCAGCGTCAGCACGGGGCGCAGGCACACCGATAGATGTCTCCGCGCTCATGACGTCTTCGTCAGCAGTAGCGGATTCTGAGGCTTCGTGCTGGTCGACGGGTACGTCCTCCTCGACTTGTAACGTCTCCTCTTGGCCGGAAACGGTGCGACGTCTTCGCTTGCGACGTTTCGGGGAACGTTGTTTCCTTGTGCGACCCTCCGTGTCCGACGACGGAAGGGAGTCACGTCGTTCTGGCAGAAAGGCCGCTGTAGGAACGATGAGCGAGTCGATCTCCATCGTGTTTCCGAGATCAGGGTCAGCGTCTGGTTGCGTCGGCATCTTCGGAGCGGCGTCAATGGCCGGCCGAGGCGGCGGGTCGTCCGAGGCGCTCTCCGTCAGTGTCTGGTCGGGCTCGTTGGTGGCGTCGTTTGTGGTGACCGGGCGACGTTGCAAAGTGGTAGGAGAAGCCAGAGCAGCGGCATAGGTCACCGGCAGGACTGTAGGTTGCGACCTGGGTGGTTCTTCGGCCGCTGGAAGTTGCGTAATACGCCGTTGTAGGCATTCGGATCTAAGGTGGCCTTCTTTGCCGCACCCGGAACAGGTCCGAGGCTGGCCATCGTATATAATTATGGCACGGCATCCGCCGATCTGTAGGTAGGACGGGACGTGGCTTCGGAGATCTATGGTGACCTGTCGGACCCCGTTTAGGACAGGATACGTCCGAAACTGTGTCCACTTCTCCGCAGTGTGGCCGTGGACTGTGCCGTATGGGCGTAGTGCCGCGACGACTTCCTCAGCTGGAAGTTCGAATGGCAATTCGAAAATGCGTATCGTTCGCATACCTAAGCCTGCGTGGTCGACGGTTACCTCTCCCACATTGCCATCAGCGTGACAGAAGCGGAGCCCCTGTTTGGTCTCACGTAGTATGCGTTCGCACGCCGCGTCGTTAATGATTTTCACATAGACCGTGCTGCTCACGATGGACAAATGTATGCCTATAATATCGGTCGCCGGGATCTTCACTTCCTCTCGCAGAAAACGCTCCACCTCAAGTGCTTTGGGTCGGGCATAATCGTTGCAGAAAGTAAATCGGAGTGTTGATTTACGGTAACGGTTCGCCATGGATCGTACAAGGTAAGCCGGCACTTAAGCAACGGCCGTCAGAAAGTAAACAAGGCGAGCTCGCGCGCCGCACGAAGTCAACACGTACGCGTCCGCTCTGTTGCCCTGCCGAAGGCAGACTGACCACTCTGCTACCGGGGCGGACTCAGTGGTGGTGAATCCACGTGTTCCCACTGGTTACTTCGCTCCTGTGTCTCGGGGTCCTAATGGACGAAAGGCAATAACATCTGCAGAACATCAATGTTTGGTGCAGCAACTGACTGTTGAAAATCCACGTGAAAAGTTCCTTTTCGTCTGTTCTGAGTTTTCGCCGCGTCACGATACGTAACACACGATGCCGCGGTGTGAATCCACACACTCTTGGCGACGAGAGGACCACGATGCAAATTACGTGAAGTACGTCTCCGTGGATTTAAACGAAAACCTCTAGTAGCTGATCCGTATTTATTCTCCGCTCTGCTACGCCATAAAACCATTCTAAATAAGGGCCGCCAGCCTTGCAAAGACCCACCAGACATAGTTAAACTTCAAAACTCCGAAGTCAATAACTGAATGCCCTGTAGCTATCTGACTACTTTCGGAGATTCGGACTGGAATAGGTTCGCTGTTAACAGATCATATACCGTCTCCAAACTGACCCCTAGCAACTCCCGTCAATAATTTTCACTCAACAAACCAACAGCACTGTTGAGTCAATAAAGAAACGGCCACACAAAAACATCATTCTCAAATTTGCAAGGAAAATATTTATTTGGTATCAATTAACCCTGGCTACGTCCGTCGCCTTTACCCACCTGCACGTAGCTACTGGCTCCACGGTCTGCCCTGAGGTGTCTTTTTATGACACGAGTGCATCCTCAGTCACCACACCACATTCGTCGAGAGAAACAGGAAACGGGGCGCTTCATGTTTGTATCTCGTCAGTAAATATCTTTTCCAGTGCTGATGAACAGCTTCGAAAAAGAATCTCCTCTTCCATTTAAAATCAATTACGAAACGAATCTCCATATTGAAATGTGTATGATGAAGTACGTTCCTTCGGAGTGATGGTAGTCAATGCAACATCGAGAATATGGATATTATGCATGCGAAGACTGACATTAGACACTGTGCTTTAACTATAGTCAGTTTAACCCATTTTGACTTACTAATATTTTTCCCCATGGTCAAGATACCTCGTTTCACACACACCTCAAAATTTTACAATTTTTTTGATAGGAATTCTTTATAAATTTATCCTTATTATTTATTGACGTGATGAGGAGCGAAGATAAAACAATTTTAGAAGTTTTCGTTGGTGTGGCATGCTGTTAGAAATACAGACATATGCAACCTCACTAGACATTTCTCACACTCATGCCGTGTATCACTTTCCTTCCTTCTTGCTTTCAACACTACACAATTTCTGGAGGGTTTTTTGTTGACGGGACTGGAGGAGATAAACCTGACAAAATTCGAAAACTATTGTTTATAACCCGCAAAATATCGAAAGAAATCGAGTGTATTATACACCGCTAAATACCTCGACTTCTCGGCTTTTCAAAGGTAAATAACAAGTCATGCCATCTATTAAGAGATAAGAACAAACACTATGAAGAATCTGCAGCATCTCGGCCCGGCTCACAGCCGGCAATGTAATAACGGACTTGAAACCTGCGGCTGACAGTGAGCAGTCAGTATAATCCACAGGGTTAAAAGCGAAAATGAGAAGAATATTCAGTTAACTAATAATTTCTACAAGTATGTGTCTTAAATGGATCTACAGCACTGCTCGCTGTTCAACCCATCGAAGAGTCCACGATATTCTTCGACATTCCTCCGCTTTCTTCAATAATCGCTAAGTGTTATCGTAACTATTTTACACGATTACACGCGTCCATTTTCGTGAAGAAACAGTGTGGTTTACACGCCAGATGCCGCACACTGCCGCTGGAGAGCGCTGACGTCGCAGATCACGATGAGGAATACGTTAGGTTCTCTGAGATGTGGAAGGTGGTTTCAGGCGTGCACCAACCACGACGGACGCCAGTTGAACGTTATCATCGCCGTTAGAGGTGTGATGCAAAGACTTCGAAACACCCTCCATAAGATGGCATCCAGTGGTAGATGAATCAACCATCAGGACTACCTTAAAATGGCAAGTCAGGTCGTCAAAATAGTGCACCATTTGGATGTCACCTGGCTGAATATCAAACAGCTTTTCAGGAACCGAAAACGTCGTCTCTCGTTATTTAAAGGTGTGATCTTCTGGGTCTGCTCCGCCTTAGCGCATTTAACTACGAACTACGCCTGAGTAAACGCCGTTGCCTACCTTCCAGCCCCTGGAACCTCACGCTGCTCCCCCTCTACCTTTGTTGGGAACACGAACAACAAATCATCATTTTGAGGAGGCGAGTTGTCAGTACAGGACGCGTGGAGAACCGCAGGAAAACGAGGCGTGTGGGTGAGGCAGCCGGCATTATTTACGGAAGGCGGTATGTTTGATCCGTTGGCACCCGCGCAGCCTACCGCTTGGTCGCTGTCTGCGGCCGTGCAGCCGAACCGGTTATATCCGGATCGCAGAGTCGCGCCGCTGAGGGTCGTCGGTTCAGAACTCGTCTCCTCCTCCTCCTCCACCGTTGGCCTTTGTTCACGAAGCGGCTGAGCGAGGCCACTGCCGTGGACGCAGATATTAACTAGAGAATGTTGCAGCCGACAACGCAATGTCACCAAATGCGTCGGCGGTCCAATGCAGTACTTACCAGTTTTCTATAATCGAAATCTCCCGAATTAAAACGTAACTGCTTGACTTTGTTGCTGACTTATGCTTTTCACATGACAGAGATGATGATGATGATGATGATGATGATGATGATATTTGGTTTGTGGGTCGTTCATCTGGATGGTTATCAGCGCCCGCACAAAGTCTCGATCTTTTCTCTGTCCAGTCTCGCCACTTTTCGCGAAACATGATGAAATGATGACAACACAAACACCCTGTCCCAGGGTGGAGAAAAACACCGACCCGGCCGGGAATCGAAACCGGGATCCCGTGATTCACAGGCAGCAACGCTAGCTACTAGACCACGTGCTGCGGGTGAGAGAGAGAGAGAGAGAGAGAGAGAGAGAGAGAGAGAGAGAGAGAGAGAGAGAGGGGGGGGGATATTGTGATGTGGTGCACGTAATGTTTATTGAACAAGAAGCCCAAGAAGAGTTACATGAAGTAGAGGTCCAATACCGAGCGAGGTGGCGCTGTGGTTATCACACTCGGTTTCCGGAGGACGACGGTTCAAACCCGTGTCCGGCCATCCTGATTTAGATTTTCCGTGATTCCCCTAAACAGTTTAAGGCAAATGCCGGGATAGTTCCTCTGAAAAGGGCACGACCGACATTCTTCTCCGCCCTTCTCTAATCCGAGCGTTTGCTCCGTCTATAACGAGCTCGTTGTCGACGGGACGTTTGTCGACGGGACGTTAAACACTAGTCTCTTGCTCCCAGAGGTCCAATACATAGAACTAAACCCAGGCGTAGTGATCGGTGAACAGCAATTGAGAATTCAGCCGACACCGTAATCCGTTGCGACTCCATGAGACATGCAAGAGTCGTCGTTGTCGAGGTCACCGCAGCGTGGTATAACATCATCTGGGGAGCACTCACAAAAATCTGATACTGGCCGCGCCGTCTGGTGTCACGTGTTCCAACGTAGAGCTGGGGGTGTGTCCTCTGCCTGCAGCGCTGTTCTCAGCATAAAAGACAGCGTTTACAGTGATACCGACATCAGCGCATTCCGCCAACTACCTACATCGGCCGATATTTTCAAATTAGTACACCAGTACGTTTGAAGCCTCGATGCGACCGGACTCAACACCACAATGAACACATCGGACGATGGTGGACGGAAGTGAAATCAGTTTGTTTCCTTCAGTCAAAATGTGTGACGTTGCCACACATAAACCACGGATTGTGATAAATTTTTAAGTTCAATACAAGAAAGGAAAAATTTGTAGCACCTCGAAGAGAAACATACAACAGCATGAATATATCTGAGTCTATGGTCTGTAATTGCTACTCACTGAAAACCATAAATTTCGAACAATTTAAACAATAATAATTAACTGACGTTACCTTATACTTTATTATGCATGTTTTGTGGATGTTTAGCCATTTCAGCTTGTCCTCTGCAATACTGGCAGAATATGTGTCGAAATATCATGTCTAGATTACTACCTCAAAAAATTGTGTTCCAGTGAGAAAGGTGGTTGTGTCAGTTTTTATGCCTGAAGTGACTATAACGGCCGGCCGGAGTGGCCGTGCGGTTCTAGGCGCTGCAGTCTGGAACCGGGCGACCGCTACGGTCGCAGGTTTGAATCCTGCCTCGGGCATGGATGTGTGTGATGTCCTTAGGTTAGTTAGGTTTAAGTAGTTCCAAGTTCTAGGCGACTGATGACCTCAGAAGTTAAGTCGCATAGTGCTCAGAGCCATTTTGACTATAACGGATCTTTTTTGGACTGTGATAGGTGGGCATTTGCTGTAAACGAATTATTATGATTGCTTACTGATATTTATTATGCCAGTGGTGTGTTGATTCTGTTATAACTCAGTTTCTGAAGAAAAAAAAAGTACAACCTACGACTAGAGATAGGAAGTTCATATTCACAGGACATGTACATCAGTATGTTTTCCAGAAACGATTGGCATTTCAGTCACCTCCGTTCGGCATGTGACCTGTCACCTAGCAGGGGCAGGATTCATCAGAGGCCGTAATAAGGCGCGAATGGCGCCCTGTGGTTTAGCCATCCATGCTGCATTCATCTAATTCGAAAGTTCATCTGTGGTGGTTGCCATTCGGTCAAAGCGCTGCACGCGTCGTTTCGTCATATCCCACACATTTCCAATTGACTACAAGTCCAGTGATCTGATGGGACAGGGGAAAAGGCTGACATCCGTTTTCGTGCAGCAGTATGTGGTCGTGCATTGTCTTGCTGCAAAATGACGTCTGGGGTACGGGTCGCAAGATGTCATTCACGTAGGTCACACTGGACACAGTGCCTTGGACACGCACCAACTGTGATTTGTGGTTGTACCTAATAACCCCCCCTCACACACACACACACACACACACACACACACACACACACACACTGTAAGGCTTTGAGTCGGCGCTGTATGTCTTTTGTGGATGCAGTCACTATGAACCCGCCCCCTCCTGTCTGCCGCGAAACAAAACGCGGTCATCATTTTCATCATTCGTCCGAAAACACTATCTGATGCCATTCCTGCCTCCAGTCACGTTTTCCATACACCAATGCCGCCTAGCATGTTTCTGTACATTCGTCAATGGAAGGCGAAGTGGCCGACTCGCACTTAACCCTTGCCATAATAAACTTCGACGGACTGTCATCTCTGACAGTGTATGGTGCATTACACTGTTCCACTATTACGACAGATCCGAGGAGGGCGCAGATCTGTTCTGCAATGCCATTCGGATGATGTACTGATCTTCTCGGGGGGGGGGGGGGGGGGGAGTGGGAGGAGAGGGGGCTGGGTGGTGCGACCTGACCCATCTCGTCGTGTTCTATGGCTTTCCGTGAACCATTCTGCAGACAACCGTTGCACTGCTGAAACATTTCACCCCACATGAGCAGCAATTTCCCGATTGGATGCATCACACTTTCTCATGCCGATAATGCGCTCTCTTTCAGATTCAATGACTTGACGATGCGGTTCGTGCATACGTCTGCGAGACATTCGGCATGTCTGCTCAAGTCACACTGATCCATTACCTTCGGTTTATAACGACAACCAGAGCCGCAGCCACATTTTACCGGTAGATGGTGTTGCGCCGCGATATCGATGTTGACCTTTAACCCGCAGGCCGACGTGGATCGAATGATAATCATTTCTGCAGAACATATTAATGTATATTTCTGTGAATATGAACGTCCTATTTCTACATCTACAACCATACTCCGCAAGCCACCTGACTGAGTGTGGCGGAAGGTACTTTGAGAGCCTCTATCGTTTCTCCCTTCTATTCCAGTCTCGTATTGTTCGTGGAAAGAAAGATTGTCGGTATGCCTCTGTGTGCGCTCTAATCTCTCTGATTTTGTCCAAATGGTCTTTTCGCGAGATATACGTAGGGGGGAGCAATATACTGCTTGACTCGTCGGTGAAGATATGTTCTCGAAACTTCAACAAAAGCCCGTACCGAGCTACTGAGCGTCTCTCCTGCAGAGTCTTCCACTGGAGTTTATCTGTCATCTCTGTAACGCTTTCGCTATTACTAAATGATCCTGTAACTAAGCGCGCTGCTCTCCGTTGGATCTTCTCTATATCTTCTATCAACCCCATCTGGTACATATTCCACACCCGTGAGCAGTATTCAAGCAGTGGGCGAACTAGTGTACTGTAACCTACTTGCTTTGTTTTCGGATTGCATTTCCTTAGGATTCTTCTAATGAATCTCAGTCTGGCATCTGCTTTACCGCCGATCAACTTTATATGGTCATTCCATTTTAAATCACTCCTAATGCTTACTCCCAGATAATTTATGGAATTAACTGCTTCCAATTGCTGACATGCTATATTGTAGCTAAATTATAAATGATCTTTCGTTCTAGGTATTCACAGCACATTACACTTGTCTACAATGAGATTCAATTGCCATTCCCGGGTTCCCGGGTTCGATTCCCGGCGGGGTCAGGGATTTTCTCTGCCTCGTGATGACTGGGTGTCGTGTGCTGTCCTTAGGTTAGTTAGGTTTAAGTAGTTCTAAGTTCTAGGGGACTGATAACCATAGATGTTAAGTCCCATAGTGCTCAGAGCCATTTGAACCATTGCCATTCCCTGCACCATGCGTCAATTCGTTGCAGATCCTCCGGCATTTCAGTACAATTTTCCATTGTTACAACCTCTCGATATGCCACAGCATAATCCGCAAAAAGCCTCAGTGAACTTCCGATGTTGTCCACAAGGTCATTTATGTATATTGTGAATAGCAACGGTCCTTCGACACTCCCCTGCGGCACACCTGAAATCACTCTCACTTCGGAAGACACCTCTCCATTGAGAATGACATGCTACGTTCTGTTATCTAGGAACTCTTCAATCCAATCACTCAATTGGTCTGATAGTCCATATGCTCTTACTTTGTTCATTAAACGACTTTGGGGAACTGCATCTAGTCGTCCAAGGTTTCTGTATTTTCTGAACATGAGTATACGAGGTGGTTTCCAAATGTGTGTTTCCACTTTTCAGTGCTTTAGGAGTTCAAAGTGTCTAATTCTAAAATATGTTTCCGTTTCACACATTTACTGAGTTAGTCATTGAAGGCTGACTGACTGTTTTTGAATTTATTCGAAGTAGTGCAGAGTGTTGCAAACTTGTTTGTCAATGGCACCAAGCATCATTTCGCGTACGTAATAGAACGTTTCTCTCTTCATCCCACGTACTCTTGTATATCTCTAAAACTTGTCTGGTTAATCCAGTAACTGACGAAAGAGTGTCCAGTACTTGCTGCATTCTCTTCGACACAGATACAGTTCATTCATACGCGTTCGACATCATTTTAATATCGCAAGCCGCAATGTAGCACTTTTCTCCAGCCACAGAGATATCGTGGCATCCATTCCACACAGCCTCCTTGATGCAATCAGAAATTCGCGAAGGAGATCGGATGCACTGTTACCAAACTGTCGGCCGATGTTACCAGGTAGCAGAATGGGAAGCCATAGGTGGTGCAGTCTGACAAACCTTGTCTCTGCGTGCGTCGCTGTCGTAAATGGATACATCAGGGACGGAAGGGGAAGGAAGGAGGAGGAATATTCTGGAGTTCCGTCAGCGACTTGGCTATTGCAGGCGAAACTTTGACTGGGGAAGGAAATCGGCTGATCTTTCGGAAGGATTCATCCGGGAAATCAGTGTAAGTAAACGAAGGGAAAACTTAAATCTGGATATCTGGACTGGGGCTCGAAAACTCACCGTTCCAGACGCGAGTCCCTTGTGCTCCTACAGTGGCACCTCGTTCGGTCTGACAAGAAGACGGCCCGCGACGACCAGGAGAAGTCATTTTTCACCCACTTTCCCGCCTACAGAAAAATTTTCGCGTACTGTTCTCGCACCCTGCCTCGTCAGATACACTGACGCATCATTTCAGTGTCAGTTCAAAGACAACCAGGACACATCGTCGTGAATACTTGACTATTTCGTCATTCACCGCGGAGCTAACGTGAGCGACTCTCCAACGCCGCCGCCCCCCCCCCCCCCCCCCTCCAGCCCTCGCCACCACCACAAAAAGCGAAGATAGTAAACACACTTTTGGAGGTTGTGTATCACATTAGTAATGCACTGGGCACACACTGAGCGCCTTATCAATTTGATGTTTGTAGTGCACCCTTATTGATTCCATCTCTCTAAGTGATTTGTGACTTAGCCCTTTCACACCTGAATTTTTGCTGGAGGAAGGAAAATTTTTCTTTATGCGCAAATGCTCTTAGATGATTTTTTAACGATTTTAGATACAAGATTTATACAAAAATATGAACTCGTTTTCAAAAAATACTTTGTTCAATTGGCTTAATTTTATGGAGTAAAGTAACTAATTACGAAATATTCTCTATTGTAATAAATAGTAAAATTATCATTCAATAATTAACATGCAAAATAACAATAACAATATTCAGTTATACAGTGGAATATCGAACCCATCACATCTGTATTCTGGTAGTCACGAACTCCTACGCACTGCTACACTAACTTCCTGATATTTTTATAGTGATACCCTACAGTTGGCAGCACTTGCGCATGATGAAAAGGTTGAATATTCACAAATGTGTACCTCCCATTTCGATTGGGAAAAAATACTTCCGTTGAAGCTAAAACACAGTAAAAGTTAGTGAACACAATTGTAACGAGAGGGTCTGAAAGGGCTAAGTTGAGTTAGGAGATATAATCTGAAGATGGTTGATCTGAGAAGATCTCTATTTGCTTCAGAGAGGCTAACGCTGTCGCAAGTGTTGTCTCTCCGCTAGGTGGCGCGAGGGGCTGCGCGAAGCCTTCAAGAACGATAGAAGAGACTGTCTCTTAGCATTTATCTTTCTGCTCGCATGTGTGATGTTGCGGGAATTGTCGGCAGTCGAGTCATCTTTGGGTTGTTCGTAGTAAAGCAGGATTGTGCCTTGGCTGGAAGTGTGCATCAGAGCTCGGGAGGAGGCTGGAATTAAACACTAGATTCCAGCCAGGTGGGTGTGGCTAGGTAACGTGTTGGCCTGTGCTGTCGGAACCACAAGACCGCCGCGGCACAGAATGAGGTGCTGATCCTCTGTTATAACTTTCCACCTTGTTCCTCGGTGGATGGAAAGTTATGTGGGAACCAAAACCAAGGAGTTCTTACGTAACTTGGATTTTATGGTGAGCATCCTTTCTTGTTACATCACGGAAAGGATTGGGTGATGCCTATGCACTACTTTTAGTGAATCCAGTACTGCCGGTTGGTTAAATAGCGAGAACTGAGTTTGGTAATTTGAGTGCATTTCTTAAGGAGGCGTTGTCTTTGTTGTTGTAAACTGCCTTAACGCAAAAGCACTGCAATGTTCAGCTATGAATTTCCGATCTATTATTCAGTACTTACGGTTACAAGCGAAATTTTAAAGTATGGTCATGTTTAGTAGCGCAGTTGTCGCTTTTGGACTTAAGTACTTTTATTAGTTTAATAAGGAAGTTCCCATTTTTAAAATTTTTGGGTCATTTGGCAAAATCGAATAAAAGTCATAAGTTCGCTCGAACGTTAACCCCGTTTGATTAACTGATTTTCTGTAAAAATTTTGTACGTGTAAGAGTGCAAACGGTATCTTGTTTCTGTTTTAGACTGATTGCTGTTTTAAGGTTGCTCCAATGTTATTTGCCCGAAGGGCGACCTCTGCTGTTTGCGGGGCTTATGGTACTCGCTTGTGATTAGTGTTAATACTGATTTGCATTGTAGAATATTTTTATTATTAGTTCTAAATCTTTAAGCATAATAAAACGTCGGTTTGTAAAACTTATGGCGTTCGGGGATCAGCTAGCTTCTAAACGTGAATGTAAATTGTCCTTCCTACTCATCTTGCTTTATTTCCCTTTTTTTTAAAAATGTATACCTGTGGTGTTCAAATATTTGCTACCTGACATCTACGTACGAGAGTTAAGTTCTGAAGTTTGTGCTAGTAGAATGGGACTGTCTGCTTTTTCGTATTGTGATAAGGACAAATAAATTTATGAAGAAGAACTTTTTCCTGACATGATCTCTGTGAATGCAACTTGAGAATCAGAGAACAAAAATTTTGGAATTCAAAATTCTGTCACGCACCCAATACCACTGCAGGTTATGAGTATCTACCTCCATACTCTGGAAACCATTGAAGAGCACGTCAGTGGGCATTCCCCACTGTACCAGTTAGTAGGGCTTCCTCCCGTCCCATTTACGCATAAAGCGCGGGAAGAATAACTGCTGAAACGCTTCTGTGCGCGCTGTAAATAATCTAATCTTGACCTCGCGATCCCTACGAGAGCGATATGTGAGGGGTTGTAGTATATTCCTAGATTCATCATTTAAAGCTCGTTCTGGAAACTTAAGTAGACTTCCTCGTGACAGTCTGCGTCCACCTTCAAGTGCAAGTGTAAACAATAGCTTTTCTCTTGCTACAGTGACCTACTGTATAAATATCAGTTAAAGCACATTGTGAGGGCTTTCGCTGGTATTCGGGAGTCACGTTTATCGAGCGGCGTTTAGAAGAGGGTCGCTATGGCACTAATTGCTGAGGGAGGATTTCGAGGGCCCATTAGGGGAACTAATTACAAGGGCTCGACCGGATAATTACCCAATAACGAGTTCTCGGCTACTAACGAAGATTTTCATTTGGAGGCAGCGACTGAAGTTCGATAACAACTGTTGCCCTGCGACTCGTCCGTTTACGTCAGCAATAAGGAAGCTCATTGACCGTCAAGGGTCGTCTAGATAAAGTGTTCTGAGAATAATGACTGTTGAACGATAAAACACCAGGAGACTAAATGGGGGAAAGTAAAGAAATTGGAACGTGAACCTCGAAAGTTTCCGGAATCGAGGCAGGGATCCATTATCGTAGCTGTATCGCTGTTATCTTTGACGCATAGCGCACCATCTCATATTGATGTTGTCACACCTCATACTCATTCACTAATGTAATTAAGACTGTAACAGAATTTTTGAAACGTTAGCACATGTAGCTACAGCAATGTTGTTATCGAAATAAATGGTTCAGGGATCACTGTTCGTAAGTCGTTCTGCAATTAACTCAGTGTGATACCTCTTTAAAATAAAATGAAAAATTAGCTAAAGCATCCCGTGTGGAGTCTGCTGGTCTCCCATCGGGCGCCTCCCCAGGTGGCGGATAGGGGAATGCTCACCAGATATGGTGGGTACCGGGGAAATAAAATACCCGGGGTGGACCAAAACTAGCAACTGCTACCTTGTAGTATGATATTGGCTTATCAAAGGCTAAAGGAAGAAAACCTTGAGTAAAAATTACCTGGTCCTCCGGGTTGGGGGTTGTGCAGTGGGCCAGTTCCTCACTCACATAAAAACCTAAAAATGCTAAAAAACCTAATAATATGCCTCGGAAAAATTGGAACTTTGGACGACGAACTGGCGATGAGAAACGGAAAATGATGTTTGGATGCTGGAATGTGCGAGGTATTTCCACTAAAAGAAATTTACTACCTGCAGAACTTGACATGTTCAACATGGATGTTGTCGTACTCTCTGAAACAAAGAAGAAAGGCCAACGACAAGAAGAACTGGATAATTATGTACATATCTGGAGTGGGGTATCAAAAGCAGTAATAGCCAAAGCAGGAGTCTCCATTAGGATAAAGAAATCATGGAAAGAAATAATCACAAATTGGACATTCATCAATCAACGTATTATAACTGTTGAAATGACATTATTTGCTAGGGAAGTTGTGATTATTGGCGTATATGCACCCACGAACGACACAAAAGATAAGGAGAAAGATACATTCTGGGCCACCCTCAGGGAGACTATTGAAAAAATCCCAAGAACAAAGGAGCTGATTATCATGGGACATCTGAATGGAAGGGTAGGAATTAGAGAATCCTGTAGAATAGTAGGAAAACATGTAGAGGACGAATATAATGACAATGGGGAACGACTGATTGCAATTTGTGAACAATTTGATCTAAAAATTACCAACACATTTTTCAAACATAAGGACATTCATTGATAAATATACTTGGAAACAGAACACTAAAGAACCGTTCTATAATAGATTATATTATCATTAGACAAACAAGCAGTTTCAAGGCAGTAGAAGTCAGATCTTATAGAGGAGCCCAATGTGGATCAGACCACTATCTAGTAAAAATGAAGTCTTTCTGGCCATGGAAGAATGCAAGGAGTGATACAAGTAACATAAATAAAATGAACCAGACTGAGAAAGATGAAAATTTACCTTTTAATATTGACAGCCTACAAGAAGAAAGTATCAGAACACTCTTTGCGGCCAGGATGGAAAGGAAACTGGTTGAATCATTTGAAGGAAGTACAGAGGAAATATATGACTATATAAAAGCTAATGTGAAAATCATAGCAACAGAGGTGTTGGGTAAAAAAGATAGCAACCACAATCGTACAGCAGAGTGGTGGTCAGAGGAACTAGAGGTCCTCATTAGAGAAAAACGAAATGCGTTCCTTCAGTGGTTGAATGATGAATCAGAAGAAACAAGATCAATATACAAGGAAAAAAAGAATGAAGTGATGAAAATACTAAGGTTGGCAAAAAATAGGGATGGCAAAAAATAAGGATGGCAGAAAATGAAGCATGGGAAAGAACATGTGCCTAGGTGAATAGCAAATTAGGGTTTGGGAGAGCAAAAGAA
The DNA here is from genome assembly GCF_023864345.2 of Schistocerca serialis cubense. NCBI lineage: Eukaryota > Metazoa > Arthropoda > Insecta > Orthoptera > Acrididae > Schistocerca > Schistocerca serialis. The sequence goes on along the minus strand of NC_064641.1, from coordinate 498,885,206 downwards.
GCATGGTCAGTATTAAAAGGGCTTCGACAGGATACAAAAAGCAAAACTAATCTCCAACTGATAACACAAAAGGAATGGGAAGAGTATTTCCAAAAATTATTAAATTAGGACAGAGAAGAATATCTAGAAGGAAGGAAAAGGTCATGAAGATGAGATCCAGATTTTAGAAAGTGCAGTACTTCAGGTGTTGAGAACAGGAAAGAATGGTAAATCACTGGGACCAGGCAATATCAATCTGAAGTGTCTGAAATGTGGTGGTGACAAAATTGTGAAACTGATAACACAGCTCTTCAACAAAATGATACATGCAGTTTCAGTACCCAACGAGATGAAGCTAGGTTACATTAATGTTTAAGAAAGGGGATCGCAAAATTTGTTCAAACTATCGAGGAATTTGTGTTACAAACACATTAATGAGAATTTTTGCGAGAGTAATTAAAAACAAAGTGGCAAAAAATTTTAGAACCCAAGAAGAACAATGTGGATTCACGGCTGGGAGATCATGTGTAGACCATATTTTCACATTACGACAGACTTTGGAGAAACATAGGGGAAAATCAAAAAATATAAGATTAATTTTCATAGATCTAGAAAAAGCGTATGATTACTGTGAAGAGCACTACATATGGCAAACTTAAACCCTTCCTTGATTAAAATAATACAACAGATGTATAAAGATAACATTTGCCAAGTGAAAGTTGGTAATAAAGTTTCACAGAAATTTAGAACAAGCAAAGGCCTTTTACAGGGCTGTCCCATGTCACCATCAATATTTAAAATATATACAGATATTAGCCTTAGAACATGGTCTCATAAATGTAACAGTATGTGATTAGAAATAAGAGATGGAGTTTACCTACATCATTTATTGTTTGCTGATGATCAAGTAGTCGTAGCACAAGATGGGGAGGATGCTAACTATATGTGCAATCAACTAGCAATAGCATACAAAACTTGGGGTTTGAAGATTAATTACCAAAAAACAGAATACTTGACTGATGATTCAGATGAGCTATGCACTGAAAAGATAAGGAAAACTGAAATAAGAAGGAGAATGGAAATAAAAGAAAGAATATGACGTAATGGATAGGAAGAAATTACAGTGGTATGGGCATGTACGACGAATGTAGAAAGCCAGAATACCAAAATTGATACTGGAGTGGGAACCGGAGGGGAGAAGAAGCAAAGGACGACCTATGACCAGCTGGCTCCAAAATGTACGGCACACAGTGAGGAGAGTGGGCGCAGAGGAAGAGGACGCGCAAGATCGAAACACCTGGAGGAATATTTTCAAAATATAGTCTAAGAACGTTTATTGTTCGTATTGTAATTTCCAAGTAAATTATTATGTTGGAGATAAGTCTCTGTAATGAGGAAAAGCTCAAAATAATAATAATAAATAGCTAAAGCATATACAAGGTGGTCAGAAACAGCTTGAAAAACTTGTGTTGGAGAGGAAGAAGTGCTAAGAAATAACAATTAAGAAAAACATCCGGTAAGTTGCGCCGTTTCAAGTTATTGAAGTTAGCCAATCAGGTCATTGCGCGCGCAATTCAAGCACTTGCACGCGCTAAAATTCGGTAATGCACAGACGTCTGTGAGTCCATGAATGACAGCTTGCTCAGATGCTCATTAACAGTTACACTGTGTCTTTTTTTAAAGTGATAAACTGAAACTATATGAGCAAAAGCTACGTTGGATCGGTTTGAGGAGAACGAATTTGGTGACTCTGTCTCTGGCAGGCTGCTTGAATTTGCGTGCGAGACGACCTGATTGGCTAACTTCAATGGTAAATAACTGGGCGTAACGTATTTAATGTTTTTCTCAACAATTATTTCTCAAATCTACCTCCTTCAATATTCTTACGAGCTTTTCAGACTGTTTCCGACCACCTTGTACAAGTAAATGCAATTTGGTACTGTTGGTTCATACATTCCCTAGAGCAGGGGTTCCCAACAAAATTTTCTCGAGGACCCCTTCATCGAGCATGATTGGTACCTTGTCATATCACAGTATCAAGTTCCTAATAAAGCCAAACTGAGAGTCTTTTTATACGTTTTCTATTTTTGGTACTTAAAAAAACATTGACATATTCATACTGAAAAAATATTGAGCTTAAAACTTTTTCAATTTAGCCATCATTGTTGTTGTTAAATTTCTGATTATTGCTCAAAATCTTTCTTCAAATCTGGGTGTTTAGTATAACAAATTCTTTAAAATAATAATGGCCGATTGTCGTCTGAAATGAGAGTTTCTGTGTGAAGTGACTGTCAGTTGTCAGCTGCAAAGAGGCAGCGCGTGCAGTCTAAGGCATACAGCAGAACTACTTGCCTCTATGTAATTCTAGTTTTGCGCTAGAGTGTGCTAGTGTCGGTTGGCTCTAGGAAGACGCCAGACGCAGAAGACAGCGTTCGATAGAGCTCTGCTCATGCAGGAACCGGCCAAAAAGAATCTGTTATCATACGAAATATATTTAATATATTTTTTATTCTAATAGCATCTTACGGACCCTTCTTGCATAGCTCGCGGAACACCGGGGGTCCGCGGGCCACCTGTTGGGAACCACTGCCCAAGAGGTTTCTTAATTCGCACCCAGTGGTAAGAGTATTGTCTTATGTGAGACTTCTGTTAGTGTATGTTATTAATAAGTGTCGTTTATGATAATCATGATAATCGTAAACAACAAAATTCAGTTCCACATGCATCATGACTCTACACCCAATACATACGTGATTATCGTGCTGTTAATGGTCGTGGTAGTAGTGATACAATGAAAATATTTTAAAACCTGGTGCTACTCCTTACTAGTAGGGCGAAGGGGGCCGCAATGCTCAATATCCCCGTCCATCGGACGTACCGCCGTCAGCAGTGGCACAAGTCCACAAGCCAGTATTCCTTCAGACATTGTGGAGAGTCTCGGAATTTAACCCTGGTCATTTGTTCGAGGTCTAGTGATCAGAAATGTTTACAATATTTTTTCTCTTCCCCTTCCCAGTCAAATGCTAGCAGTGAAAACTACTTCCATCACCAGGATTTGGATCAGAGTCGAACGCCAAAACCAACGCCTAAGTGTGCGTTAGCTGCCTCGTTTGCGATGGCGGATAATTTCTTAAAACCACACATGCATACCACCAGACGTTTATAACACGATCTGATCACTGAGAATGTTTCAAATGACGTCTCATCCGAGACAAGAGCGTCTCCCTGGTTCCTGATTCACGGTGTCGCGCGCAAGCTGACTTACCACCTGTTGGAGAAGCTCAGGTCTGCGCTGAACGTTCCGAGGGCCGTGGTGCCGCATCTGGAACAAATGAAACCACGCTCTGAGACATTAGTTTTATTGCGACAATGTTACTGGCAATATCCGCAGTTACGTTCAAACGCTGGGTTGTGGGCAAAACACAGCAGTTCCCTAAACATTCTAAGATTTTCCATTTGCAATACCGATAACGAGCGCATCAGCGAAAGGAACGTATGATATTGTACGCTTTTGACTTGCAGTTACAGTGCTGTTACGTTGTCCATCAGAAAACTGATTACTTTTCTGTGTGGTTTATTTAGTACTAAAGCAGTCAATATGCTCCTTTAAACAAGTATTTCATCTCTGCACTCTTTCTTCAGGAGTTTCTGAATGCTGTTAAAAAGGGCATTGCTCCATTTTTTAAAAAAACTGTACTTCATTCAATATTTTTGCTGATTCAAAATGTAAGAGAATTAAACATACAACAAAATTATGTGCTCCTTTTGCGTAATATCTTTTGCCGAATGTCTCGTTTTTATATCTTAAACTGCCCATGAATTAAAAGGGTCAGTGATTTTCTCTGCCTCGTGACGACTGGGTGTTGTGTGATGTCCTTAGGTTAGTTATGTTTAAGTAGTTCTAAGTTCTAGGGGACTGACGACCATAGCTGTTAAGTCCCATAGTGCTCAGAGCCATTCGACCCAATTAAAAGGCTTGTTACGTCTTATGGGATTCACATTGGGTACATGTAAATGGCGTTCAAAAAGAAACGAGCCGGAGTCGTAATTACAGAAACCAGTACCTGTATGTTAGACGTATTGACCCTGGCTGTTGAGACACTTGTCCCACTGTGACACAAGGTGGTGAATGGCTGTCTCATAAAATTCCCGGGGCTGCGATGTTAATCAGTTCCGCACGTACAGCTGGACGTCGTCGTCCGAGGTGAATCGTTTGCCCCTCAGAACCTTTTTAAGGGGACCAAAAATGGTGTAATCATAGGGAGAGAGGTCCGGACTGTATGGAGGGTGGCCGAGATCCTCCCATTTGAATTTCTGCAGGAGTGCCGCGACTGTGTTGGCCGTATGACGCTTTGCATTGTCGTAGGGCAAAATGATCCCACGGGTGAGACTACCTGGTTGGTTTCATCTGATCGCTTGGCGAAGGCTGGTCAAGGTCTGCGAGTAACGCTGGGCATTAACTGTTCCGTGTTGCAGGAAGTGAATCAGAAGAGGGTCCCTTAAAAAGGCTCCGAGGGGCAAACGATTCACCTCAGACGACGACGTCCAGCTGCACATGCGGAACTGGTTAACATCGCAGCCCCGGTATTTTATGAGACAGCCATTCACCGCCCTGTGTCACAGTGGGACCAGCGTCTCAACAGTCAGGGTCAATACTTCTAGCATACAGGTACTGGTTTCTGTAATTATGCCTCTAGCTCGTTTCTTTTAAACGCTTATACTATAGGGAGAAGCCTTCACTTTTCCCATCTCTTATATGAGAGGCGATCAAAAAGTTTCCGTTTGATGGTGTTGCTGCAACGTATATGCAACGTAGAGCGACATAGATGGTGGTATATAAGCACCGACATGTAGACAAGGGATCAGTGCGGCATTCGTGTCTTTCTGACGAACGTGCGGTAAAATTCGGAAACGTGGACCATGGCGACGTTATTATCAAATGCGTCCGAACAATGCGAACGTGTCCATTTTCTTTTCTTGGCTGCCGAAGGACAAATACCAGCTGACATCGAATGGAGAAATAAGAATGTGTATGGGACAGCATGTCTGTCGAAAACCTCTGTTGTGGAATGGTATGCCAAGTTGCGTGCTGCTGCTTCATAACGCACGTCCCCATATAACAAATGTCGTAACTGAGAAGTTTCGCCAACTCAGCACCCGCCCTATAGTCCCCACACGATTATCAAGCGTTTGGTCCCTTAAACAGGCCTTGAAGGGTTGACGATTCCTGTCGGACGAGGATGTGCTTCATGAAGCAGGATGCGGTGTTTTACCTAACGGGTATCTTCAACTTGGTCCGTCGGTGAGATGCCTCTATGCTCACGGCGATTTTGCCTGATTAGAATTCCGATTTCGGACTGTAAAGGCTTTCTAACTGAAATTTTTTTGATCGCTCCTTATAACTTGACTCTTTATGCATTTCCATTTTGTGGATGCTTGTCAGTTCCGCAGCTTTATAATCTGTTTATGGTTGGTTGGTTTGGGGAAGGAGACCAGACAGCGTGGTCATCGGTCTCATCGGAATAGGGAAGGATGGGGAAGGAAGTCGGCCGTGCCCTTTCAGAGGAACCATCCCGGCATTTGCCTGGAGTGATTTAGGGAAATCACGGAAAACCTAAATCAGGATGGCCCGACGCGGGATTGAACCGTCGTCCTTCCGAATGCGAGTCCAGTGTCTAACCACTGCGCCACCTCGCTCGGTAATCTGTTTATAGGAGAAGATCCACCAAACAGTTTCTTTTTTCCTCTGAACTTCATTTACAGATAGATTTTCGAAACTTATATTTCCATTACCAATGTTCAGTGATGCGGCAGGATTAGCATACACGATTCGGAAGAGCCATTCATTGTTAACAACTCTGAAGCCCCGCCCCCAAGCTGCTGTCGGCGCTCAACCACGATCGAGTTGAGAAGCAGATGATACGCAAGTGGTTAACAAAAGGGTCTGGCAATGCCAGTCGGCAGAATGTAATTAGTCTCTCTCTCTCACTCACTCACTCACTCACTCACACACACACACACACACACACACACACACACACACACTCTTTGAGGAACAAAAGTGTACTGGACAACGGCTAAAAATATTTTGCAAACCACCATTACAGCTGCCAATTAAATAAAATAATCATCTGCACTTAACAATAACAAGGTTCTCAGGGTCGTTATCAGGGTTTTAATCGTGGTTGCGTAAAAATGGTTCAAATGGCTCTGAACACTATGGGACTTAACATCTGAGGTCATCAGTCCCCTAGAACTTAGAACTACTTAAACCTAACCAACCTAAGGACGTCACACACACCCATGCCCGAGGCAGGATTCGAACCTGCGACCGTAGCAGTCGCGCGCTTCCAGACTGAAGCGCCTAGAACCGCTCGGCCACCGCGGCCAGCTCTTCTTCCATATTCTATGATTGTTTTCATTTTTCGTTTAAGCTTAATCGGAAACTTTAAGGGAGGTGGTCATAAAGTCTCTCTCCCCCCCCCCCCCCCCCTCCATGGTAGTAGATGCGACTTCACACAACTGTCGTCTTACTCCACAAATAACAACATTACATGACCTTAGAACACATGGACATTATATTTCTCTGGGTTGACAGCAACAATGGTCTCAACAATGATTCATTTCCCCGTTGGTTCTTTATTGTTTCCTGGTCAGTAGCACTTGTCCAGTGTTAGATACAACTGTGATTGAAAATGTACCGACAGCAATTTACTGACAGAGAAATATCAGAGATTTTGGAAGAATCTACAGATTCTCAAATTGAATTTGATGAAACTGACGATGTAGTGAGTGAATCTGAAGAGGAATATGTCGTGCGCGAGGATGTGGACAGCGATTTAGTACCTACAGACGCTGAAGATGAACTCCGGGCATCTGAAACTGATGACGACGCAGCTTGCGAGATTAGTGGCAAATACTGGAAAAATTTATAGCTCCAAGCCTCCTCACATTAGAAGACGTGTAGCACAAAACATAGTGACAGAAAGAGAAGGCAAAATAGACGAAGGTAAAGTAGGAACAATAAGAGCATCATCTGAAAAGCTTTGGTTGGTTGGTTGGTTGGTTTTGGGGGAAGAGACCAAACAGCGAGGTCATCGGTCTCATCGGATTAGGGAAGGACGGAGAAGGAAGTCGGACGTGCCCTTTCAAAGGAACCATCCCGGCATTTGCCTGGAGTGAGTTTAGGAAAATCACGGAAAACCTAAATCAGGATGGCCGGACGCGGGATTGAACCGTCGTCCTCCCGAATGCGAGTCCAGTGTGCTAGCCACTGCGCCACCTCGCTCGGTGAAAAGCTTTGGTCTCAGCATTTGTCAACATCATAATAAAGCATAACAATGAAGAGGCATTGAGGCAGAAAATACCCGAGGCAGGCAGACTTGAATTCATGGCATACATAGGGCTACTTGTTGTTATGGGGAAGGAAAATGACAGTAAGTCATCTGTTACAGATTTATGGTCCTACACTTCATGAAGGTTTGTTTATACTGCTACCATGAACCGAACCAAATTCTAGTAGCTTAGTAAAACAGTAAGATTTGATGACCAGAGAGTCGCCAAGCGGTCGCACGAAACGTGATAAGTTTGCTGCAGTACGAGAAGGTTTTGATAAAATGAATGAATTACTGCCTAAATATTATTCTGTTGGGAAGCACACGGTTATTGATGAAATGTCGTTATTGTTCTGTGGCAGGTGTCCTTTCAAGGTGTCCATGAAGGAAAAACCTGGTAAATACGTTATACACATGCTCACAGACGCTAAAACCAGATTTATTATCAGGATGGAGCCTTACGCTGGGAAAAGAAATGATGGTACAAAACAAATTCCGCTGAAGTTGTGGTTCCCATATATAATTCGGGGCGAAATCACAAGTTAACTTTCGTGGGAACTAATAGGAAACATATACCTCAAGAACTGAAAGGTATCTCAAGACGAGACTTACATTCTAGAAAATTTGCTTTCAGTGATACTAGTACTGGAAGTATTCCAATCACAACTGTTTGTTATACCCCCGTGAAAAACAAAAGAAATCTACTGTTTCTACCATCTCAACATTATGACGCTTCAATTGGTTCACCTACTGACACTATGAAGAATAGTTATAAATTTATATTATAGTGAGACTAAAGTTGATGTTGGCATGATAGATCAAATGGTGAGGAAATATTCAACTAGGAGGCCTACAAGAAGGTGGCCGCTGTCTGTTTTTCTGTACTCTTGTGGACACAACAGCGGTCAATAGTTATACACTGTTTTTGTTGAACTTGCCGGACTGGAATAAGAAAGAGCCTAATAAGCGACGACCTTTTCTTCAAGAACTGGGACTACGGCTCACGAAACCATACACTGAAGAAAAGGCTACAAATATTGCAGGAATGCTAAAGCCTGTAATTTCAAGTACGGAAGGTATTCTTGGACGGAAAATGAAGCAGAACTTCGGTGCAAAGAAAGCTCATAGAGGTAAAGGTAGATGTCATTTGTGTGTCAGTGAAAGACGTTCAAGACCAGAAAAGTACAACAAAGTTAACAAAACAACAATAATCTGCAACTATTGTAAGATATGCACATATGGTAAACACAGGAGAAAAACTGTTGTATGTTCCAAGTGTGAAGTAGATTCCGAAGAAAGTAGTGAATAATTTCTCTCACAAAACTATGTTATGTACTTAAGCTATATTACCTTACGTTTTTGTAATATTTTTTAATTATAGTAAAGTGTACTTCAATAGTACTATAACAACTTTTACTACTAATTTTTCTTAGGATAATGAGACTTGTTAAACTTAAATGACGAAGTAAGTGAATGTTATAAAATGCATTTTTGAGCCGGCCGCGGTGGCCGTGCGGTTCTAGGCGCTTCAGTCCGGAACCGCGGGACTGCTACGGTCGCAGGTTCGAATCCTGCCTCGGGCGTGGCTGTGTGTGATGTCATTAGGTTAGTTAGGTTTAAGTAGTTCTAAGTTCTAGGGGACTGATGACCGCAGATGTTAAGTCCCATAGTGCTCAGAGCCATTTCAACAAATTTTTTTTTTTTGCATTTTTGAAAACAGTTTTAAAAGAAATATTCAGGTTCTGGATCCTGATTATGCATCAATAGATATTTCAAAAGTACGTTATTAATGTAACTGAAGAGCAAGTGATGAATTTTATTTAATTTTTTTTGTGGCGGACACAAAGAACCCCCCCCCCCCCCCCCCCAGGTAATACAAGTTACTGAAAATAGTTTAGCATTGCGAGGGTTAAGGTTTCTATTCTTGCATCTCAAAGTGAAGTGTTGTAACGTGACGCTTATGCGTATTGTTCGCTGTGCTTCGTGAGTCGACAGTGAGACAGTGAGGGCAAGCTGTCTGCCACACTAGCGAACTCAAAACAATTCTACAAGTTGTTCTATACCTTGTAGCTTTCAACCTCACAGACTGACTTTTGCAATGATAACCACTCACGCTGCTTAGTGCAGATGCAGGTGCAGCGTAATTACAAAAAAAAGAGAAGAAACCTTAAAATTCATAAAAAGTTACCTTTCCTGGTTTACCGAAAATGTTCCTCGTAATGGCACGCGTTTTACACCGAAATGTCGATACAGCGAGACCACAATGCAGCCGTATAGAACTACTTACATTTGTTAAGAAGGAAAGGGGTGCCTCATGAGAGAATCACAGGACAGAAAATGGTAATATTTGTTAAAATTAACCTTTAATTTATTGATCCTTAAAAATGATTCACAGACAAAGGTAAACTACGGTGACAATTCACTATGTCAAGAATAAAACTTACTAAGCATCGAATTACAAACAGAAACACAGTAATCAGTAGTGGGACAAAATTTCTGTGTTTTCAAAATATTGTATAAATGTTGAAGGCACCTGAATGCTATGTGGAAGATTGCTACACAACAAGGAAATGCGGTGAAAACCAAGTGCGTCCTCCAATCTATCTTCCATCCCACTCTTGAACGCTACTAGTTGGAGGGGAGGAACCGTTAGTTTTGCAACCTTGACAACCGGGAATTACTCCGCGCATTCTATAACGCGGGGGAAGTCCGGAGAATTTTCTCCAAAAGCGCCTGCTGTAAGAGTATCTCCGTAAACTGACTAGATGTTGGCGCTGGATGAGCTCATACGCAGCTCGTTTCTCATGCTGTGTACGGTAAAATGGCTGTTGCTCATTATCTGCAGATGCTTCTAGGAAACACTGTGGACGTTTCTGGTCCTCTCCCCTCCCCCCCCCCCCCCCCCCAGGGTCACTCATAGTTTGGACAGGCCTGAAAAGGCACTTTGTGGTATCCCAGCATCGGAGCGCAATTACCTGCGGAGGCCTTCTCTCATTGCTCTACTATCCTTGTGGTAATTCGGGGGAACCTCCCAAAATCAACTCCTCGAGCACCCGTGGCGTAAAGCTTGCAGCTGGCCTTTCTCACCACATTCCAGCAATGGGCAATTTAACAAGCTCATACTCCAGACTTCACAAACCCTAGTCCTCCACGAAGGAAATTTAGGATAGTACAACAGCAATGAATTAATTTATCGTCGCTTAACGACATGTGACTAACCCTTTATGTCATCGTGTGTAATTTCAAGAGAAGCGTTTTCTTCGCTATCTCGAAGTCGAGTACCCCATTAGGAGACTCTCCTTCCAAAAGTTCTGCAAGTTCACGTTATTTTTCTGGTAATTCAAACTGAGCTGGCATCGCGGCCAAAGTAGTGCCCTGGTCGACCGTGGTTTAGTCTTCCGATCAGAGACGCTGGTCTGAGACTATTTAAGCGCTTGTCGGTTGCTCTCGGGTCCTTCAAATTTGGTTCCGCGGTGGTGCGAGAATGCTCCGCGAGGTGGCGGGTCACGCGGCTGCTGGCAGATTGAGTGGTCGAACGAGACGGCGGTGAAGTGAGGGGCGCATTGTCCGCTGTGAAAGTGCGGAGCCGGCGTGATCGCTGAGTAAGAGTCCGACGAGAGATGTATACTAGAGTCTGATGGGCCAGTTTCACTGGTTTTCACAAATAGCGGCAGCCGTTTGTTGGTTTGGTAGCTAAAAGGCTTTTTAAAGCATTAGTGTCTCCTACAGCCTGGTTACAGTAGAAGTACGAGTACAATTACGATATTATATGCTATTCTGTGACCGTATTGCACTACGGAGGGTATATGTTGTGAAACAACTGGTTGACGTAAGTGATTTGACATTAGTAATTTGTCCATGTTCCACTGTTAAAATTTCTTTCGCCCATTATGAAATGTTTGAACTTCAGCTGGCTGTATTTTAGCACGCTGTGCATATTTATAGAACTAACGTGCTGCTGCTGCTGTTGTTGTTGTTTGTGCTTTAAAGAGGGTTCCTTTCACTTAAGCATTACCATTACGTAAAGATCAGCTGGACGGACGATCACTGAATTGCTTATAATTCTAGTACGGTTAAGTGGGCTGAGCCTGTTGCTTCTCGTAAACCGAGAAGGTATTTGTGAACTAGCTGGTGACTTTGCTGTTGATACGGAATTGTTTCATAAAGTTCTCTTGCCGGCATTGGTCAAATAATTATTTCTTACTTTAAGTGTCTGCAAGTCACTGAAATTGTTGATTTGTAACTTGGTTTGAGAGGTAGCAATCATCTATTGGCTTAATTTACAGACGGCTAAATTAAAAGGTTAAAATTAAATAGGTTTTGAGGTGTAACGCCAAATGATAATTCTCATATTAGTAAATGCTTTATATTCTTGGAATTCTTTGTACATATCGTTTATTGTCACTTATTTTACTGTCAGCAATTGGAGTTGTAAAGTTAATAACGTTCTTTAATGCTGGTTATCAGTGTCCTGTGTTAGTGTTTAAAAGTTTTGAAGAGGCTAGCAATAAATCTGTTTTTAAGGTATGTTGGTGAAGTGGCTTGGCATCTTACCACTCCCCTCCCGCTCCTATCAATTCGCAAATTATTTTGTAACAAATTTCTTAACTGTTGCGAACCAGTGACAATTGCAACAGTAGGAATAGCACGAACAACGTCTAAGAAAGTTATTTCTAGAAGGCAAGTTGCATCTCGTCCGTAAAGCATTTACGTCCAGTGTCCTATGTACGTGTTCATTTATCTTGTTTGCCTTCGACAAACGCCTTTACATCTCCTAAACACTGCTTTCACTCCACCCTCAAAGTAGGTACGGATGCACAACCTGTCCGATAGCTGTTCAGACATACAATAGAGCCTTGGGACGGTTGTCGGGCAATGTCTCTAAGCCAGTGGTTCCCAACAAATACGACGTGAAGGTCAAATTAAATTTTATGTGGGGTAAAAACGAAAGGGTTCAAATGTGTTTGTCATAAACTTAATAGTGATGATCTTTTAAAAATAATTATCACTACTTCATAACACTATAGTAGAGGTAAAGGTGGATAAATGGGCCCCCACTTTGTTTTTTTTATATAACACCTTTTATTTTTAGTATACTCACCTGAAATTAACATAAAACATTTCTCTAGTATGTCCTGCAAATAGTTACATGTTTTGGTTCAACTTTTTAATATTTAAAACAAAATTTTATTTTTCCTGATAGTCTGCATTTTGTTGCGTCAAGAATTTGTGATGGTAATATGGGCCCCCAGGTAGTTTGAAATAAAAAGAAACAAAAATTTGAAAAAGAATTATTTAATTTTTGTGTATAATGAAAGAAAGATTCACTCTGAACATTGTTAATTAGTCTACTGGTGGGATGATGTTCACAGCCCATGTCTAGTCTATTCACAATAGTCACACACATAAGCATCTTTTTACACGTTACAAGTGATCCTCTTTCAGCTGCAGATAATGCACCAACTTGTCTTTTTCCCCTCAGGCCGATGACACGAGAAATTTTTCTTTGAACGACACTAAGACCTGACTCGTCTGCCGGCCGCGGTGGTCGAGCGGTTCTAGGCGCTACAGTCTGGAACCGCAAGACCGCTACGGTCGTAGGTTCGAATCCTGCCTCGGGCATGGACGTGTGTGATGTCCTTAGGTTAGTTAGGTTTGAGTACTTCTAAGTTCTAGGGGACTGAGGACCTCAGATGTTAAGTCCCATAGTGCTCACAGCCATTTTTTGACTCGTCTACATTAAAAACTCTGTCCGCAGGATATTTGTAGTTACTGAACGCAGCTTCAAGTAAACTGAAGAAATTGTCGACAGCTTGTTTATTAAACCCATTAGCACGTGAAATCGAAGTTGCGGATGGCTTCAAAATAGACAGAATAGTTTTGTGCCGTGACATAAAATGGTCAAACCAAGTTCGACCAGAAACTTCGCCTTTTACAAATGGATGAGGGATTTTATTTCTTGTGCAAAGCTGGTAGGCCATGCGCCTGACGTCATTTCTGGTAAGGCTGTAGAATTTGGATGCCATAATGAGAAGATATTTAACCAGTTCGTCCTCAAGTCCCTGTGGTAAAACCGGTGGACGGCCCAGTTTGATATTAACTATTTCTTCGACCGGTTCATCGATTCGTGAAAGCCTTTGGAGCGTAGAACGAAGGACAGAGTACACTTTAACCGTTTTTTTCAACCCCATTTTTTTCTCTTTAATAGCTACAATAGCATTTGACATATTTGCTTTGTCCCACGATTGCCGTTTCGATTTTTTAAGGTAAATGATGTCTTCGAGGCATCTGAAACATAAAGAGCAGCAATATTTGTAAATGGTCCCATAAAATCTGATTGATTTTATGGGGCCCATAATAACAGCAGCAAAAGGGGCCCATATATCCACCCTCGACATCTTGGGAAAAACGATTTTGCCTACGGATAGTTTGGTTCGCAACCGACGTTAATTAATGTAAAACGGCATCCCAACAACAAGCCAAATACGTGCCTTACCTTAGTTTTAGTAATAACATGTTAGAAATTTGAGTTTTATTCAAATAAACACTAACCTTTCAAACTTTTGATGACAGCGAAAAAATTCACAGCACAACTACTCACAAACCATGACAGCTACTACGTCTGCACACTGTACAGCAGGGCCGGCCAAACGCTGCACAGTGTGCAGACGTGCGGAAGTGCTGCACATGTGCGCACGTGTGCGACAGCGAGCGACAGCGACATCTGTTATTAGACATGTGTCCTAAATGAACGACGGCGGCCCCACTTCCCTGTTTATGTGGTACAAGCAAGAGCGCAACATATCCAGTCTCGTTCACCCCTGGTGACCTTAACCTTAACAGAGAAGCACTGAGAAATGGAAAGTACTGTGAAAAAGCAATGGACAGGAGATCTATGTTCTCAGTCGTTTAAAAATGACTGGGAACTGCAGTTCTTTTTTGTAGCCGTTGGTGAAAACTCGTAGTGTTTGCTGTGCCGTCGAATAATAGGCGTCCAGCGTAAGTTTTCAATTGAAAGACATTACAATACATATCACAAAGACGAGTGTAGTGAACTCAACAGTGAAGAACGGCAAGCAAAATTAAATGTCGTTCAGAAAATGGATGAGACACATCAACTAGATTTTACTGTACGTCAAAGTAACTGATACTTCTTGAACTCTTAGTTTATTGTGTTACATTTATGTCTGTTGTACTGTACGCTGTACAATGTACTGTTTTCAACTTTCCAGAATGACAACCACACTAAATCTTCATTGCGAGCAAGTTTTAAAATCGCATTAAGAATTGCACAATCTGGGAAACCCTTTTCCGAAGGGGAGTTTGTGAAAGGGTGTCTGATTGATGTTGCAGAACTTGTGTGTCCCATGAACGTTAGCAGGTTTCAAGAAATCAGTCCATCCAAACAAACGGTGACAAGACGTATCAGTGCTATGGCCGGCGATCTGCACAGGCAACTAATAAATAAGGCTAAATACTTTGTTGCTTTCTCTGTTGCGCTCGATGAAGCAACAGATCTTACAGATACAGTCCAGGTTGTGATATACATACGAGGTGTCGATAACGCACTTTGTGTAACAGAGGAGCGGCATCTGTGCGTAGAAACATGAACTACATGAACGCTGACGGCTGCGGCGTGCACGCTGTGACGCGGAAGTTGCACATGTGCAAGAGCACCGCACGCGTGCAGAATTTCTGGCCGGCCCTGTTCTACAGTGAAGTTTAGCAACTAGTTCTAGTAGTTCATGCGCTCTCCACTAGAATTCGTGGCCTGTACTTCCAAATACGTAGGGAGCCCATAATACCAGCAGGGGCCCATTTTTCCACCTTTGGCTCTAATGGTTACAAGAAATACCTTTTTTCGTATACTGACATTAATGTGTGACACGATGTAGCGGAGATTATAGACTGTTAAACAAATGTAAGAATAGTATCTTCCACGGATAGTTTACCTATCACGCACATATTTTGTACCATGCACACATTACAGTACATTTGGGACATAAATATCACGTACTCATAAATATATCCTGAAAATATTCGTACATCCATATTTAAATTGGATGATGGTGGGACTTCAACTGGTATAATTTGTATTAAAATGAAACTCCTCCATACGTGCTCCACATGGATGGCCGCCATCAATGTGGAGCACGTATTCGTCTCACCGCGGACTTCTATTACTCAGCGACACACAATTGATATCAAAGTGTACGGGCCTGAAGATTGCGTTGACGCAACGTCGAACCTACTAGCCAAATAAATATGAAATCTTAAGCACAGCTAGAGGAGTTTCATTTTAATAAAAACAAAGTCCTGAAAATGCCTTCTCCAATTTGTGGGTAGTTCAAATGGCTCTGAGCACTATGGGACTTAACAACTGTGGTCATCAGTCCCCTAGAACTTAGAACTACTTAAACCTAACTAACCTAAGGACATCACACACATCCATGCCCGAGGCAGGTTTCGAACCTGCGACCGTAGCGGTCGCGCGGTTCCAAACTGTAGCGCCTAGAACCGCGAGACCACCGCGGCCGGAGTTTTGGGTAGTTCCCGCAACAAACCAGACATTGCTTCATTACAGCAACAAAGCACTGGCAGCCTGAAGTCTTCCAATTTCGGTCAATTGAGAACTACAGAGTCCACAAATAGTGATTTACAGTATGTATAGCGTTCGCACTTTAACGTACCTGCATTTTTATTTGAAATGGTGAGGGTGAAGCAAGTGTCGCTAAGGAGTTGCGCAAGGGAAACAAGTTTTGTAAGGAGTGCCTGCCCTATATGTGGATTGTTAGGTTGCTTTTCTGAGACGGAGTTGCAGTGAGCACTTGCAATGGAGTGAGAATTCCTTGGTCGTTATTTGAAAAAAGACTGTTAGAAATAAACAGAGCCAATTGTGCCAATGACTCAATAGTTCGTGGTTTAACAAAACACCTACAAAAATTTAATATTTATTTTTCGTCTCGTTAAAAACAATAGTATTCCAATAAAATTCTTTTTTCCTTAAATTTAGTTCGGCTAATGGCGTTGATGGTGGCGGGATTGAGGGGGACAATTGCTAATACCTGACTGCAGTCAGGGCAGTGGCCTCACAGAGGTCGGGAACTACTGCTCCGAGCTGCATGGGTGTTTTCAGCTCCGGCGTCATCGGCTATTGTATCTGCGCTGCAGCCTAAGCGTCTCGTATGGTCGGTGTATTAAAGGTTTTAACAGTTGTCAGATAGGCCGTTCCTTCCCTTTTCCATTAGTGGTCAGCCAGCCCAATTTTACGCTTTTAAGTTATGGTATCCTCAACTGAAAATTATTTTATGCTATGTCTGTTAGTATTGTCCAAACGAATGGATGGAAGTTTTTTTAATGGCCACTCGTCGAAGGGAAATATATTGGGACGCTGATAACCTAGATAGTGAGCGTCCAAACGCAAACAACTATTGCGATCTTTTGGGGAAACACGGCAAAAAGAGTTTTGGCGGCAGTTGGCCTTAGTTTCGCAGCCGCCACTCGCCACTGGTGTATGGAGCCGTCTGAACGCCGCCTCACCTGCCAGGCCCACGCTCACCGCCGGCGGCCACACAGTACCGCCGACGGTCCGACTAACCGGCCGACAGGCTGTGCTCGGGTCGCCGACAATCAGCTATGCAAATGGCGGCAATTAGCGTGGGAGGGAGCTGCCCGGACGCGCCCCCCGGAAATCGACGCCGGCGGTGAACGCTCGCTGTCCGGTGCCCCGTGCCCGCCACACCGTGCTTTCTCATTCCCTTCACGCAGCCTGTCTCGTAAAACAAGTGCGGCACTCCGTTACGATGCGAGATAAGAAAAATATCTGCTACCAGTCGCAAATACGAGAGGACTACCCATAAATCAAATACAAATCCGAACTGCATCTACATCTAAATACCGGGTCATTCGTAAGCAACCACAGGGATCCAAAGACGCCTGCGCAAAAACAAGACGTACAGAAGAACGACTCACATCAGAGGATGGAGCCTCTCGCAAAGTTTCGATTCGCAATACACGCCGTGGCGTAGTTGCAATGCGCACCAATAGGGGCAGCTGCGTCAGCACACGTAGACCATGTATTTGCTCCGTATTGTCGCATGGAATTAGTTCGCTCCTGCATGTAGGCAACCCAATGAGCAGATTTCCAAAGCTGGCTGCTGTCACCTGTGCCCGCCCCCCGCAAAAGCGTAGTTTGACGTATGCCGAGTCACAAACGGCGCCTATATTTAGGATCTGTAATGTGAATTAAAAACTTTGAGAGCTGCACTGTCCACTGATGTTTTCTATTTTCTGCATATCTTGAAGTTTTTGCGTAGTCTTTTAAAAATGTGAGGTACTTAGAAATAATAATGTATACAGGGTGTGACAAAAACTTACGCTACTAAACACACACACACACACACACACACACACACACACACACACACACACACACACAAATTATCTAACCTGTACCCACATTTAACTAGATCTGCCACTCACTCCTTCAAGTCGAAATAACTCATCATCCTATAGTCCCTTATAGCAATCCTGCAATGTTACTTTCGAGTAGCTAACAGCATTGGTAGAAACAATTATAAGTGCTCGTGACTCTAGTCTGCAAATCAGTTACGCATGTTGAACATTATCGGTCCTATCAAGATCCCATGGATGCACCTGATGTCCTTCGCTTTTGTTGAATTTCTCCCATACAATCGAGTACTCTGTCAAACACACACTGACAACAAACTCAGTACATTATAAAATTATTCTTGTGTCTAGTGTGTTCATCTTGCACGTAGGATCACCGCACCTGATGTTAGTAACTGGAGTAAACAGCAGCTTCAAAAGCATAAAATATATTTTGTATAACAACCTGCTACCAGGAATTATGTAACACAATAGCAGTCGCGTTGCTCGTCCCGGTGTTCTCCATTGTGACCTAAAATATGTGTTATGCAACTGAAGCTGCGATTTGTTCCAGTGCAACTGCCACTGCAAGAGAAGGAAGCTGAACACTGATAAGGTACAAGACACAAGAAATGATCAGTGCAACATATTCAATGGCTGTTTTGTGTGTTGCGGCATTCACGGCAAGTGTGGTTAGTTGGTAATATGCTTTGATCGGTGTGCTAGGTCGTCGGCCAACATGTTTTCCTCTCTTCTGAGGTGTTTTGGACGTCGCTGCGCCCGGCATCTTCAGAGACGTACTACTTCTCCAACAGTCGAGCAATACATGATGTCTGAGCACCACCTTTCTGAAGGTCGGTGTAGAGTCGGCCGTACTGCCACGGAAAAGACGCAGAAATGTTGGACCACAAACAATCACACCGGTGTGCACATTACTTACGATTCAACTATATTTCACTGCAAGAAACATTATTCACTGCCCTTGTAAAGCGGCGACACGAAGATAATGGAGCCATAGACTGTAGCACAGACGTCGAAATAATTTCCTTAAATGAATCTGCAGTCGTAAATTTTTACGAATAATACTGTATTGATCACGTAATGCGTTTTCATTTATTGCGACATATTTCGACCGCTGCCATCATCAGGTAACTCAGGACTCGCAAAACTAGAGTTCAGTGGCAGTTGCAACAAAACATATGCGGTTATATTTCAGCATAGGTTGTGTTGCGTCTGCGACTGAACTTTATTTAGCGAGTCGTAAGTTTTCATCTTATTATGGCAGCGAGTTGAAACATGTAATAAATGAAAATCCGTTAATCAACCGAGACGGTGTTACCTGAAAACACAATTATCTGCAGACAGTTATATATATTCATGTTATCTACGAAATCTAGATGGACTATTCTATCTTCGAGAACAGTGGTAGAGACAGAACTGCACCGGCTTTCACACTACGCTAATACTGAAGCTTTTGTCATCTCCAGTACAGTCAAACTGGTGAATGGTACTCTACACTATGCAAATTACGTCTTGTTTTCTCTCTCCCGGACTACACGTTCCCGAGAGCGGAGCTGCTGCATATATAGTCAAAGACATGCTCGGAAAATCAGTACCAGCTATATTTGTCTTCTGTTTTAGTGCCGAAATTCCCCAGCACCTAATTTTGTTTACAATCAAGGCACCCTAAATGTTCCAGCTGCGTTCCAGAGCAATACAAGCTAGTCCACCACTTCGGCAGACGTCTTTTGCAGCTATCTTACGATGAAACTAGGCTACAATTGTTCTGACGCTGGAAAAGTAAATATGGATATGACCAAAGAACTAGGATGCCATAACAGGATAGCGAACGACAATGGTGCTCACATCGTTAACTGTTTCCATTCGGTGCCGATACATGCACATCAGAAAAATTAGCCGCCTCGGAAGACCCCACACTAATAACGTTTTAACACGGCTTATAGCCTTGATAACAAGACTCAGTTCGACGAGACGCCACTAGTTCTTACATGTATAGGATATCCAGTTAAAGTCACTCACTGATAATGAGATACGGTAGACCTACCAAATCGCTAGGCTGTTAACCGTGTGATTCACTTACAATCAATACCAAAAATACTCTCACATTTCGTTTGGGGCTAGCGCGCGACCCAAGTGTAGCATTAAAAAGGGGACCAAGCTTCCTATCACCGATATGATTCATACTGGCAGGGTGTGTAGGGCACGACTGGCGCTTCAACATATCCGAACAGGAGGACGCAACTGTCATCCGTTTTCGAGAAGACCGAGTTTGAAAATTTATTCGTGCTTATATACTTGGTACGGTGATAAATACGTAAACACTCCTCAACCGAGCGAGTAACGTGAAATTTCGTAAGAATGCAGTCTCTGTGTCAATTCTCGCTCCTGGTACTTTTTTCATTCCCATATAATTCGAAAAACAGATTTATTATGAATGGACAGATTAATCGATATTTAGTGATCAGTTATTATTAACGTAATAAATAACCTGAAAAAGGAGAAAAACCTTTTTCGTAAGGAGACTTCAAATAAAAAAGGATACACGAGATCTTTGAAACAATTCAGTATAGTCATTTCATTCATATTATTGTAGGTACATTTCTGAGAGGTATGTGTAGCCTATGGAGCCCTGTACGGAACAGGATGATACTGATCGTAGGGACATGGAAAACAATAACTATTACGACATGCGGCACGTGTGACCGCCGAATTTTTGCAACTGCATGATTTTTCAATGTTTCTATTGTAAAACAAATTTGATTTACATTCATAAACGGTTTTCGGTTATCACGCAATTAAGCGGCATACCACACATATCGAGGCATATCACCGAATATTGGTACAGACGACCAATGGTGTGCGACTGATCGATTTTTTATGCATTCTTCTCTAGAATCTATCTCTGTTCTGCTCGATGATGTACGCGCAGTTTTGTTATCTTTCGTAAGGTTCTTCGCGTGCAAGTAAAAATAGCTTTCGCAAGGCTGCACCAGCGGTGTATAATTCAGAGGTATCACTGTAATACTGCATGTTGGCAGAATAACGTGGGAATGATACAAAATGTACTGGTAGCCACATTCGATCCAAGGATCTCATGGTTATTAAACCACGCGCTTACTAGCCCAGCTGCGGACTCCCTGAATGCTAGCGACCTTACAAAATATTGAAACACGCCTACAATTTTCAAACTTGATTTTCTCGAGAAGGGTTGTAGTTGCTTCTTCCTGTTTACATACGTTGAAGTTTTACTCCAGCCCTCAAAATCCTATTAATGTGAATCAAATTGGTGAGGGGGACTTCGTACGATCCGCTTGTATCTATGGCTAGACGACTTCTTTGATGTACCCGTAATATACTGTATATAGGAATCTTCCTCGTGAATCAGTCTACCTATGAGTAAAAACCGTATCAAAACCGCTACAGTGGTTCCTAGGATTAGCCTTCACATACAGACAAAAAAAAAACACTGCAGAAAACTTCAGTTTTCAGTACGTATAGTCTGACAAAGCGTTAATTTGTGGTATAGTCACCGTTCGAAAAGTTGCATGAATCGTCATCAAACGAGCACCTTATGCACGCGGCCCTGTGAACACGACTGTTGTCTTACTGGAGGAGGGGGCAGCACACTCATCACGAAGATGTAAAAGAAAGGGCAACATTTGGCAACTGAGAATATCATAATAAATATTGTCGTTCGTGTCCATGGTAACCTAAATGAATGGGCTCGAATCATGGGGAGAACAGCGCCCCACCAACATCAGAGAAGCATCTGCGGCCTGAACAACTCCCTCCATCCACACACTGCAGATTAAACACTCCATTGTGACGTCGGTGGACATCACGCCTTGCGTTATATGAAAACGGACACCATCGATACCCAACTCCAAATTCCACTGCATGTAATTCTTTTCGCAATGTTGTCTAGGAAACTGAATGAGATGGACTCGCGTTCATCGACAGCAGAAACTCCTGTCGGATTAGAAACCCACAGTCACTTCCAATTTACCGGCCGCAGTGACAGAGCGGTTCTAGGCGATTCAGTCCGGAACCGCGCTGCTTCTACGGTCGTAGGTTGGAATCCTGCTTCGAGCATAGATTTGTGTGATGTCCTTAGGTTAATTAGGTTTAAGTAGTTCTAAGTCTAGGAGACTGATGACCTCAGATGTCCCATAGTGCTTGGAGCCATTTGAACCATGTGAACTTCCAAGGCGTGACACTCACCCACAGCCTCTGTGGATCGTTTTACAACCGGTTTCTCACGCCGTGTTACATAGCTGCAAGTGGGACAACATACCTTGTAGACAAGCTGAACAGTCTGCGTTGGTACACCAACTAATTGGACAACTTCATTCAGGGCGTGGTCATTGGCAGTCAGGTCATCAGAACACAATAACTGCTTTCTGCTATTCCGTCACATCTCCACACTGACTCATAATTGTGCCGATTCCACACAACCGACTAGTACAAATTCACTGTTCAGACAGTACACCATGACCACCGACCTACTATCGACATAAACCTGTCCAGGCGATAGCAGCGCCTTCGGACAAGAAACGACTGTCAGTCACACACACGCACCGCGCATGTAATATCAGTGAGCGTGCCGTCCTTGTGTAAAATGGAGAGGCGCGCGACCTATCTGAGACTGACCGTGGGCAGGTTGTGACAGCTTGCAGGCTCAGCACGAGCATTTCGGAAACTGCACGACTTGTCGGGCTTTCGAGGAATGTTGTGATGAATGTCTTCAACACGTGACGAAACCAAGGTGAAACCACGACCAGACGTCGCGGGGTTGGGCGGCCACCCCTCTTTACAGATGTCTGACGTCGTAGGCTGGGCAGAATGCTAAAACAGGACAGGTGGCGAACTGTGGTGGAACTAACATCAGACTTCAATGCCGGGCAGAGTGCAAGTGCGTCTCAACACTCCTAACGACGGGCCTCCGCAGCCGACGACCCATGCATGTGCCAATGTTAACACAACGACAGCGGAAACTACGACTAAAATGGGCACGTGAACATCGGCACTGGTCGTTGGCGCAGTGCCAAAGCGTTGCATACATGGCACCATTACAGCCAAGGAGTATCGTACACTGGCTGCAGACCACATACACCTCTTCCTGACGATCATTTTTTTCCGACGGCGCTTTCAACAAGATACTGCGCCATGTCAGAAGGCGTAGACGCACGTGACTGAGGGCTGAACTCTCTGCTGGGGACGAAGTTCTAGCGCTACTAGGGCGCTTCGCCTTCTTATATTGTGTGTTGAGGATGTGGGTTAACATGGTCGTTGTGGTCGTTTCTTGGCTTTTGTGCTGGTTTTTTAAATAAAAAAAAGGTTGAAAGGATAGTCAGAGCGATAGTGGAAGAACTGGGAAAACGAATGGCCCAATTGACTGGCCAGCGTTTTTTTTCTTTAAGACAGGACAGTAGAAGCGACAGTAGAAGAGTGGGGGAAGACGAACGGCCCATTGACTAGCCGGGAATTACGGTTAAATTACAGAATAAAGGAGAGGAGGAGTAATAGTAAGAGTTAGTGAAAGCGAAAGGCCATTATCCTGGCCTCTTCTTCTTCATAGCGGCGTCTTGATGGTGGTGGCAGACAATCTTGAGGTGGTGGGTTGGGGGGGACTATGATTGAGTGGTACGAGGAACACTATGGCGAGTTCCAATTGATGTGCTGGTCCCTCAAACTCTTCAACTCTGAACCCGATCGAACAAATCTGGAATGTGACAAAGTGGCGTCAGAGCTCACCGCCCCCACCCCCACCCCACAATTTACAGGAATTAGATGACTTGCGTGAGCAGATGTGGTTCCAACTCCCTCCAGCGACCGACCAAGGCTTCACTGCTTCAACGCCACGATGCGTCGCCGCTATTATCCGTGCCAAAGGCGAAAAAAAAATGGCTCTAAGCACTATGGGACTTAACATCTGAGGTAATCAGCCCTCTAGACTTACAACTAATGAAACCTAACTAACCTAAGGACATCACACACATCCATGCCCGAGGCAGGATTCGAACATGCGACCGTAGTAGCAGCGCAGTTCCGGACTGAAGCGCCTAGAGCCGCTCAGCCATAGCGGCCGGCGCCAAAGGTGAACACATAGGCTATTAGGTATGTGGTCATAAAGATCTGGCTAATCACTGTAGAGCACTTCGCTGCAATGACTTGCATCGGCGATGTACGGTCACATGACCGTCTGGAACCAGTTCTACAAAATATGCAACACACTAACGTACTCTCCTATGCGGGTGACCAATATTTTGTCCGGTCAGATGCTAATTAAATTATTAAGTACTTCTGTTTAAAATCTACATCAGAAGAAAAATGAGGGCTCTTCTTCAGTATTGCTACCCTGAAACTGAGAACTCAGATTACTTGCTGAATGTAAGCTTATGTTGACGAACTTCAGTTATATATAAACCCTGTCAGCCCAAAAAGTTTCGTGGTTGGATTCATAGAAAACAGAGAAAAGTTAATAGGTTGGTTGTAATGATTTTTGTGTTCCACACTGTTAGAACATGCGCTTCGGTAAGTGCCGATGTGGTAAGGAATAACAATCCATGATAAGAATATTGCCGCACTGCATTGATACCAATTGTCATCACTTCCAACACCTTCTGCAAGTGGAAGTTCATGCTCCTCTATGATCTTCGTTAACCTTCAAAGTCCTTGCTGTTACACACTATTGGATTCGTCTCGATAGCCGCTGTCAGAAAATAACTACCAAACTATAGCATCCCATAAAAAAAGTTGGCCTTCATATGTCTGAAACGACCCCACTTAGCAACAAAAAAAGTCATATTATGGCCCCCGTTGTCCCATGCAACTTCCGTCTCAAACTTTTCAGCGCCTATCATACTTTCAGAGTTATTGTTGATGCAATAGTTAGTGACTCACACTGTATTCTGTCATAAAGCAGCATTTGGGGAGATTGGTTTGTGGATAACATCATTCTTCAAATGAACTGGCCTTATAAGTCGTGACCTGAACCCAATCTGAGACGAGTTACGACGTCCACTTCGCTCCAGACCCTAGGGTCCAACGTCATCTCCTTCTCGGATTTCGCTCTTTAGGAGGAATGGAGTGCCTCTTGTTCAAAGGCGTTCAGACACCTTAGTGAAAGTATTTCCAACAGAGTTCAAGCCGTCATAAAGGCGAAGGTCAGACATACACCACATTAACGTCTAGTGATTAATGTTCGGATAGTTTTGATCATAATAGTAAATATAAATAAAGTCGTTCATCGACTTCATGAAGGCTGTAGGACATCGTGAATACAAAATGTTAGCATAAGGCCTGTGAACTAATAACCACACAACAGGAAACACAACAGCTGCAGTATGGGCTCAGGCCCACATCTGAAGACTACTTTACAACTTGCGCACTGCGGAAACTGGTTCACAAAGTCAGTAACGACCGCCTGCTGTCAGGTGGCTACTGCCGGTCTGACAGGGACAGCAGCAGAGTGCTCTGGTGTTCTGGAAGGCCGTTATTAGACTATCGCATGCATACATTAGCCAGGCCCCACCAAATGAGACGGACCACTCCCTTTTTCGTCCACTGTTCTTGATGGCTCCAGTATCAATTACAACGTTGAGGGATATCTGGCGTCGTCTGCTATTAAACCAAGTCTGACAGCGAACCGGAAAGTGGTTGGAAATTGCTATGTGCGCCGTAAGAGACTAGGGAAAATACTCAGAAGAAGGGCAGAACGACTTTTGGCAGAAATTAAGGCAATATTGTCCTACCGATACTCTGGCACAACTGAACGAGAAGTCGTTTATGTGAAAAGGCAGACATCACACCGAAGTTGATTTCAACACCACACTACTTTATCAGGGATATAATTAATGAAGATCTTTTTTTTCTGCTGCGGCCTATAAAACGGTTCACCTTGCTCACACGTGGGAGGACCTCATGTTCAATCTGAACGACGATTCGTTTAAAACACTCCCGTTCAGGTTGCTTTACCAGATGAGGTTCGGTTCCGAGCTTTGGTCTGATGATAGACCCGTAGACCACTGGGTTAATTTCTTGATACGTTGTTATAATTCTCCTCCTTTCCTTTAATCGGTACAAATTGTTTTGACACCAAAGTGGGGCGGAGGAGGGAAGGCAAACAAAAAAATCAGTCCTTTGTTCTAATTCTCCTGCTCAAAGGTTCAGGGCTTGAGATATTTCTTGTGGACTGCAATCCTTTCATGGACAGTACTGTAGATTTTTCCCTATCACTGATGCGCTACTAAAACAACGTAGATAGTTCCCAGCTACAGAAGTGTGTTGAAACGACGCTGTGCTTTAGATAGAGAGATGCAAGATTTACGAGTCAGGGCATGGTGATACTATTTTGACGCATACCTCCAATCTAATTCAAAGTTATCCGAAACCATGCTCGTACACTGGGATTGTGTGACACATTGCACTGTCCTGCTGGTAGATGCCGTCGTGTCGAGGAAAAACAAACTGTAAGTAGGGGTAGAGATGGTTCCAAATGATAGATACATATTTGTATACTGTGCCTCCTAGAATAACCAGGTCACCCAGAGAATGCCACGAAAATATTCCCCAGACCGTAACGCTCCCTCCTCCTGCCTCGACTATGCCGACGATTGTTGTACGCTGTTTGTTTTCAGACGCTTAACGCACATGCCAACACTCTTCTATCTAGTGGGGCATAAAACATGTTTCATCTGAAAAGGACACCTGTCGCACTTAGATGACGCTCAGTTGCGGTACTGGCGTGCGTGAACCAGGCGCCTGCCGCAGAGGCCCAAACGTAGCAACGTTCGGTGGTTGAGGAGACACTGATGTTAGCCCCTTGGTTCATCTGGGCGAGCCGGCCGCTGTGACCAAGCGGTTCTAAGCGCTTCAGTCCGGAACCGAAAATAGGTTTTTTAAAAATCGGGTATTTTGATAGGTTTTTACGGTCAGATTAAATTGGCGTGAAAGAAAACCTGTATAATCGAAAACCAGTTATTTCAGCGATAACTGCCGTCACTAGGCTATACATGCGAGGCACGTAAAGTGAAATATTAAGTGACGACCATTGTGCGGTAGACTCCAGCTGTTTGCCACGTCGTAGGCAGAGTGCGTGACAATCTGCAGCCCTGCGTGACGCGTCACGCAAGCTGATGTTTCACGCCAACCTCGTCGCAACGTTCTCGCTCATTAGCAATGTAACGTAGCATGTCTCACCACAGTTGTCGCTAAAATTATGTCTCGCTCAAATGTGTAGTCGAGATTTGCTATTAGCATAAATAGCGTAATTTTGTAACGAAATGTGTGTAAGGGCCAAAAATCAGAGACATTATTTTCATCATTTCGTGATTTTGTTTAATCATTGGGAAGTAAATTTTCGAAAATTTTCACCTCACAGAAACGAAAAATGACTTCGTTAAATTCACAGAAGAGAGTTCGACAAGTTATGTGTCATCGAATGAATGGCTGAAGTTACCGGTGATGAAACAGGCATTTTGAAGTATTGGTTACACTAGTTAGAGCCTTGACTCCAGTCGGCCCTAAGTTGTAGTGAGTTTTATCCCTTGCAATGCTCTTCACATCAGGAAAGAAACCAAGTTCAACTGTTAGTGACATTTTTTACTTTAAACTGCATCCACTTCCCCAGTGACAGGGTGAGCCGGTTCAGAGGTTGGAGCAGTATTTCTCGTGAAGCACAGCGCAAAGACAGCTAAAGCTCTGTCTATTGGCTCTGATATGCCTTCTATATCGACCGGCCGCCGTGTCATCCTCTGCCAGTGGTGTCATTCAGATGCAGTGTGGAGGAGCATGGGGTCAGCAAACCACCCGCCGGGTCTTTTCAGTGTACCAGACCTTGCAGCCGCTACTTCTAACTCAAATAGCTCCTCAGTCCTTGCACTAACGAAAAATTCCTAGAAATACATCGTCTAGTCACATCAATGCGACCACCGACTTCGATCGACGTCAACGAACAATAACCGCTCACAGATGGCAGGTGGCAGCACTACGGTGGAGGGTACATAAAGATTGTCGGAGGGACGCGGAAAACAGTGCAATCATTGTCGCAATGCGTAAACGGAGCGATTTATTTAACATCCAAAAGGTCAAGGTCATTGGCTTTCCAGCCAAGGGTGGGAGCATTTCCGAAGCGGCTAAGTTTGTAAACTGTCAGCGTCTAGTCGTGTTTTAAGTATACCGTCTATAGCAAAACGGTGCTATCCAAAACCGCCGCCGAGGCAATGTGAAGCCCCACATGGCAGGAATGGATGACGGCTGCGGAGATGTGTACGGGAGAATAGACGTGCAGCTGTTTATTAACAAACCGCCCAGATGGGTCAAATGCCTCTAAGCGCTATCGGACTTAACATCTGAGGTCATCACTCCCCTAGACTTAGAACTACTTAAACCTAACTAACCTAAGGACATCACACGCATCCATGCCTGAGGCAGGATTCGAACCTGCGACCGTAACGGTCGCTCGGCTCCAGACTGTAGCGCCTAGAACCACACGGCCACTCCGGCCGGCCCGATTTTCGGTTTTTATTCCTGTTATTTCATGCAATTAACGTAAAAATGCAGCAAAGATAGAAAAATTTTGAAAACTTTTGACTCACTCAGTTTCAAGATAGGTAGCCTCTAAATATTAAATTCAACAGACAAATAAAACTTAGTTCGTTCAGTTTTCTGCTTCTCTCAAAAGGTGATAAGTGGTTGGATAGCACAAAAAAATCACTTGCACGCTCCTATTGATCCTAATTTTTTGCAAAAACTGTTCAAAATCACGTTGTAATCGGGGATCATACTACTATTTGGGCATTTTGAATAGTCAGTGCAAACGGTGAAAAATGAGCTTAAAGAACCTTATTTTTCGTATTATGTCCGTTTTTAAGGGCTACAAGCAGATAGATACACTATGTGATCAAAAGTATCCGGACACCCCCAAAACACACGTTCTTCATATTACGTGCATTGTGCTGCCACCTACTGCCAGGTTCTACACATCAGCGACCTCAGTAGACATGAGACATCGTGAGAGAGTAGAATGGGGCGCTCCGCGGAACTCACGGACTTTGAACGTAGTCAGGTCATTGGATGTCACTTGTGTCATACTCTGTACGCGAGATTTCCACACTCTTAAACATCCCTAGGTCCACTGTTTCCGATGTGATAGCCAAGTGAAAACGTGAAGGGACACGTACAGCACAAATGAGTATAGGCCGACCTCGTCTGTTGACCGACAGAGACCGTCAACAGTTGAGGAGGGTCGTAATGTGTAATAGGCAAACATTATCCAGATCATCACACAGGAATTCCAGACTGCATCTGGATCCACTCCAAGCACTATGACAGTTAGGCTGGAGATCAGAAAACTTGGATTTGATGGTCGAGCGGCTGCTCGTAAGCCACACATCACGCCGGTAAATGCCAAACGACGCCTCGCTTGGTGTAAGGAGCGTAAACATTGGACGATTGAACAGTGGAAAAACGTAGTGTGGAGTGACGAATCACGGTACATAAAGTGACGATCCGATGGCCGGATGTGGGTATGGAGAATGCCCGGTGAACGTCATGTTTTTCATGGAAAGGGCTTCAATCCCTTGTTGTTTTGCGTGGTGCTACCACAGCACAGGCTTACACTGATGTTTTAAACACATTCTTGCTTCCCGCTGTTGAAGAACAATTCGGGGATGGCGATTGCATCTTTCAACACGATCGAGCACCTGTTCATAATGGACGGCCTGCGGCGGAGTGGTTACTCAACAATAACATCCCTGTAATGGACTGGCCTACACAGAGTCCTGACCTGAATCTCATAGAACACCGTGGAGATGTTTTGGAACGCCGACTTCGTGCCAGGCCTCACCGACCGTCATCGATACCTCTCTTCAATACAGCACTCCGTGAAGAATTGGCTGTCATTCCCCAAGAAACCTTGCAGCACCTGATTGAACGTATGGCTGCGAGAGTGGAAGCTGTCATCAAGGCTATGGGTGGGCCAACACCATATTGAATTCCAGCATTACCGTTAGAGGGCGCCACGAACTTTTAAGTCATTTTCATCCAGGTGTCCGGATAATTTTGATCACAAAGTGTATGTTATGTGGACACAGGCAACAGATCAGCTGTTTTCTATTTTTATTGTATACTATGAATGAATTGTTAAGTTTTTTCATACCATTACCATAATTTCTTTTCTCTTTTAATGTTTCACGGAACTGGCAGATTAATCTTTAATCTTTTAAAGCATTGCACCTCATTGCTACGTCACTTCGTAAAATTATTTCCAGAGTGCAATACAATGGCTGTCCAGCGACGACAACGGGAAACTTGCGTAGAGAGCCGATGGCGGCAAGTCATGCACTTTGCACGTACATGCATACCTCAAGCCACGACACACGGCAACAGTATATTATTGCCTCAGCAATGATGTACCAGTTCTTATTCCACGCCTTTGTTGCTCGTTTCTGTCGGCATTGTTATTAAAATAGCACTGATCGCTTTTACAATTCTCTATGGTAACGCAATATTCCCAACCAATGCAAATTTTACGAATAGAAAATACGCCGTTCTTAACAAAGATTTATTTAAAAACTAAAAATTTTAACACTGCTGCTAAGGCTAATAGTTTTTACTCGATTATTGGAAAAGATAATAAACACCTGTTATAACAGAGACCAAACAATTGCCGAAAAATACCGGTTATTCAGAACTAAAACACCGGTATCGGTTTTATCCAGTCGGTTTTTCTCATCCCTATTTCAGCCACGTACGTGCACGCTGGATGCAGGCTGAGGTGACATATACCAACCAGGAAAATACACTCCTGGAAATTGAAATAAGAACACCGTGAATTCATTGTCCCAGGAAGGGGAAACTTTGACACATTCCTGGGTCAGATACATCACATGATCACACTGACAGAACCACAGGCACATAGACACAGGCAACAGAGCATGCACAATGTCGGCACTAGTACAGTGTATATCCACCTTTCGCAGCAATGCAGGCTGCTATTCTCCCATGGAGACGATCGTAGAGATGCTGGATGTAGTCCTGTGGAACGGCTTGCCATGCCATTTCCACCTGGCGCCTCAGTTGGACCAGCGTTCGTGCTGGACGTGCAGACCGCGTGAGACGACGCTTCATCCAGTCCCAAACATGCTCAATGGGGGACAGATCCGGAGATCTTGCTGGCCATGGTAGTTGACTTACACCTTCTAGAGCACGTTGGGTGGCATGGGATACATGCGGACGTGCATTGTCCTGTTGGAACAGCAAGTTCCCTTGCCGGTCTAGGAATGGTAGAACGATGGGTTCGATGACGGTTTGGATGTACCGTGCACTATTCAGTGTCCCCTCGACGATCACCAGTGGTGTACGGCCAGTGTAGGAGATCGCTCCCCACACCATGATGCCGGGTGTTGGCCCTGTGTGCCTCGGTCGTATGCAGTCCTGATTGTGGCGCTCACCTGCACGGCGCCAAACACGCATACGACCATCATTGGCACCAAGGCAGAAGCGACTCTCATCGCTGAAGACAACACGTCTCCATTCGTCCCTCCATTCACGCCTGTCGCGACACCACTGGAGGCGGGCTGCACGATGTTGGGGCGTGAGCGGAAGACGGCCTAACGGTGTGCGGGACCGTAGCCCAGCTTCATGGAGACGGTTGCGAAAGGTCCTCGCCGATACCCCAGGAGCAACAGTGTCCCTAATTTGCTGGGAAGTGGCGGTGCGGTCCCCTACGGCACTGCGTAGGATCCTACGGTCTTGGCGTGCATCCGTGCGTCGCTGCGGTCCGGTCCCAGGTCGACGGGCACGTGCACCTTCCGCCGACCACTGGCGACAACATCGATGTACTGTGGAGACCTCACGCCCCACGTGTTGAGCAATTCGGCGGTACGTCCACCCGGCCTCCCGCATGCCCACTATACGCCCTCGCTCAAAGTCCGTCAACTGCACATACGGTTCACGTCCACGCTGTCGCGGCATGCTACCAGTGTTAAAGACTGCGATGGAGCTCCGTATGCCACGGCAAACTGGCTGACGCTGACGGCGGCGGTGCACAAATGCTGCGCAGCTAGCGCCATTCGACGGCCAACACCGCGGTTCCTGGTGTGTCCGCTGTGCCGTGCGTGTGATCATTGCTTGTACAGCCCTCTCGCAGTGTCCGGAGCAAGTATGGTGGGTCTGACACACCAGTGTCAATGTGTTCTTTTTTCCATTTCCAGGAGTGTAGCTCGCTATTAGGAGCAGCTTAATGCTTCTGTATTTGTGGATGTGCGACAGTAAATATAACCTCCATTACTTCTTTAGCCTTATCACGTATTATATGAACTACCATTAGTGTCCATATCAGCTGAAACGGAGAGCTAGAAATTCAGGCTGGTATTTAATTTACATGATTCGTTCTCTACATTTTCCACTGAATCTATGTAGTAATTAGGAAATAATATAACAACCACACGCATTCGTAACAGTAAGTCGAAATATCGGACAAATATGTTTCAGTAGGAAGAGGCAGCGTTGCCCGAAATGCACTGTGCGTTAAGAGAAAAGTGATAGGTGTTTTGTAAACTGAAATGAAGGACATAGTCACGGTTTCTATTATCATGCCAACGGATAACATGAACTTTGGTTATTGTCTGTATCTTACCTCTGATAACACTTGAGCGAGGGGGAGTAACGTTTGGAAAAATTCATTAGCAAATCCTGATTTAGATGTTCTGTGATTTCTCCTCAGTTACTTCAGACGAATGCTGCAGTCTTTTTCTCTCCACTCGACAAGATCTCGGTCGATTTCTTTCTTCATCCATGTGTAATCAGACGTATTAGGCAGTCTGGAAGGAATGAAGATTAAAGTTCAAAATCCCGCCGATGACGAGATCATTAGAGACAGAGCACAAACTCGTGTTCAGGAAGGATGGGGAAGGAAACTTTTTCAAAAGAACCATCCCGGCATCTCAATTTGAACCATCGTCCTCACAAATACAAGTCAAATGTGTAACCACTGCGCCACCTTGCTTGGTGTGTGTGTGTGTGTGTGTGTGTGTGTGTGTGTGTGTGTGTGTGTGTGTGTGTGTGGCGCAACTCCAATGAGGGTATATAAGCACCAAGGACCTAAGGCGACGTTATTACCAAATGCGTCCAAACAGAACCCACTTGCTGTTATTCTTTTCTTGGCTGCTGAAGGACAGACACTGGTAGACATTCACTGGACAATGAAAAATGTGTATGGGGCAATAAGTCTGTCGAAAACCAGCGTTGTGGAATGGTGCGCCAAGTTCCGTGCTCGTTGTGATTCTGCCCAAGACGCCGCTGACTGTAGTCAATTTCTTTTTCTCCTTTAAGTTTTAGTTAGTATGTTAGACTGAAATTGTAAATTGAATTTTATATATTTTTCATCAGCTGTCAAATTGGGTTCCCCATAAGGACTGCTTCATTTTTCAGTTAATGCAACCATTTCTGCTTGACAAAAAATGTTATATTTTCCTTTGTAAATACTCTACTAGCCATTTTTGGTATATTTTGTGTAAACAATATCTGTGTAAGACGCACATCATTTTAGCTCTGTTTGTGACACTCAGTTGTCAGCTGACTATAGCGAAGTCGTTTCGTCACCAAATATAATTATGTATATCGCTATGGAATGTTCGATACTTAATATCACCGTGTTCTGCCAAGAACAGACGGAAAACTCAGTTAATGTTATTTCCCAGAAACTTTCTTTCGATGTCTTGAATCGCTTATGAAATATTAGCGGTATTATGACTTTGATGAGTCATGCTGCGTAAGCAGCGACGGTAAGATTAGCACAATATAGCTTCGTATCAATCAATCGCATGATGAGGGAAAATGGATAATCTCCGAAACTGTCGCGGCTCGAGGTTTTCTGTATAGTTACCAGTATTTTTGACGACTCCTGGCAATAAAGTGCTCCAAGTGAATTGTTTTATCCGCAGGCTAGCACACAACATCTCAAAACTGGGATAACAATTCGGTCCATCAAAATGCTGTTAAGAAGAGATGTCCGACCTTTCAGCTTACCTGGGCCGTATTGGAGTCACATTCGAAGAAGACGAGTGTAGTTAACACTAAAACGCTGCTTGGAGGGGGGATGGAGGGAAATATATATATATATATATATATACATATACAGGGTGGTCCATTGATCGTGACCGGGCCAAATATCTCACGAAATAAGCGTCAAACGAAAAAACTACAAAGAACGAAACTCGTCTAGCTTGAAGGGGGAAACCAGATGGTGCTATGGTTGGCCCGCTAGATGGTGCTGCCATAGGTCAAACGGATATCAACTGCGTTTTTTAAATAGAAATCCGCATTTTTATTACATAATCGTCTAGTACGTAGAGAAATATGAATGTTTTAGTTGGACCTCTTTTTTCGCTTTGTGGTAGATGGCGCTGTAATAGTCACAAACATATACGAGGGCTATCCACAAAGTACATTACGTTTTGGAATTAAAAATAAATAAAGTACTGGAAATTTTTTTATTATATGCAGATGAAAGCCACACTTAAATACTACTTTTCTACATAGTTGCCATTTAAATTAAGGCAGTTATCGTAGCGATTGACGAGCTTGGAAATTCCTTCGTCGTAAAATTCGGCCGCCTGCGCCTTCAACCACGTAATGACTATCTTTTGGGACAGAAAAGGTGTGATTTTTGTGGATTTCCTGGAAAGAGGTACTACAGTAAACTCTCAAAGGTATTGCTAAACTCCGCACAACCTCAGAAGAGCAATACAAAACAAGCGCAGGGGAAAGTTGGGCTCAAAGATCTTGCTGATTCACGACAACGCCCAGGCCCACACGGCAAATGCCACTCGTGAAGTTCTCGAATCTTTTAAGTGGGAGTTGTTTCCTCATCCGCCGTACAGTCCCGACCTGGCACCGAGCGACTTCCACTTATTCCCAGCAATGAAGAAGTGGTTGGCTATGCAGTGTTTTGATGACGACGCACAGCTTCAAGAAGAGGTAACCACGTGGTTGAAGGCGCAGGCGGCCGAATTTTACGACGAAGGAATTTCCAAGCTCGTCCATCGCTACGATAAGTGCCTTAATTTAAATGGCAACTATGTAGAAACGTAGTATTCAAGTGTGGCTTTCATCCGTAAATAATAAAAAAAATTCCAATACTTTATTTATTTTTAATTCCAAAACGTAATATACTTTGTGGATAGCCCTCGTAGCTCACAATTTTAGACGAACAGTTGGTAACAGGTAGGTTTCTTAAATAAAAATACAGAACATAGGTACGTTTGAACATTTTATTTCGGTTGTTCCAACGTGATACATGTACCTCTGTGAACTTATCATTTCTGAGAACACATGCTGTTACAGCGTGATTACCTGTAAATACGACATGAATGCAATAAATGCTCAAAATGATGTCCGCCAACTACAATGCATTTGGCAATACGTGTAACGACATTCCTCTCAACAGCGAGTAGTTCGCCTTCCGTAATGTTCGCACATGCATTGACAATGCGCTGACGCATGTTGTCAGGCGTTGTCGATGGATCACGATAGCAAATAGCCTTCAACTTTCCCCACAGAAAGCAATCAGGGGACGTCAGATCCGGTGTACGTGCTTCGACGACCAACCCATGTGTCATGAAATATGCTACTATTTAATACCGCTTCAACCGCACGCGAGCTATGTGCCGGACATCCATCATGTTGGAGTGACATCGCCATTCTGTCATGTAGTGAAACATCTTGTAGTAACATCGGTAGAACATTACGTAGGAAATCAGCATACATTGCACCATTTAGAATGCCGTCCATAAAATGATGGCCAATTATCCTTCCTCCCATAATGCCGCATCATACATTAAGACGCCAAGGTCGCTGATGTTACACTTGTCGCAACCATCGTGGATTTTCCGTTGCCCAATAGTGCGTATTATGCCGGTTTACGTTACCGCTGTTGGTGAATGACGCTTCGTCGCTAAATAGAACGAGTGCAAAAAAATCTGTCATCGTCCCTTAATTTCTCTTGTGCCCAGTGGCAGAACTGTACACGACGTTCAAAGTCGTCGCCATGCAATTCCTGGTGCATAGAAATATGGGATGGGTGCAATCGATGTTGATGTAGCATTCTCAACACCGACGTTTTTGAGATTCCCGATTCTCGCGCAGTTTGTCTGCTACTGATGTGCGGATTAGCCGCGATAGCAGTTAAAACACCTACTTGGGCATCTTCATTTGTTGCAGGTCGTGGTTGACGTTCCACATGTGGCTGAACACTTCCTGTTTCCTTAAATAACGTGACTATGCGGCGAACGGTCGGGACATTGCGATGATGTCGTCCAGGATACCGAGCAGCATACATAGCACACGCCCGTTGGGCATTTTGATCACAATAGCCGTACATCAACACAATATCAACCTTTTCCGGAATTGGTAAACGGTCTATTTTAACACGGGTAATTTATCACGAAGCAAATACCGTCCGCACTGGCTGAATGTTACGTGATACCACGTACTTACACGTTTGTGACTATTACAGCGCCATCTATCACAAAGCAAAAAAGTGGTTCAACTAAAACATTCATATTTCTTTACGTACTACACGAATATGTATTAAAAATGTGGGTTCCTATTTTTAAAAAAAAACGCAGTTGATATCCGTTTGACCTATGGCAGCGCCATCTAGCGGGCCAACCAAGGCGCCATCTGGTTTCCCCCTTCAAGCTAGAAAAGTTTCGTTCTTTGTAGTTTTTTCGTTTGATGCTTATTTCGTGAGATATTTGGCCCGGTCACTATCAATGGACCACCATATATATATATATATATATATATATATATATATATATATATATATATATATATATATAGAGGGGGGGGGGGGAAGACGACTGTAGGGACGGTCGGAGGCATGGTAGATAAGTAGATAAAATATTCATTGTATCGTAACGTTACAACAGCGGAATTTTTTTTTCCGGTCGTGTGTAGACACTCTGAGTCCCATGGGCTCACAGGCCGCGGGTTGGACACCCCTGCAATCTTGCTGTAGGGTAATACGTTCTAGCATACGACAAATGTTCCGTGTCGCTGACTGAAAAAGCAACTGTATCTCTAGTAGAGAAGAGTGAAATGGGACTAGTTAGGTGAAGGGGATCGAGGCTTACAGTGAAGTACAGTGAGTTCGGAAAGAAGCCGTTATTAATCGTAGTTGCCTGTAGTTGAAAGCGTCTTGTAGCAAGTTTGCTGGTTAATGTCTTTCGACGTTGATTTATTTGAAAGAAACATCCATTAGCCGGAAGAAACTTGAGATGAAAAACTTTAACACAGCATCCGCTACGGAGCGTCTACGTCAAAAAGGAATTAGGGAAAAACTTGGGCGCGGGGTAGGGAATCTGGGTTATTACGAGACTAACGAAGGCGCGGCACGGCGAGGCGCGTGGGCGGAATAGGCGGCGCAGGGCGAGGCGAATGGGGAGGCGTGGCCGTGCGTGAACAAAAGAATCGATTACTTCCCGTCTTTAGGCGGCCACGGTCGCGACAGCCACCGGCCGCGACCGGTTGCCTCCGTCTGGAGACATCGCCTCACCTGCCGGAGGGGAGGGGGGCTGCAGCATGCATCTGCATACATCTTTACAATGACAGGAGGGCTATTCCGTACGATACATCACACCGTACTTCAAAATATAAACAAAACAGAATAATATCAAAGAGGAAAACACTTCTTAACGTTCTGAACAATTGTATTTATTTTCTCACAAACCGGCTTTCGGCTTCTCAGGCCATCTTCAAGTGACAACTGAATGTCGCAAACACAGATAAACGTGATGTGCGACTTACACAGATATTATTTTACAGAAAATACAGAAGTGACAAAGTGTTTACATAGGATACGTAAGAAAAATATTACAATAATTACATGAAGTAAAAAAGGGGAGGGGTCAACAAAGAAAGTTTTTATGTGGCGATACAAATAAAAAATGATGAGAAATAAAATGAATTTACAGTTCGAATCTAGTGCGAGGGTAATCCCAAAAGTAAGGTCTCCTATTTTTTTTATAAGTACATAGACTTATTTATTTCTACAATGGTTTACATCAGTTTACAGCTTGAACGTTTAGCTATTTTTCGACATAATCACCATTTCTGTCAGTGCATTTTTGTAGACGCTGTGGCAGTTTTTGTATGCCCATGTCATACCAGCTCGCCGCCATGCTGTTCAGAAAGTTATGAACCTCTTCTTTCACGTCGTCGTCGGAGCTGAATCGCTTTCCTCCCAAAATTTCTTTTAACCTAGGGAACAGGTGATAGTCACTGGCGCCAAGTCAGGACTATAGTGTGGGAGGGTGATTATGTTCCACTGAAGCTGTTGCAGGAGAGCAACGGTTTGCCGAGCGATGTGTGGGCGAGCGTTGTCATGGACAATGTGTACGCCCTTGCTCAACATTCCTCTTCTCCGGTTCTGAATTGCCAGTTTGAGTTTTTTCAGAGTCTCACAGTACCTGTCAGCCTTAATTGTGGGCCCAGCGATTCAGCTCCGACGACGAGGTAAAAGAAGAGGTTCATAATTTTCTGAACAGCATGGCGGCGAGCTGATATGACATGGGGGGTTGCCACAGCGTCTACAAAAATACATCCACAGAAATGGTGATTACGTCGAAAAATACCTAAATGTTCAAGCTGCAAACTGATGTAAACCATTGCAGAAATAAACAGGTTTATGTACTTATAAAAAATAGGAGACCTTACTTTTGGGATTACCCTCGTATTTGGAACGAAAATTTAATTGGACAAGGGAGAAAATGGAAACTGTGTTTGATGTTTAGTACCTGGCTGGCATTCTGTGTCATGTGTTTGTTGACGAGTAGATGGTTCAAATGGCTCTGAGCAATATGGGACTTAACATCTGAGGTCATCAGTCCCCTAGAACTTAGAACTAATTAAACCTAACTAACCTAAGGACATCACACACATCCATGCCTGAGGTAGAATTCGAACCTGCGACCGTAGCAGTCGCGCGGTTCCGGACTACAGCGCCTAGAACCGCATTGCCACCGCGGCCGGCCGAGTAGATGGAATCAATCGTTAATTCCAAAGTGCTGCCCACAGCCAAGCTAGCACACTTACTGTGCGTAGAGAGTTGGAAAGAATGCGGTAAAATAGTCGAACACCTCCTCATAAGCCATACATTTCTGTAGTCAATACTAAGCGACGTTTGAGCTGATGTAAAAAGCTACGGCACTTGACAGTGGATGATTGGAAACAAGTGGTTTGGAGTGATGCATCACGCTGTACCCTGTAACAATCCGGTAGAAGAAGGTTTGGGGTTTGGCGAATGCCTGGAGATCGTTACGTGTCAGCACGTGCAGTGGCAACAGTGAAAGGCAGAGGAGGTGGTGTTACGATATGGGGGTGTTTTTCATGGTTAATGTATGGCCCACTTGTTGCGCTTATGAAAACGCTAAATGCGGAATGATATGAAGACATTGTACAGCATTCTGTACTGCGCACAGTAGAACAGTTTGGGGACGATGATTGTATCAGCATGAAAGTACATACTGTCGTAATGCAGCATCTGTGAGGCAATTGTTTGTGAACAAAACCATTCTTGAAATGGAGTGGCCTGCCCAGAGTTCCAAACTGAACCCAATGGAACACATCTGAGATGAGCCAGAAAGTCGACTTCGCTCCAGATCCCAGTGTCCCACATCACTGCTTTCTCTGTTTTCGCCTCTTGAGGAAGATTGGGTTGCCATTCCTCCAGAGACACTCAGACGCCTCATTGAAAGTGTCCGCAACAGAGGTCGAATCGATATAATGACCTTTCACAAATATTCAGTGTGTCCTCCACTGGACATGTGACAAATATCCAGACGATATTTTTTCACTTTACACAAAATGCTTTTGAGAAGATCTGCGACCATGTTTGCATAAACAGTAAAAGACTTATCTTGATTGCCAAAAAGCTTTAATTTATTATCTCATGACGAGTTTCGCAAGAACCCCGTCATAAGAGCCATTAAAATCAATACAGAGTATCTTGTCAGTTCCTGCTCCATCCTGTAACAGCACTGGGTACTGGCGGCGTCATGGAATGGAACAGGCACTTACAAGATACCCTCTACTGATTTTAATAGATCCAGACGATACCCAAAAGCGATCCATACTATCGCGAGCATGACTCATGTTATCGCATTCATTTCTATTGCTGCACAGTATTGCAGTTCAACTACAGTTGTTGCAAGGAGACGCGCACTGAAAGAGCCTTTCCCAAACGGCCACAAAATATCATAACACACCGTCAGATCAGGCAACCTTAGACACCAGATAAGATGCAGGATGAGCCGCTTAGGGCCGAAACATCATCCTGCATGCAAGTGCAAGTGCAGTGTCGCTCAGTCTTGTTAAAAGTGGAATTTTCGTCCCGTTCTCGCAATTCTGGGAAAAGCCAGGTCTCCATCTGAACTGCCGTTTGAAAGGAAGAATGAAAAACTGTTGTTGTTGTTGTTGTTTTTATCGCTGTGTCGACTGGACGTACACTGGAAAATGAAGGAAGGGCCTACCGGCAACGCCTACAGTCAAGTGTGTGGACCAGCAACATACAATTGCCCCGTGGAAAACTTTAGATCCACACATAAGGCACAATTTTTTGTTTCTACCTTCACTCGTCTAGAAGATATTGTCTTGTGCAACTGCTTAAACCTTCTTGAAATATCCTGTATCAGAAACCTCCACATGATGTCAGGACACTGCAAGGCTACTACTGTGTACTATGGACATTTCATAGTCGTGGGTAATTTTGAGTAGCTTCTATGTCATCAGTATTTTATTGTAACTGATTCAATAATTAACATCTCTAATACATTCATTAAATCTTTGATATCGTATCTTAATATCAGTTGCAATTTTTTCTTTTTTGTGTGAGCTGTCGATTTACAGTAATTCGCATTCTTTTTTTAAAACCTGGTTTACGAGATTTTAAATCGAATTAAAATAATCGCTTGCCTTTATAAACTGAATTTAAAACACAGTCCCACCATAATCAACCTACGGTATGAACATACGTTTCTGTAAGAAGATAACTGAGATTTTGCATTTACATCTGCATACACTGATGTAAAAAATCTGAACATCAAAAAAATAATTACAGTAACGAAATTTCGGGAATACATTGGTCTAGGTAACACATTTAAGTGATTAACATTGCAAGATCACAAGTTAATGTAAACGCGAGATAAGCCGTTTGCAAATGTGAAATGCTGGTACATTAATAACCAGTGTATCCGCCGGAATGTGAGACGCAAGTATGCAAATGTGCATGTATTGTGTAGCACAGGTAGCGGATGTCAGTTTCTGGGATGTGGTTCTATGGCTCTTGCACTTCGTCAGTGTACACAGGAGTTGTCGTCCGACGATGTTTTATAGGTGCTCGATTGGAGACAGATCTGGTGATCAAGCAGGCCAAAGCAACATGTCGACACGCTGTAGAGTATGATGAGTTACAACAGCGGTATATGGGCGAACGTTATCCAGTTGTAAAACACCCCCTGAAATACTGTACATGAATAACAGAGCGAATCGCCAGATTGACGTACAATTTGCAGTAAGCGTATGTGGGATATTCACGAGAGTGCTCCTGCTGTCGTACGAAATCGCACCCCAGACCTTAATTCCATATTTAGGTGCAGTGTGTCTAGCAAGCATACAGGTTGGTTGCAGACCCTCAACTGGCCTCCCCCTAACCAACACACACTCATCAGCGACACCGGGGAAGAACCAGCTTTTATCAGACAACACGATAGACTTCCACCCTACCCTCCAGTGGGCTCTCGCTGGATACCATTGCAGTCGAAAATGGCGGTGATTTGGGGTCACAGGAATGCACGCTACATGTTTCTGGCTCTGAGCTGTTCTTGAAGTAACAGACTTAACATTTCGTTGCGGACTGTGGCTCCAACTGCGACCAAAATTGGTGCTGCAAATGCAGTACGATGCGCCATAGCCATACGCTGAACACTATGGACGTCCTCTCGCAGGGCCGGCCGGTGTGGCAGAGCGGTTCTAGGCGCTTCAGTCTGGAACCGAGCGACCGCAACGGTCGCAGGTTCGAAGCCTGCCTCGGCCATGGATGTATGTGATGTCCTTAGGTTAGTTAGGTTTAAGTCGTTCTAAGTTCTCGGGGATTGATGACCTCAGATGTTAAGTCCATAGTGCTCAGAGCCATTTGAGCTATTTTTGAACCCTTTCGCAGGTACCACATGGCCTTGGGGAGCCTGGTCTTCTTGCGACCTTACATTCTCTTGACCACCGCTGCCAGCAATAGTGCACAGTGGCTACATTCCTGTCAAGTGTTCCTGCAATATTGCAGAAGGAATATCCAACTTCTCGTAGCTCTATTACACAACCTCGTTCAAACTCAGTGAGGTGTTAACGGCGTCTTTGTTGCCTTAAAGGCATTTTTTTACTAACATCAACTCACCTCATCCCATCTCAAAGGTAACTAACACTCACGTTACAGCGTGTATTTAAAGCAAACCTGATTTGCATCCTCATAGTGGTGCCATTAGCGCCACTCTTATGCGACTGGTGCGAAATTTCAATAGATATCTCCCAGATGTAGAAACACGCCTACCAACTCTCATTTATGTCGTGTAACTCCTTCCTGGTGCTGCATTTTTTTCCGACACTATATATACTCCGTAAGCCACCATACATTGCGTGGCAGAACGTACCACGCACCAACACTAGTCACTTCTTTTTCCGTTCCACTCACAGACAGAACGCGGAAAAAACGTCTATCTAACTATGCGTATGC
Source organism: Schistocerca serialis cubense (assembly GCF_023864345.2). Lineage (NCBI taxonomy): Eukaryota > Metazoa > Arthropoda > Insecta > Orthoptera > Acrididae > Schistocerca > Schistocerca serialis. Next base: position 498,842,693 of record NC_064641.1, on the reverse strand, counting down.
CTCCGTATGAGACATGATCTCAGGTATTTTATCTTCGTTGTCCTTACGCGAAATGTATGTTGGCGGCAGTAGAATCGTTCTGCAGTCAGCTTCAGCATCACCATAGCACTTGCGGTAACAAATAATAAAGTGACAGCCAGAACGTGTGGTCACTTGATGCGTTTAGTCGACATGTGTATCTCCTGTATCTTTACGCGTTTACCTCTGTGCTCAACTTCAGTAGTCATTAATACCGTTATATATATATATATATATATTTGTCGTGTGACTAGCGCCTCCCGTCGGGTAGACCGTTCGTCGGGTGCAAGTCTTCCGATACGACGCCACTTCGGCGACTTGCGCGTCGATGGGGATGAAATAATGATGATTAGGACAACACCCAGTCCCGGAGCGGAGAAAATCTCCGACCCAGCCAGTAATCGAACTCGGGCCCTTAGGATTGACATTCTGTCGCGCTGACCACTGAGCTACCGGAGGCGGCAATTAATACCGTTAATTCTACATTATGCTGTACACTCTTTATAGCAGTTGACAAATAAGGATTTGGATTTTTTTCTGTTTTTGAGGTGATGCAAACGCTTTTAGTTGGATGATGATAATGTGTTGGCTCTCTCCAAATCATGTGAACAGCAAATGACATGTGACGGGGTTATTTTAACAAGCCTGACAGGAGGTTACCTCATGTCTAACAGCATACGTGGCGCCCCATTTCTTGTCCTGGTACTCATGAGCAGCCCTTACGCAGGTCCGCATCTTTTTTCCCTTCATACTGCCACGTCTCTTTTTATAGGGAGAAGAGTGGCTGCCTATTTTTTGTGTGCGTTTGTATCTGAAAAGAAGGGAGAGTGGGGCCAGGTGAAAGGGGGGGCAGGAGCCTGTATTCAACTGTAATCACCTCCACTTTTTCCCATCATCAACTCCGAGTGCGAAAATATTTCGTTGGCACCTACGTACGTGGGGACAAATTATCGTCGTAATAAAATAAGAGAAACCAGATCTCGCACGGAAAGATTTAAGTGTTCGTTTTTCTCGCGCGCAGTTCGAGTGGAAAAGCTGACAAATAGTCTGAAAATGGTTTGATGAATCCTCGGCCAAGTATTTAGGTGTGAGTTACAAAATAATAATGTAGATACAGAAGGGAAAGGTGAACTCCAGTACAAAATTTGCCGACAATTTGTCTGATACCTGTTGACGATGTTTTCGTATCATATCTGTGTCTCCAAACTGGGTGTCTGAGGCGAGAACAGGGAAGTTGTCCCGCACTTGTCAGAACGAGTGAGGAAAGAGACTTTTGTTATTTGGCCTCCAATTTGTGCGTTGTATTTAGCAAGGGAAGATATTTGTCAGAGTACAAAATACAGAGCCGAGTGTCGGGTTCGTCAACCTCGAATAAGGTAGCCCCACGGGGTGAGTTCTGTCAACAGAAACACGGTAAAGTAAAGTAAAGTTGAGTTTATGTTTCCAGTAGGGCAAATGAAGTTTTTAACTTCAGCTATACCTATAGTTGGTTCTGTAATCTTCCATAATTTGTCTGTTCAGCTTTTCAAATTCGTGAAATGAAAACGCTTCTCTTCTTGCAAAAAAGTCAATCCAACATGAACTATTTTACACATACACGCGTAGGATATCATTAAAGAACTACTTGTAAAATAAAACATTGGATAATAGCGCAGCTAATATCTAATAATAGTATTAAAAACAATTAAGGTCGCTGCATTGGCAAACATGTAATTTTTAAACAAACACAATTACTTTATCTTGTCGAAAAAAGATATTTTCGAGAATATCCTTACGTGACAATGCTTTCTTTTGCTTCAGGCAACACCAGTTCCTGTGAGATGACTACCACGCGATGCAACAGGTCACGTAACCACTTTCATTCCTGACAGGTTTGACTGTGGTCCGCCTCGAGACATGAATTCTGATATTCGTTTTAAATGCTCAGAGACATGAAATCTGATATTCGTTTTTAATGCTCAGTGCCATAATATGTACGTTTCTTTAGTCCTTTCTTCGGATTTTCAGCGAAATCTGGAAGAAACACACTTTCTAAGGCGACTGGTGAGCAGAACGAAGGACAAATCCATACGTGCCACGTCCAAGTTAGCAATCGCAGCAATACATAAGAAACCAAACGATCTCATTGCATGATGGAGGCAATGAGACAAAATCTAACTCAAGACGGAGGGACAGGAAGATGCGAGACATATCTTCGGTCAGTTCATCTCATGACGATCACCACCAATCATAAAATCATTGACGATGATGGAAAAGCTTCGCTGGATTGAGGTTTATCTAAATTTATTATAAGAGTTATGAGCAGTTAGATTCTACACTATCATCTTGCAAGCGAGGTACACAGTTTCAATGAAAATATTGAAACAGATGTGCCTCTCTCGCAGAAGTTTTAAGATTGTTTTACCAACTTATGTATCGTTTAGGTATTTCCAGCATACGTGTCGGTGCGGCGCTTCTCATTTTTCAAATTTACGCATCCTCTTGCAGTTTTCACTGAGACTGTTTCTCATACGTGAAAAAATGTGGTGCAGCGTGAGGAAGCTACAGAGGAAATGCTTAGTAGTGCAATGGCTTCACGGCTCTGCTTACGTAACCCCGGCTCACAGCGGTTTCACAGCATTTGAGACTATGCAGCCAAGCGTCACCTCCGCGTGCGCAGTTCCGTAAACACAGTCATTGTATTGATACTTGGAAAAGGCTTGGAGGTGCGAAGAAGAAACCAGCTGTATTATGTGACGGTAAGGCAGAGATTCCGACCTCAATACTGGATTATTAAGGCATACTCACGAGCAGCCACAATTTAATAATGACGAAGATTACGGTAAAGAGCTAGTTGTCACGAAAAATCGGCGTTTACAGAAGTGTGATACTGAAGTACTGAGGAATGACAATATGCATTTGACGTTCTCTAATGGTATACATATTGCGATAGTGAAAATACCGCAGTTGGCAGTTCAGATGAAGAGGAATGGGTATTCGTAAAACGGGAACTCACGTATGCTGGACAGACAAATATACGCTACCTGATCAAAATTATATCCGGACGCCTATTAGTTGACATTAATATGAGGGTGTGTCCAGCCTTCGCCATTGCGACGGTATGTACTGAAGGTGTCTGAATATCTGTCTAGGAATAGCAGAGCCAAAACCAGAGAAATTAGCGTAATTGGACGCTGGGATCTGGAGCGAAGTCGACGTTTCATCTCATCTGAAAGGGATTTCGTTGGGTTCAGGTCGATACTCCGGGCTGGCCACTCCATTTCAGCAATGTTACTGTCATCAAACCATCGCCTCACTCTTTATCATATAATGCATTGTGATTTTGGTACAAGCATCATCTCCGAACTGTTCCTCTTCTGTATGCAGTACAAAATGCTGTAAAATGTTTCCGCTCTTGGCGTTTTCTTAAGCGCAACAAGGGGGATACACACTAACAACAGGAAACCTCCCAATAACTTAACATCGCCTCCTCCGTCTTTCACCGTTGGGACTTCAGATAATGGTGGGTAACGTTTTTCAGGGATTCATCAGATCCAAACCCTTCCATCGGATTGTCACAGAGTATGCGTGGTTCCGAACTCCAAATCACTCGTTTCCAGTTATACATTGTCCAGTGGCGTTGTTCTCTACATCACCCTACCGCCCCAAGCGTCTTTTAGTATTGACTACACAAACATGTGGCTTTTGAGGAGCTCCTCGACCACTGTATCCCATTCTATTAATCTCCCTAGGCGCTTCATTACGTCAGCTGGACTTCTGGCAGCACTTTGGAACTCACGAGGCATTCCTTGTACTGATATGCAACCATCCTCTTCAATGCTAGACAGTCCCTGTCCGTCAATGAGTGAAGCACTCCTCGTCTTGCTTTAGCTGCAGTTTTTTCCTCGCGTTTCCACTTCACAGTTACATCCAAAGTCCAGTCTATGTTCGAAGTCACTGAGCTCTTCTGACCGACCCATTCTGTCATTACTGCTTCTCACGGACAAAATGGTTCAAATGGCTCTAAGCACTATGGGACTTAACATCTGAGGTCATCAGTCTCCTAGACTTAGAACTACTTAAACCTAACTAACCTACGAGCACCACACACATCCATACCCGAGGCAGGAATCGAACCAGCGACCGTAGCAGCAGCGCGGTTCCGGACTGAAGCTCCTAGAACCGCTCGGCCACAGCGGCCGGCCTTCTCACGGACAACACGGTACTTTCTGCCTCCTTTCACACCGGCGTGTCTGCCTCTCTTGACATCTAGTGGGCAATTGCGCATAACATAGGGGTGTCTGTATAGTTTTGATCAAATGGTGCAGATACAGCGAAGGTAATTACGAAGAAATCTTGAGTGTCGGAAGAAATACTTCAAACGGTCAACTTAAGAAGAACGTACAGAAATATTCAGAAAATGAAAGGATGGCATTCTTGTAAGATATTTAAGAACGAAATCAACAAAGTGCAAGGAAGCTACGGTGAAATGGCTGCAGGAAAAATGTGACGAAAACGAAAAAGACATCGTTGTTAGAAGGGCGGCTTCGGCATGGAGAGAAGTCCAAACAACCTTCAGTGAAATTAAAAGCACAGGCGTCAACACTAAGAGTGCAAAACGAATTCGACAGTTAAGTAAAGGGTAGAGTATGGACACGTGGAAAGTCTCCACTGAAGACCTCTACGACAGAAAGGAACTCCCTCTCGACGTAATAGATATTGCATCAGCCTCAATGCAGCCCCACTGTGAATGATATTATTGTGGATAAGATGAGACACTTCCTGTCTGTAAGTAGCTGGAGATGGTGTTGGCTACTGCTACGCGATAGGGAGCTGCTTCCTACACGTGTTTTCAGCGGGCTGACAAGAGCCATGTACCAGTAGTACCACAGGAACCCAAAGTACTATTCTTTCCTGTGACTACTATCTTCTATACAGAAAGTACAGGGCATGTCACTACTCGGCCACTTGACTATGAGTGGCGTGTCACTGACAGGTCGACGAGGGCTTGAAGAATATGTCAAGCAGCAGGGCGAACACAGCTTACTACACACATCCCCGTAACATACCTGTTCGGTGTGCTGTGTTCCACTGATACTGAGGATGTGATACTCATTCCTCCTGTTGGGAAACCTGATGTGCCCCGTGTCAAGAAGAGACAAACACAGAAGGGTAAGTGGGCAGTTGATGTGTGCATAAAATTATGGTAACCCTTAGGAAAAGGGCAGCAGTGGATGTGTTTGCCTGGAGGCCTCAGTCAACATGTCGAAGAAGCTGGTCCAACAGCCAGAGAGGGGACAAGGTACAATCGACTGCGAACTATGGTGCACGTTCGAATAAACGTATGGGCTCCGAGGTTATACTTGGATCATTCCAGCTATTGGGAGAGATCGATGAGAAGACCAGTCTTGCCCACTGAGTTTCAAGGGAGCCCACCGTCTTGAGTACAAGGTAGCTAACCGTACAGTCGCCCTAAATGGTTCAGGTGTGCAACGCACATCGGTGACCTCTCCCCAGTTAGGATTTCTCAGATTAAGCGGCTCTCCAGCCAGTCCAGATAACACTAGCTGTAGTATCAGTGTAAGATCCGTACAAATATCCCCCCCCCCCTCCCCCTCCAACACAGACGAGCATATAAAATCCGTGAGCAACTGCCGAAGCATTCACAACAAAGTAACATGGTTTCAAGAGCTCCTAAATATCAGTGGAACTCACAAAAGATTAGGTGTAGGAAACTGGTTAAAACCCGAAATAGACAGTAGTGAGATTTTTGGGAAAAAATGGTGTGTGTATTGAAAGGGCGTGCTGATGGTGAATGGAGATAGTGTATTTGTCGCAGTACACAATAAATTCAAACTTGAACAAGACTCTGTATTAAGGATGGGAATATATTTATAACTGAGTCGTTCTATCGAGCATCAAACTCACCCCTGACATAACCGAGAACTTTACACAAAACCTCAGATCACTAGTAAGTATCTTCTCCAATCATAATGTCTTCATCTTAACGACCAACAATCGGCCGTGATGGCCGAGCGGTTCTAAGCGCTTCAGTGTGGAACCGCGCGAGCGCTACGGTCGCGGGTTCGAATTCTGTCTCGGGCATTGATGTGTGTGATGTCCTTAGGTTAGTTAGGTTTAAGTAGTTCTAAGTTCTAGGGAACTGATGACCTCAGAAGTTAAGTCCCATAGTGCTCAGAGCCATTTGAACCATTTTTGAACCAACAATCGAATGGTAGGCGTGACAAGATATCCTGCGAAACAATAGTAAATGCTTTCTCTGACAGCTACCTAGAACAGAAAGTTTCTAAGCCCACTCATTATGGAAATATACTGAATTTAACGGCAGTAAACAGAACAGACCTGTTCGAGGATGTTCACTCTGAAACTCGTAACAGATCATGAGGAAACTGTAGCAACGAACATTATCAAAGTACAAAGAGCAAGGTAAAGAAGTAGAAGTATTAATATGTTCACCGAACTAGATAAAAAGGCAGTAGTGCCGTATCTCAGTAACGAAATCGAAACATTTAGTTGTGGAGAGGAGAATGTAGAATACCTGTGGACTCAGGTATAAAAGATAGTTGACCATGCTGTTGATAGAAATATAGTTATTAGAACATTTCATCATGGGATGGATCCTCCATGGTACACAGTCACTATAAAGAAATACGAGGGCAGTTCAATAAGTAATGCAACACATTTTTTTTCTCGGACAATTTTGGTTGAAAAAAACCGGAAATTTCTTGTGGAATATTTTCAAACATTCCCGCTTCGTCTCGTATAGTTTCATTGACTTCCGACAGGTGGCAGCGCTGTACGGAGCTGTTAAAATGGCGTCTGTAACGGATGTGCGTTGCAAACAACGGGCAGTGATCGAGTTTCTTTTGGCGGAAAACCAGGGCATCTCAGATATTCATAGGCGCTTGCAGAATGTCTACGGTGATCTGGCAGTGGACAAAAGCACAGTGAGTCGTTGGGCAAAGCGTGTGTCATCATCGCCGCAAGGTCAGGCAAGACTGTCTGATCTCCCGCGCGCGGGCCGGCCGTGCACAGCTGTGACTCCTGCAATGGCGGAGCGTGCGAACACACTCGTTCGAGATGATCGACGGATCACCATCAAACAACTCAGTGCCCAACTTGACATCTCTGTTGGTAGTGCTGTCACAATTGTTCACCAGTTGGGATATTCAAAGGTTTGTTCCCGCTGGGTCCCTCGTTGTCTAACCGAACACCATAAAGAGCAAAGGAGAACCATCTGTGCGGAATTGCTTGCTCGTCATGTGGCTGAGGGTGACAATTTCTTGTCAAAGATTGTTACAGGCGATGAAACATGGGTTCATCACTTCGAACCTGAAACAAAACGGCAATCAATGGAGTGGCGCCACACCCACTCTCCTACCAAGAAAAAGTTTAAAGCCATACCCTCAGCCGGTAAAGTCATGCTTACAGTCTTCTGGGACGCTGAAGGGGTTATTCTGTTCGATGTCCTTCCCCATGGTCAAACGATCAACTCTGAAGTGTATTGTGCTGCTCTTCAGAAATTTAAGAAACGACTTCAGCGTGTTCGTAGGCACAAAAATCTGAACGAACTTCTCCTTCTTCATGACAACGCAAGACCTCACACAAGTCTTCGCACCCGAGAGGAGCTCACAAAACTTCAGTGGACTGTTCTTCCTCATGCACCCTACAGCCCCGATCTCGCACCGTCGGATTTCCATATGTTTGGCCCAATGAAGGACGCAATCCGTGGGAGGCACTACGCGGATGATGAAGTTATTGAATTCAGTACGACGTTGGCTCCGACATCGACCAGTGGAATGGTACCGTGCAGGCATACAGGCCCTCATTTCAAGGTGGCGTAAGGCCGTAGCACTGAATGGAGATTACGTTGAAAAATAGTGTTGTGTAGCTAAAAGATTGGGGAATAACCTGGTGTATTTCAATGCTGAATAAAACAACCCCTGTTTCAGAAAAAAAATGTGTTGCATTACTTATTGAACTGCCCTCGTATCTAACGCAGACTACTGCAAGGCGCAAAACAAAGCATACAGCTATTCACAGATCCTGGATCAAACGCATTTGGCTGTCAAGAGGGCAATGTGTGAAGCCTTCAACAACCATGGCACAGTATCATCGAAACATCTCTTTTAAAAACCAGAAGGAAATCTGGTCACATGTAGACACTATTGGGCGGCAATAAAGTTGTGTCCAGGCACTCATGAATGGCACAGAAAATGAAGGTGGGAACAGGAAAGCATAAGTAAAAATGCTGAATTCCGTTTTCAAATGTTCCATTACAAACAAAAATCCACGAGTATTGCTCCAAATTAATTCTCGCACCATTGGAAAGATGGGTGAACTAGATATTAGTGTTAGTGGCGAACAGCTGAAATCAGCAAAACTCAACGAAGCTCAGGGGGCTCATCAAATCCCTATCATGTTCAATACCGACTTTGCGACTGAGTAAGCCACTCTTTGAACCACAATGTACAGTAGATCCCTCGAACAAAAAATTATATCATGTAGCTGGAAGAAATCCCAGGTCACCCTCACCTAAATGAAGGGTAGCAGAAGTAATCCACAAAACTACCATTAAATAAACCTGACAATCGTCTGTCGTAGACAGAACGCATTCTCCGTTCAAACGTAATGAGATATCTTTAACATAAAATTACCCCCTCGCTACTAGCCGAAAACATCGGTCATGCAAATCCAACGTGCGCTTTTCTGACGTGACGCTCTGAATGTCACCGACCAGTGCAGTAAGGTGGGCGCAGTACTTCTAGACTTCGAGAAGCATTGAGCTCAGTACCACATCTACGCTTATTATCGGAAGTATGGCCATAAGCGATATCAAGGGAAATTAGTGATTGGATTGACGATTTCTTGGTAGATATAACGCAGCATATTATCTTGGATGGAGAGGCATTGAAAGATGTAAAAGTAATTTGAGGTGTGCCTCATGGAAGTGTGTTGTGATCCTTTCTGTTCATGTTGTATGTACCTCAGACATTTAGCAGGTGATAGTTATCTACAATGAAGTACTTTCTGAACAAAGGTGCACAAATATCCAGTCATAAGATTTCAAAGTGGTGTTAATACGGGCAACTCAGTTTAAATGTTCATAAACGTAACATTGTGTGTTTCACAAAAAGAAACAACATAGTACCCTATGATAACAACATCAATGAGTGACAATTTGAATCTTAAGTCATACAATGTTAGGTTTAACGACTGGGTTTACATGTACAACTGGGTTTACCAACAGGGATATGAAATGGAATCATCTCATAGGCTCAGTCATAGGTTAAGCAGGTACAATACTTCGGTTCATTAATAGGATACCAAGAAAATGCCTTAAGTGTACATCCTTGGAGTCGTAAGCTATATCGTGAAAGGCTGCTTACAAGAACTATCTGTAAGTGAGGGAAGTAAGAATACACAACAACTCTCTATCACTCTACGTATCACTCCCATAGAGACTACGAAGACAAGAAACGACTACTTAAGCGTTCATAGAGGCGTTAAACCTATCATTCCTCCGACGTTTCATAAGCGATGTGAACGGAAAGAACCTCTAATACACTGAGAAGCCAAAGAAACTGGAACCTCTGCGTAATTTCATGTTGGGCCCCCGCGAGCACACAGAAGTGTCGCAACAAGACATAGCATGGACTCGACTAATGTATGAAGTACTGCTAGAAGGAAATGACATCATGGATCTTGCAACGCTGTCCATAAATCCGTAAGAATACGAAGAGGTGGAGATCTCTTCTGAACAGCCCGTTGCAAAGCATTCTAGATATGCTCAATAGTGTTCGTGTCTGCGGAGTTTGGTGGCCAGCGGGAGTGTTTAAACTCCTAGCAGTGTTCGTGGAGCCACTCTGTAGCAATTCTGGACGTGTGGGGTGTCGCATTGTCCTTCTGTAATTGTCCAAGTCCGTAGGAATACACAGTTCACATGAATGGATGTAGGAGATGAGACAGGACGCTTACGTACGTGTCACCTGTCAGAGTCGTATCTAGACGTGTAAGGGGTCCCATATCACACCAACTGCACACGCCCAACACCATTACAGAGCCCCCACCAGCTTGAACATTCCCCTGCTGACATGCAGGGTCCGTGGATCCATGAGGTTATCTCCATACCCGTACACGTCCATCTGCTCGATACAATTTGAAACGAGACTCGTCCGATCAGGAAACATGTTTCCAGTCATCAACAGTCCAATGTCGGTGTTGACGGGCCCAGGCGATAAAGCTATGTGTCGTGCAGTCATCAAGGGTACACGAGTGGGGCTTCGGCTCATAAAGTCCATATCGATGACGTTTCGCTGAATGGTTCGCACGCTGACACTTGTTAATGGCCCAGCATTGAAATCTCCAGCAGTTTGCGGAAGGGTTGCACTTCTCTCACGTTGAACGATTCTCTTCAATCGTCGTTGGTCCCGTTCTTGCAGGATCTTTTTCCGACCGCGGCGATGTCGGAGATTTGATGTTTTACCGGATACTTGATATTCTCGGTACACTCGTGAAATGGTCGTATGGGAAAATCCCCACTTCATCGCTACCTCGACAATACTGTGTCCCATCGCTCGTGCACCGACTATAACACCACGTTCAAACTCACTTAAATCCTGATAAGCTGCCATTGTAGCAGCAGTAAACGATCTACCAACTGCGCCAGACACTTGCGTTGTATAGGCGTTGCCGACCACAGCGCCGTATTCTGCCTGTTTACGTATCTCCGTATTTGAATGCGCATACCTATAAGAGTTTCTTTTTTTTTTTTGCGTATTTCCCCATTGTATTAATTCAAGAGGGGTGCGGGGACTTCTCGGGCGGCAGATACACCAACTTAGTGGTCTGTTGTTTGAAGAGAAACTGGAAGCCGAAACAGTGACTCCGTCCAGAGGGACTTCGAAAGTTTGAAGAGCGTGACGCTGCCCCCTGAGACGATGCCGGACGCGACCCGAGGACGGCAGTGATTCGGCGAGTCAGACGGCAGCAGGGAATGTGCCGCGCGTCCCTGAGAGCAGACTCTGGTCGATAGTCGGCGCCACGGTTCCGCCGTAATCGCTCCAATCCCATTTGGGGCGACCGCGTCATCTCGTAAAGTGCTCTGTGGCACGGCAACAAATTTCAGAAGCCTTTCTCCACGTCCCGCCGCCAATTCGCCTGCCATCGATTGCCGGGGCGCAGGGAATGAGAAACCAGCAGCAGTGGCGTCCGGCTATAAGCGGCGTAGCTGTTAGTGGCAAAGACGGCTCCTTATTCCCCTGTGGCAACATACTCAGGATATGAAAGGGAAGTAGTAATTGCGAAGGGATGAGAGACGGTTGTCGACTGTCCCCTTGTGGTTTTCAATCTGTTCATTGAGAAAGCTGTGAAGTGAAACGAGGAGAAATTTAGAAAGGGATTTAAAGTTCAGGGACTACAAATACAAACTTTTGCGTCTGCTTATGATATTGTACGAGGATCATTCAATAAGTAATGCCCCTCTTTTTTTATTAGCCATTAATATACACAGACAAACGTCCTTGTTGGTGCTTCACATTTGATGTTTGATCTGTGCGCCGGTGAAGTTTCGAACTGTTCTGGCAGATGGCAGAGCCGTAGTACAGCGTCAAAATGGCGTGTACATACGACTCACGGTACAAGCAGCGTGCTGCTATAGAATTATTGTGTGCATAAAAAGAAACCGTGGTGAACATCCATAAACGTTTGTGTGCAGTGTATGGCGATGCTGCAGCTGATAGGAGTACAGTTGGGTGGTGAGTAAAGAAAGCTACAGCCTCAGGAAATGCAGAAACAGAGCTCCATGATCAGCCACGCTGGGGATGTCCTGTCACAGCCACTGCTCCAGACGTGCTGAATCGTGCGGAAGCCACTATTCGTGCCGACCGGCCCATCACAGCTCGTCAATTGGCTCTGCAGTTGTCGGTCAGCATTGGAAGTGAGCTGCAATGGTCGAGACTTTCGGATATTCAAAGAGGTGCTCACGATGAGTTCCACGAATGCTCACAGCGGACCGTAAGGTTCAAAGAAATGCCATTTCGTCTGAATTGTTGGAACGTTTTAAGACCGACGGAGAGGCGGCCTTTCTGTCACGGATTGTTACGGTGGACGAAAGGTAGGTGCACCACTTTGCGCTTTTACCAGCAGGGAATACATGCCCCTCCACAACGTTGGCGTACGGCGATAGAAGGTGATGGAGACTACGTAGAAAAATAGGAAATGGACAAGATATGTTGATATACCGGGTGATCAAAAAGTCAGCATAAATTTGAAAACTTAATAAACCACGGAATAATGCAGATAGACAGGTAAATTGACACACATGCTTGGAATGACATGGGGTTTTATTAGAAAAAAAAATTCACAAAATGACCGACAGATGGCGTCGTTTGGTGATGATTGTGTGCTCAGCCGCCACTTTCGTCATGCTTGGCCTTCCAGGTCCCAAGACCTCACTCCGTGCGATTATTGGCTTTGGGGTTACCTGAAGTCGCGTGTATCGTGATCGACCGACATCTCTAGGGATGCTGAAAGACAACATACGACGCCAATGCCTCACTATAACTCCAGACATGCTTTACAGTGCTGTTCACAACATTGTTCCTGACTACAGCTATTGTTGAGGAATGATGGTGGACATATTGAGGATTTCCTGTAAACAACATCATCTTTGCTTTGTCTTACTTTGTTATGCTAATTATTGCTATTCTGATCAGATGAAGCGCCATCTGTCGGACATTTTTTGAACTTTTGTATTTTTTTGGTTCTAATAAAACCCCATGTCATTCCAAGCATGTGTGTCAATTTGTACCTCTCTATCTACATTATTCCGTGATTTATTCAGTTTTCAATTAACACTGACTTTTTGACCACCCAGTATATTGTCACCAAATTCTGACTCTTAACAACGAACATTTTCTGAGAAAAAAAACGACCCTTGTAATTCTGCCAGAAACAGCAATGGACTTGAGAAAGCAGTTGAACGAAATGGATTGTACCTTGAAAAGAGTTTGTAAGATTTATAATAAAAGTAAAAACAAGGGGTCATGTATTGTATTCTGACTAAATTAGGTGATACTGAGCCAATTAGATTCGGAGATGAGGCACTAGATGTAGAGTATTTTTGGTCAGTAAAATAACTATGGCCGAAGTATAGAGGATGTAAACTGCAGACTGTCAGCAATAAGAAAACCACTCCTAAAAGGGATAGATTTGTGGATATTCATACATATTATAAAACAGAATTTATGTTCGTATGTTCCACATCTCCGACTAAACCACTGGACCGGTTTTAACCAAAGCTGGTACACGCATCACTTACCGTCTGGAAAGAATAGCTATAGGGGTAAGACCCGCCCATCAATGAAATGGGAGGTGTTGGGGTTGAAAACGTAGCGTATCCCATGACGCGCAAATAGCCAGATTAGATCCATCCAGTATTTGAAAATGAGAGCACGAAGTGACTTGCTATAAGCTTCATACCCCTTTACGAAACTTTTTCCCGCTGATACTCCCCACAAAATGATGGAAGAAAAAAAAAAATTATCGCTTACTACATTTTCGCTGTTCATGCAGTAAACCTGCCGCATCGGGATGACGTTATAATTTATTACTTTCTTACTACGAACAGCTCATTTCGCAACATATTTGGCGGACAGTATTCACATATGTCGCTGAATGTACTTGCAACATTATATCACTGTATGACACGCAGTTCAGGACATATGATGTCCTAAACACTGAGCTGCGTGTAACCGACCCTGCATGGCGAAAATTGCTAGAGATACCGGTGAACTTTATCTACAAATACGTGCGAAATACTCTGAATATAGGTAATATATATATTACATCGGGTGTAAACGGTATAAGGCGCCAAAATTATACAGATGGTACATCTCGGTGTGCTTGACAAAAAAGTCTAATGACATTTTCAGGTATCATGTACTTTATTTTTGTATTATTAAAACCTAATGTTCGTAGGATAGATAGTATGCGCATTTCTGTTTACGTAGTCAACCGACGGCGTACCGAGCTTATTGCCTACAATGACGTGGCGGCCAGAGAAAGGCAACCAGCCGACCAGAGGATTGAAATCATTAGACGTGTACAACGGCGTGGTGTGATAATCAGGTGGTACCGAAAAAAGGAATGTAAACGGTTTTTGGGTTGTCAAGAATGTGAAATTCGCTTTTCGTGAATTGAATACAACCAGTCTGTTTCTCAACAAGTCGATAACGAAGGTCGTAGTAGCAATTAAGAGCTAATATCAAACACAATCTATTTCCATTAGTACAAATTCAATCAATCACCAAGCAGATAGTTGTGCATTAACTACAATGAACTGTTTCACCTTTTTACGGCAATGCCATAGCGAATACTAAATTCACATTATTTTCCTTCTGTACAACAACAACATCGTAACGAAAATAAAACCCATTACTTCGTTTCCTCTTACACCAATACTACAATAAATGTTCGAAATGACCACCATTCGCTTCTACACAGGCTTCATTACGGCGAATCCAGTTTCGTCGCACTCTTTCACACACATGAACATTGGCCTTTATGGTATTGGCAGCATCTAATATCTTCTGCGTGAATTCGTCCACACTATTTACTGGCTCAGCATAAACCAGTTCCTTCATATGGCCCCAAAAGTAAAAATCCAGCGGATTTAAATCAGGGCTGCGTGCTGGCCATCGACGTGGACCCGAACGCCCGATCCATCGTCCTGGAAATCGAATATCAAAAAATCTGCGTACTCTGTGACCAATGTGGGGTGGAGCACCATCGTGGAGTAACCACATGTTACAACGTATGCCTAACGGAATGTCTTCTAACAACGTTGGTAACAATGTTTCCTCTAGAAACGTTCGGTAATAGTTACCAGTCAAACGTGCAGGTAAAACATAGGGCCCAATAATGTAATTATCGAGCATACCCGCCCACACATTTAAGGAAAATCGTCGCTGCAAATGTGTTGAAATAGTTCAGCTATAGTAAATCTCCTTTCCATCCTAACAGTTAACAGAGTTTCAATAACATCTGCACAGGTTACTCGCCTACTGTCGTCGCTCGTCGCTCGTACAATGACGCAGCCACTCAGGCCGCAGTTGCCTATGTGTTTACGATTTACGCTTGCGATGTCAATACGCGCAGCGGGCAATAACAGCAACCGATTGTTTACGTACGTGCACGGCCAAGTATCTACTTTTCCGAAACCATTATCCTGAGACGAACTGTTTTTTTTTTTTTTTTTTTTTTTCTCTGGGACAACCGTTGGAAATACGCAAACATGTTACTAGACTTTTTTGTCAAGCATTGCGAGATGTGCCATCTGTATAATTTTGGCGCCTTATACCGTTTACACCATAAATATATATATATATATATATATTAGCTCGGATGGTAGAGCACTTGCCCGCGAAAGGCAAAGGTCCCGAGTTCGAGTCTCGGTCCGGCACACAGTTGTAATCTTCTGAAGCCCTTGATGACGTATTTATTAGGCCATTATCAACTGGAAATTAGTGGTAACTTCTGCCACTAGTTCTTCCTTATTCACTTTTACAGAACGCCAAGCAGCAGCAAGGCATCTGTAAGGAATAATGAGTATTTCAGACTATAACAGACCGTATTTCATACTATTACAGATAGTAGAAACGAAGTATCAATGTCCTTTTAGCGCAAATATTCAATACTATCAGCAACACATATAACTGTAGCGCGAATGCAAATATCATAATATTTTAAACATGATATTCTTTCTTTATTGCTTACATTCATTAAAAGATGACTGCAGCTAAACAATAATCTTCAAACACAACAGCTCCAACAAATCATATATTGCTTATTCGCTATTCACAGCCTACACAAGCACATGAGCTTTTGACACTAACAATGCCACAGTCTAGGAATGGCTGGGAACTGTTGGTATGTGGCGCCACGTACGGGAAAAACTGCGAACTCCACCGACATGCATACCGCCATATGATCTCGGTAAGCACCGAGACTGTTAGAGCATACTAGCGCGGGTCCGACCCACTGGAGAGGATCACTGGAATGGTGAGAAACCAGGACCTGAAAACAGGCAACAATCACCCCCGCGGAAGGCAGTGGTGTATCACGGATGGCCACTAAACATGACGTCAGAATTGTGACCGGATAAAGACCCCGACTGTGAGGGACCGGAGGCGAGTGTGAAATCAAAATCGCTTGCAGCTGGCAGTGAAAGAAGGTTCATCCCAACTCGTTAGCGAGAGAAAATTGAGACGGGAACTGCACGCAATGATCGTTTGTAGTCTTTCACCTCGCGAGAGAGCATTGATCGCAGAGGGATATATAGACTCTGTGCACGCTATCACCCTCATCCTAATGGGAGGTTGCTGGTTTTTACTTCCACAATGGTTCTTTCCAGATAGTACGTAATATGTGTATACCAAATTTGGTTGCAATCAATCCAAGGTTTTGCCCTCGTTTGCACATGTCACATATACATAACACATATTTACATATTTCGTACCTAATTGTACATATATTTCATCTGTATCTCTAGCGAATTTCGCCCTGCAGTATTGTTTTCACGACGCTAAGTGTTTATGACGTCGTATCTTCTGAACCATGTGTCGTACAGTCATATAATTTTGCAGGTACATTCAGTGGTGTATGTGAATACCGTAGGCAAAATTACGAATATACTTAGTAGTGAAGAAGGGAAAAATTAAAACGATATTCCTTACGCGGCAGTTCTACCGTATGAACAGCGACAATGTAAGCGATAAACGTATTTGATTTCGACATTTTGTGGAGGCTGTCAGTGAGTAGTAGTTCCGTAAAGGTTTGAAATTACGTGTAAAGTTTGTCGTAAGTCACTAAGTACTTTCATTCTCGAATAGTGGACAAGTGAAGTCCGGGTATTCGCACGTCGTGCGCTACACTTCTTTTTTGCCCAAACCTCTCTGATAGGGAGGTGGTTCTTACCCCTGCAGCCATTCACTACAGACAGTGTACCAAGTTCGACTGAAATCGGTCCAGTGGTTTAGGAGATATGGAACATTCATAGGTTCATACATAGGTGCACGTACATACATACGTTATTAATTTTTATAAGATGTATGGATTAGCATTCTCACAAAGGAGCCGAACCAGCTGTGTGGTTGCCAGATCAGACAAACAAACAAAAAACTAATTACGTGTTGTTTTAGACAGTGTTTTGCAGCTACCGTACCTATCTGACTTGTTACCTGCTCTTGTTTTCGAGGCTCAGTCCCGCCGTAGTGCTCGAAAATACCGATACACACTTGTTTCGAAGAGCGGCACGGAAAAATGCTTGTTTACAATTTTCATCATTAAATTAGCAGTGAAAACATTCCTGAGATATCATTCTGCACTAGTTATGCAAATCTAACAACCAATCTGCAGAAACTTCCCATTGTACCAAGCACGGGAGTTTCCTCCCGTTGCATTCGGGTACATAGCGTGGGAATAATGACTCCTTAAACGCCGTGTGCACGCGGTAATTAGTCCATTCTTGTCTTCGTGGCCATTGCGGGAGTGCTACGCAGAAGTCTCTGATTCTTCGGTTAGTACGGTTTCTTTAAACTGTGTAATAGGGGATGCTGCGATCGGCGTTTTACCCGCTGTTTCAACCTGTCCCATGGATTTTCTATGAGGTTCAAGTCAGGTGATATTGCAGGCCAATCGAGATGTAACAGAGGAGGGGTGGGGGATTAATGTTAAGAAAAACTTCGCTGTTGCTGTCTGTATGTCCCTTTGCGATCAATGGCCTCTTGCGAGGTGACCGACTACAACCAATCATTGGAAGCAGTTTCAGTCGCAATGTTCTCTCGCTAACTGGTTGTGATGGACCTTCATTCACTGCCTGCAGCATTTTTCTGTAGGGTTTGCAAGCGATTTTGATTGACAAGCCGTGAAACGCGTCTCTGGTCCCGCATAGTCAGGATCTTTATCCGATCACAATTCTGACGACATATTTACTGGCCATGTGCGTAACACCACTACCTGTAAACCCACTGAACAGTCCGCTGCGAAACATCAACAAATCCAGCAACTACGCACAGCGTATGGCCGCATGCACAGCAAAACACGATTGCCCATTTTTGCCACCCTTTGACGTCCTTACATTTACCCATGTTAACGTACAATATCCGCTTCAGTCATAAATGTCTCACTGATCGCTAATGCCCTATGTCACGCAAAGGCAGAGGGCTTGCGGTTGTCCACGTGACTAGATCGTTGCACGATCTGTGAAGGTTTAATGAATCATCTTTGCGAGCGCGCGAGGGTGACATTGTTTGTGCTGTGGCATATGACACCTGTCAGGCGTTGTGCTTATAGACAGCTACACTCTACTCAATTATAGGCGATGCTGCAGTGCCTGTGTTGTTCAGAAGTACGATGCAAGTTCGTTCAGACACACCAGGCAAGCGATTTTCAATAAAAGCATCTCCCTGTATGGGAATATACAGAACGAATGTACGAGCTAAAATTGTAGACACATGGTTGATGACAAATGCAAGTTTGCGCCTGGCTGTCAGTCGTACACGGATAGCCTAATGGCAGCCGGCACGGTAGCCCAGCGTGTTCGGTCGGAGGGTCTAGCTATCCTCTGTAATAAAAGACTGAGTGAACGGATCAACAAACAACCTGAACGGGTGCCATCGGACATCCGCCACGAACAAATTCAACGAACAGTATAGAACAAAATGAAGGCGACCGCACGAGTTAAGCGGGAAATCAGGGTTCGAGTCCCGGTGTGGCACAAATTTTCATTTTCGTCACTCCATTATACAGCTGATGATTGTCCTTGTTCGCAGCTGCGAATAAATTTCACATATGTCTTCAGTTGGTTTGAAACGATGTATACTCTGCCAATGGTCATCCGCTGCGTTAGGTATGTGTATGATATTTTGCTGTTATTCTAGTGCGAATGAAAAACTAACACATGCTACAGCACGGATCGTTCTAATGTTTTTTTGATAATCACAATGATACAAGATTTTATGGTTAAACTTTTAGCAAATATCACCAGACATTCGATTTAGCTGCGCTTAGTTTTTGTTACACTTTAAGTACAAAATTGAGCAAGATGTATGAGACAGGCGAAATTCCGTCTGACTTCAAGACGAATATAATAACTCCAATCCCAAAGAAAGTAGTTGTTGACAGATGTGAAAATTACCGAACTATCAGTTTAATAAGCCGCAGCTGCAAAATACTAACGCGAATTCCTCACAGACGAATGGAAAAACTGGTAGAAGCCGACCTCTGGGAAGATCAGTTTGGATTCCGTAGAAATGTTGGAACACGTGAGGCAATACTGACCCTACGACTTATCTTAGAAGATAGATTAAGGAAAGGCAAACCTACGTTTCTAGCATTTGTAGACTTAGAGAAAGCTTTTGACAATGTTGACTGGAATACTCTCTTTCAAATTCTGAAGGTGGCAGAGGTAAAACACAGGGAGCGAAAGACTATTTACAATTTGCAAAGAAAGCAGTTGGCAGTTATAAGAATCGAGGGACATGAAAGGGAAGCAGTCGTTGGGAAGGGAGTGAGACAGGGTTGCAGCCTCTTCCCGATGCTATTCAATCTGTGTATTGAGCAAGCAATAGAGGAAACAAAAGAAAAGTTCGGAGTAGGTATCAAAATCCATGGAGAAGAAATAAAAACTTTGAGGTTCGTCAACGACATTGTAATTCTGTCAGAGACAGCAAAGGACTTGGAAGAGCAGTTGAACGGAATGGACAGTGTCTTCAAAGGAGGATATAAGATGAACATCAACAAAAGCAAAACGAGGATAATGGAATGTTGTCGAATTAAGTCGGGTGATGCTGAGGGAATTAGATTAGGAAATGAGACACTTAAATTAGTAAAGGAGTTTTGCTATTTGGGGAGCAAAATAACTGATGATGGTCGAAGTAGAGAGGATGTAAAATGCAGACTGGCAATGACGAGGAAAGCGTTTTTGAAGAAGAGAAATTTGTTAACATCGAGTATAGATTTAAGTGTCAGAAAGTCGTTTCTAAAAGTATTTGTATGGAGTGTAGCCATGTATGGAAGTGAAACATGGACGACAAATAGTTTGGACAGGAAGAGAATAGAAGCTTTCGAAACGAGGTGCTACAGAAGAATGCTGAAGATTAGATGGGTAGATCACATAACTAATGAGGAGGTATTGAATAGAATTGGGGAGGAGTTTGTGGCACAACTTGACTAGAAGAAGGGATCGGTTGGTAGGACATATTCTGAGGCATCAAGGGATCACCAATTTAGTACTGGAGGGCAGCGTGGAGGGTAAAAATCGTAGAGGGAAACCAAGAGATGAATACACTAAGCAGATTCAGAAGGATGTAGGTTGCAGTAGGTACTGGGGGATGAAGAAGCTTGCACAGGATAGAGTAGCATGAAGAGCTGCATCAAACCAGTCTCAGGACTGAAGACCGCAGCAACAACAACATAACTACAAAATTAAAATTTGTTAAGTACGTGCAGGAAAAAAATTGAGTAAAGGTGTTTTCTGCGGGAGGGGGGGGGGGGAGGGGTGGGGAGGGGGGGCGGTGTCAGTTTTGGTAGCTTTGCCATGGGCGCAGAATCTCCTCAGTAGGGGTCTATACTCACCTAACACAAACCCAGAGTGTTTCCCGGTTGAGCCACTATGCTCAGTGAAATCAATTATGTTATCCTGCATTAAAGAGTTCCGTAGCACATGTGCTCCTGTTCTCTGAGAGTCCGCAGAAAAATCGTGGAGAAGACGAATGTCTGAATTCGAGGTGTTTACAGCGGTAAGGGCGCAGCGAAAGTGGGGGCCCCGGGCGGTGCGTGCCCTTGGCGGGCCGGGGGCGGTCGACCTGACCTGGACCGCGGCCGATCGATGTTCCCATGGAAACGCCGGGTGAGGGACGAACGCGGAAAATGGGTCACTCCCGCAGCCGCGGCACCTGCTGCGCCTGCCGCCGGGTCAGAACGGGGCCGCGGGCAGGTCACAGCCGCCGCACGAGGCTCCGGGCCCGAGGAGTTGCCCAGGGCGAAGCCACACGCGTCCCTCGCCTCAAGGTCGCAGCCGCCGCAGCGGCACGTGTCGCCTCCCCAGTCGAGTCTCGGAACTTCTGCGCACCCCACAGAAAGCCATTACAGAAACAGTCCTTAGGGGCACACAACTGTTCTCAATTCACGAACAAATGACAGTCGCAGATGAACAGGGTGGGTCGAGCTTACCGATACCGATTTTCGGCTTTGACTCACGAGGATGAAATGCATGCGTGCGTAAACAGATACGGAGCAGAATACTGATGATTATGTTGCTCCTAAGCTATGGCTTTGAAGGGTGAACTATGGAGAATCAATCTTTAGCGTTTATGTGGTTTTTGTGGTGTGCTGTGTGAAACCACCAACTGTTAGATTAATGAAGGAATTACGAGAACTTGTAAGCACAAGTTTTCTCAAAAGCAAGCTAAACATATATTTTGTTTTACCAGCGTCTTAGTACAGATGGGTTGGCTGATAATTTGTAATTGTTGAGTAACCCGAAAATGATTTGATAGAAAAGGTAGTTAGATATTCCACTTTTGTAATGTTTCTATGATTTGTTAACAGAGCTATACGTAATTTTATGATCTGCATTTATTCTGGTTTAGTCAGGTTGGATAACACTTGCTGTATAAATCTCATTGCTCCTGGATCAATCAGTAAATATGATATATTATTCTAACCAATGCAACTTCAACTGTAGATGTTTTCTGAAAAGACAAAGTTAACTTGCAATATAATTTTGCTAAAAAACACAGTGTTAGTAATTCACCAAAATCAGTACCGCCTCCCTGTCCAGGTCATTTGCTTTTCAAAGAGGTTGGATTTTTCATAAATGTTTTCATGTATCAGCCAAAAGAATTTCATGTACATTTCAAAGTATTATGGCCAGAATTGCACACTTCTGAGCCTGTAGCTAGTATATATTTTATTTTTTTCACGAGAGACCAGAATATATTGTGTTCCACCGTTTCTGCTTTAGAGGTAAGGCAATTTAATTTATTTGTTATGTGCACAGGGACCAAAGTTGTCAGTTTTGAACAGGGCCAGAGGATTGAGTGCCTACGGGGTTGAATGTATTTTGCGGTAGCTATTTCTTTATTGGTGGTGGGAGCTGCATTCCTCAAACAGCTAGTATAAAGTTTTTGCTAACAATGACACACAGTAAGCACACCACTTGCACTTACAACACGCTACACGATAATTGGAGTTTAGTGCCCATTCCACATATCAGACATTCATTTTTTTTAAAAGAACTTTACAATATCATCAATATAGAATGTTTGATTCTGATGACGCAGTCACGACCTCACCTCTGCTTGCACCACTTCATCACTATCTTAAGTGAAGTCTACAAGTCGTTTTTTAAGTTGTGGAAAAAGGTGAAAATCAGATGCGGTCAATTCGGGACTGCTCGATGACAGTGAACCCACGGCCTCGGATTTTGCAGATATCGCAGCAGTCGTGTGCTGTCTGGAATCGTTATGCTGAAAGGGAAGGTGCCCCACATGTGGAATAACTCTTCGAATTCGAAACTCCATTACGACATAGTTACGTCACATATCGTCCTCTTACACACTACAATTCAGAGCCCTCTAGCGGCAGAAGGCTGCAAATATGTACATATGAATAATATGATGTGGAATGTTATTAACATTTCTTTTATTTACAAAGGATTAAGAGTTTTCAAAGAAAAAAATTCGGAGTAATTACTTTTCAGCACTCTCTCATATTATTCATTGTAACAGAAATGAATAATGAATTGATTTTTGATGGTTCAAATGGCTCTAAGCACTATGGGACTTAATATCTGAGGTCATCAGTACCCTAGACTTAGAACTACTCAAACCTAACTAACCTGCCCGAGGCAGGATTCGAACCTGCGACCGTAGCAGCAGCGCGGTTCCGGACTGAAGCGCCTAGAACCGCTCGGCCACTACGGCCGGCTACTGCTTTTAGAATATCAGTTTGTAATCAGGTATGTTCCGGTCGCAATACACCACAAAACATGTTTAAATTTATTTAAAGTTTTAAATAAGTGGTACGTAGTGTTTGCTGTTTCATACACCAAACTGGCGTGATTTTTAAGATAGAAAGCAAAAGGCCGAAGTGAATAACGTATGCCTATTTTATGAGCCATACATGTAGCAATTTATTTCATGGTATGTTTTTTATGGAAGTTTGATTAACTCAATGAATGTGTCGAAAGAATTAATTAGTGAGCAGAAAGTGGGGAGAAATATCTCTTGCCTTGAAATAGTTCGCCATAATACGTTTCCAGAACAATATTTGGTGTTCATAAGGAGGGTGTGAGCTAGTGACGAAATGCGAATGGAAGATATTTTACTCCGATTAATAGAAATCGTGAAGCCCGTTAATCCTGAAATCATTAATTTCTGCCTGACTGAGGCTGCACATTTCAGAGATACAGTGTACTAAGGTCAGCGCTCTGTTACGCAAAGACTCAATCTAGAATCAGGCGGGAGACACTATTTTCTAGGCATGTTTAGGTGCTAACTGTGCGCTCAGAAATGAAAAGAGCTACGTGACGCTATCTACGGGCATACTAGAGACACTGCCGAACACGCCTGTGCAAAGCTTCATCTGATTTTAACTGTTTCCATTTCGCGATCGGTCGGATCTTAATACACGAACAGCCCTCATATGACAAAATTGACACGTATCAGAATCGTTTCAAAATCCGCATTTTTGTTACTGATTGTGGCGCATTTCGGAGACGGAAAAATGAGTTCTATTCCCTAAGCAAATCATTAATACCTCGATCGCTTTCCTAGCGGGAAGGAGCGCCTTGTCCCCGTCACGAATCCGCCCGGCGGATTTGTGTCGAGGTCCGGTGAACCGGCCAGTCTGTGGATGGTTTTTTGGCGTTTTTCCATCTGCCTCGGCGAATGCGGGCTGGTTCTCCTTATTCCGCCTCAGTTACACTATGTCGGCAATTGCTGCGCAAACAAGTTCTCCACGTACGCGTACACCACCATTACTCTAGCAGGCAAACATAGGGGTTACACTCGTCTGGTGTGAGACGTTCCCTGGGGGAGGGGGGGGGGGTCCACCGGGGGCCGAACCGGACAATAACCCTGGGTTCGGTGTGCGGCGGTGGTGGGGTGAAGTGGACTGCGGTAGTCGTCGTGGGGTTGCGGACCACTGCGGCTGCGGCGGGGACGGAGCCTCTCCGTCGTTTCTAGGTCCCGGTTAACATAGAATACCTCGATCACGGCCAAAATTTAGTAAAATGTCAGCACACTACTTATCCAGTTGTGAGGTGATATAATAAGTTCTTTTGTTCATTCTTTCCCGCTAGAAAACGTATTTAAAAGTAAGTAGCAGATGATTTTTTAAAAAGTCGCTACTCCTGATTAAGAGGAAGCTTCTGGCGGATTCGAGCTGTGACGACAAGCGTATCGCGGAGCCAGCAGGCGGGTTCTGGCGTTAACGTCCGCGGTGGCGCCTCGCGGCGGTTCAAGGTTCCGGCAAACCGGTCAGCGCAGCGGCGGAAGGCACAGCCGAAGGCTAGGGCGCGCGTGGGCGGCCGGCGCGTGCCGCCGCTGCCGCTGCCGCTGTCGGCCGGCGATTACGCCTGGGAGCGGCCGTCGCCACACCAGAATTGCTGGCCTGTCTGCGGCGCGGCCGCCACTCGGCTGCCAGCGCCCTGTGGCCGGCGCCGCTGTCTACATCTACACCCATACTCCACAAGCCACCCGACGGTGTGTGGCGGAGGGTACTTTGAGTACCTCTATCGGTTGTCCCTTCTATTCCAGTCTCGCATTGTTCATGGAAAGAAGGATTGTCGGTATGCCTCTGTGTGGGCTCTAATCTCTCTGATTTTATCCTCATGGTCTCTTCGCGAGATATACGTAGGAGGGAGCAGTATACTGCTTGACTCCTCGGTGAAGGTATGTTCTCGAAACTTCAACAAAAGCCCGTACCGAGCTACTCCTCCTACTCTCTACTGCAGAGTCTTCCACTGGAGTTTATCTATCATCTCCGTAACACTTTCGCGATTACTAAATGATCCTGTAACTAAGCGCGCTGCTCTCCGTTGGATCTTCTCTATGTCTTCTATCAACTCTATCTGGTACGGATACCACACTGCTGAGCAGTATTCAAGCAGTGGGCGAACAAGCGTACTGTAACCTACTTCCTTCGTTTTCGGATTGCATTTCCTTAGGATTCTTCCAATGAATCTCAGTCTGGCATCTGCTTTACCGACGATCAACTTTATGCGATCATTCCATTTTAAATCACTCCCAATGCGTACTCCCAGATAATTTATGGAATTAACTGCTTCCAGTTGCTGGCCTGCTACATTGTAGCGAAATGATAAGGGATCTTTCTTTCTATGTATTCGCAGCACATTACACTTGTCTACATTGAGATTCAATTGCCATTCCCTGCACCATGCGTCAATTCGCTGCAGATCCTCCTGCATTCCAGTACAATTTTCCATTGTTACAACCTCTCGATACACCACAGCATCATCTGCAAAAAGCCTCAGTGAACTTCCGATGTCATCCACCAGGTCATTTATGTATATTGTGAATAGCAACGGTCCTATGACACTCCCCTGCGGCACACCTGAAATCTCTCTTACTTCGGAAGACTCCGCTCCATTGAGAATGGCATGCTGCGTTCTGTTATCTAGGAACTCCTCAATCCAATCACACAATTGGTCTGATAGTCCATATGGTCTTACTTTGTTCATTAAACGACTGCGGGGAACTGTATCGAACGTCTTGCGGAAGTCAAGAAACACGGCATCTACCTGTGAACCCGTGTCTACGGCCCTCTGAGTCTCGTGGACGAATAGCGCGAGCTGGGTTTCACGCCTGCACCGATAGCTATACCAAAAGCGCTATACGCACGCACCACCCGACCGACCAGCTTACGTGCAGCGCACACTCGTCCCGACCAACTTTACTCAGCAATTGCAGTGCCGGCCTGTTCGTATCGCTGTTTGCTGATTTGTTATAGAACATTCACTGAGGTTATGTTCGACGAGATTCCTTCTTTTCTCATGCAAAACCAAAAACTGGGATCTGCCTTGGCTGTATTGCAGATCACAACGCCAAGGAAAGCAGAGCGAAAACTGTGAGCAAAGAAGTGACATAGACAAAGTAAGAAACTCATCCATGCTCTTTTGCTGAAGAAGCTGGGCGCATATCATCTACGTCATTATCTTAGAATGCACGAAGGATGCTTTTCGGAGCAGCTGAATATAATGAAATCACTTTTAACAAGACAGGACACTGTCATGAGACAGGTTGTAAGCTGAGAATGGCTCTAAGCGCTATGGGACTTAACATCTGAGGTCAGTAGTCCCCTAGACTTAGAACTACTTAAACCTAACTGAGCTAAGGCCATCACACACATCCATGCCCGAGGCAGGATTCGTACCTGCGACCGTAGCAGCAGCACGGTCCCGGACTGAAGCCCTAGAACCGCTCAGCCACAGCAAGGGTTTAACGTCCCTTGAACATAGAGGTCTTTAGAGACGGAACACAAGCTCGGAATGTTTAAAGGGTAGAGAAGGATACCGATCGTGCTCTTTCAAAGGAACCACTCGGCATTTTCCTGGAGCGATTTTCGGAAATCACGGAAAATCTAAATCTGGACGCGGATTCGAACCATCATCCTACCGAATGCGAGTCCCATATGTTAATCATTGCGCCAACTCCATCAGTCCCAGGCTACAAACGTTGCTCAATATGACGACCATCTGCATCCACGAGAGCCTGGAACAGCACTGGAGATGGCTCTACCACTACCCTAAACATCTCAGCTGGGATGTTGGCTACCTCCCTCGCTATGGTTATCTTTGACGGCCAACGTGTGTTAGTGTCCCGTTGATAAACCTGTCCTGCAAGTACCCCACAGCCAGAAATCACAAGGGTTCAAATTTGGTAACCTTGGTGGCCATGTAGTTTGGAACGATCGGCCAGTGACTCTGTTTCTCTCCAAATGTGCGGTGCGGAAAGAAGGCCTCTCCATATTCTTCTAATGTTGTCGACACTCGCGAAGAGCAGCAGCAGTGTTGCTGTTGTGTTGTTGAAACAGCTTTACGAGTAAAGCCCCACTCACCTTGTCCAGACTCCAGTCAGGTACTGTAATGCACACTGATGCTTGTGATTCAACCCTAAGTCGCCGTACCACTATCGGCCCCTAATGGCAAGTAACGAAACTAGCACTACTAACAACGCAAATCCTGCGGCGTACAGTCTGAACATCATTTCTAAACCCGTACGCGGTAAATAGTTTTCCGCTTACACTGGCTCACGTAGCGAAACTTTAATTATAATCGTCATGCAGCTATTGTTAAGCGAGGATCGAGTGCCTATCTAGTCTTTAGAGCAATGAACTTATTGCATGAAGGAATGAAAAAAATAGTCTTTGTTGACTTGGTTTGTGTTACGAAGGAGCCAGGATAGCCTCTGAGGGCCGGCAACCCATATTACATTACAGAGGACGGGGTTGTCTACGTCACAGGTGTACCAAAAGCACCATGGTAAACACCGGCTATTTACATACAAGATAATGGAAACAGACATTCCGAGCATTATTTCCTGCAGGGGAGCTCGAGCCACGACCAGCAGGAAGTACCACTAAGCCAAAACCTGATTGGCTGGAGATCACTATTTAGGGGCTAGAACCAGCCCCGAAGTTCAGTTCACTCCAAATGCCGACCTCGTGGACTTAGGCTGCTGAAGATTACGTCTTCGCCACTGAATTGGACTTTTACTAGTGTGTGTGTGTGTGTGTGTGTGTGTGTGTGTGTGTGTGTGTGTGTGTGCGTGTTTTACCACGTACCTTTGTGAAACTTAGAAGTGAACTTTTGTTTGCCTCAATTAGGAGACTTTTACTGGCATCGTTATTGTTACCTTTCTTTTGTTGTTCAGTCATCAACCCTGTAAACAAACATAAATATAAGTTTGTGAAAAATTGCAAAATGTCTGTCACCACAGTTTAATGGATATTAGGCCGTTGCTGTTCGTATTGCATTATCCCTACCGCGGTAGACATCATAAGCGGTTGTAAGATCGTAGTTAATTTTAAACGGAGCTCGCCAAAACGACCGCGTTCGCTAGTTAAACAAGTTTACATCTGGAAATTAACTAATTGCGTCTTTATAACCGCTGAGGATGTCTGCCACGGTAGGCGACGAAACGTCAGACGGCTCAGCCCACGGCTTAATGCACATGAAATCAATCTCCTGTACAGATATAAATACTGGTCTCCGAAAGCCTATATTATATAATGAAGAAAAGTCTAAAAGAATTCCAGAAATTGGTAGTAACCAACCGATGTCGCACTGTTGAATCACTGACCAGGCACTGGTCACTCCAAGACTATCGACTATCCTTTAGGAGCAAGTACCGTGCAGTTGCATGTACGAGGCCCACCGAATGCCAAGGGCGTCTCCTGCGTCTCCCAAGGATTCATCAGTGAGAACTTCTCGCCTAGGGCAACGAGCATGTCGAGTCGTCAGCTAGCGACATGGAAAGTGTTCTGCCGGACCAACAAGTCGAGGTTTTTAACTCTGTCAATAGCGTGACGTCTGCTTATTTGGCGATGAAGCCAAGAGACTGCGATCTATCGTCAATCCAGATCGCAGTGTAGGCCGTTAGCATTGCTTGTGCGGTATGGATCTTGTTGGCACCAAATGAGTTCGAATATCTGCCGTCAGAAATTCTTTAAAACAATGTTCTCTCAAATCGGTGTTGCACGAACAGGCAGAAAGAGTTCACATGAGGGTGCAGACAGTTCCGTGATCGCAGCGTATGAATATCTACCAGGAGGAAATACGAGGTCGGAAGTGCACGCCTTGTTAAGCAGTGCTTGCTTCCTGTGCATTCAGAACAGTGAAAGCGGGCGCGAGAGTGACGGTAAGCACGACTACTTTCACTATGTTAGTGGCGTGTCCGTCAGTGCTATGTGCAGGGGGCCATAAAGCAGCCCTATTAGCGCTATGAACGTTCATTATTTTACGGTTTTCAATCCAAATTGCTTTTCTCATTCTACTAATCCAAACACACGCTAAGCCTTATAAATTCAAGATTTAATCACTTCCCCAACACCATAAACGTTTAGATAAGACCCAAAAAGCACAATATAACGAATATACGCAAGGTAATACGTAAAATTACACAGTCGCAGTTCGAGATAAGCATTCATAACAAAACAAAAGGCACAGTTTATGGTCTTAAGACATTAAGTAAAAAACCAACCAAAAGAATTGTATAATATTTTTCAGAAATAAAACGAGATCTATTGAGCATGACACACAACCGTCTAAAAAGGTTTGGATGAAGAATAAGAAAGGAAAAACATTTTGTTTTTCAAAAGGTGGAGTTTTGTCAAAAAAATGATTCACTAACACTGGACAGCGAAATGAGGAGCTTCCAAATGCAGTGATGATTATCAGTGCGAAAATAGCTGGATCGGAATATCTTCTTCTTTTGATTGTGCCTTTGTCCCGCAGGGTCGACATGGTTACTATCGGACTTGGTATGGTTAATTGAAGGGATGGCCGGATGCCCTTCCCGCCGCCACCTCATACCCCCCAGGACGTAACCAGTGTACCCTAGCTGTCTGCGTGTAGTGTAAACCGTGAAATAGTGCGAACGTATTTCAAATGTTTGCGAGACGTGTAACTGAGGCGGGACGCGGGGACCAGCCCGGTAGTCACCTAGTGGGATGTGGAAAACCGCCTAAAAATCACATCTAGGCTAGCCGGCATAACTGCCCTTGTCGGTAATCCGCCGGCCGGATTCGATCCGTGGTCGGCGCGCCTACCCGGGTCCAGGAAGCAGCGCATTAGCGCTCCCGGCTAACCTGGCGGGTCTCTGGATCGGAATATGGACACCACTAGAAGACAGTAGACCCCCTCCAGCTTGTTTGTAGCAACTTCCTCCGAGAATTTCGAATTAGACAAAACAAGATTACAGTTAAGAGCCAACAGTCACACAAAAGCATCGCACTTGAATTTTCCACAGAAACAAACTGTAGTTTATTTGTTTTAATTTGACTTTGCCAACCCTGTGTGTTTCACTAAGCGTCACCTCCTGCTGGATAATGGCACCACAGTATGATATGAAGGCTCAGCCTAATATTTGCGTACTGCCCACAAGTGGCATACAGGCAGACCTCACTATTTCGCGAACTCCATGAAACTCCACCAAGTTATTTAAACATTCGTGCAAACAGATTCAAAAGCAGAATGCAGCCATTCCGAGTGGACATTTGCTGTTCCAATTGACAGCACTCCTTTGAAAACTGCTGCTCCTGCCATGACTTCTCATATCTTTATTTCCCGCAGATGCTGGAAAACAACTGTTGCAAGGTAAAGTCGCTAATCCGTCAACCAGCCTATCAAGTTGCAACTACAAACCAACTTACCTAGTCATTCCCGCAAGTTTCGAGACTACGTTAAAAAATTAAGTGCTGGTTTTAATGCTTCAAGGCAGTTGATTGTTAGGTGCATGGCAAGTTGGCTGAACATCATGGAGACGTCACGGAGTCATAGACCTTCGATATGCTACTGGAGACTTCGTAGATTTAATGTGGTGTCGGTCCTCTGTGCAGTGTTCTGAAATCGTTCGCATTGTCTGACCAATGTAACTGCTACCACATTCAGTCGCAGACATCGACGTAACCTCTGGTAGCATATGGAAGTTCGACGACTCTGTGACATCTCCGTGACATTATTAGACCAACTTAAGTACCTAACAGCCTCCTGAAATATTTGACAAACCTGTCGCGGCAAGAAATCCATTAAATATTTATTCAAGAACGTCGCCGCGAAGAACTGCGTTTGCATTTTCTCAGTCACTTGTACGCTTTAAAGATTTATTTGCTAAGGTTTTAAAACGACAGTCTATGGAGTGCGCTCACTATTTCCGCCATTCCCACGCAAGCAATTCTAGATTATTACGCTAAGTGAGAGATGAATCTTCAGTCCAGAGAGCGCGTTTGATTTGTTTTTCCCCACTTGCGCCACATCTGCGACTATACATTTCGCGCGGCCAAATCACATTAATTCCGAATTCATTAGAGCGGACGCGAGCGATCCAGCTGCGGCGTCCTACGCTTTCGCCGTAAGCAGGCTGTAATGACGGGCATACATTAGGAGCAACCGGCTAGCCGGCTTGCGGGACACCGCCGGCGGGCGCTCCAGAGAGCGGCCTCTGTTTTAGTGTCCCAACTCTGACAGCCTGGCGCCCACGCTGGGAGCAGGCTAAGGCTACGCTACAAGAAGTCAGCTGACAGCGAGGAGAGCAGCCCTCCAGAGCAATGTCTGTTCAAACCAGCAGTTTACTCCTTCTCTGTCTTACGGCGGTCGCTCCCATTTCTTGTCATCAGTCTTCCGAGTGGTTTGAGGCGGCCCCGCCACGACTCACCAAGCCCCGTGTCAACTACTTCATCTCAGAGTAGCACCTACACACAACGTAATTATTTGTTGCATATATCCAAATATGTCTTGCCCTACAGTTTTTACCCTTTACAGCTCGCCCTAGCTTCAAGGACGTTATTCCCTGATGCCTTAACACATACCTCTATCATTCTGTCCCTTCTGTGACCGTCCGACTATATCGGCCGTACATGCGCCTTTCTACTTACTCCTCAAAAGTAATAAGGCTAGGGCGACATTGGAGAAATATTTGCTAAATGATGGAATTAAAGCTACAAGGGAGAGACAATGAATAAAACAGACATACTCATCATTAGCGATTGTCCGCTATCGTTACTTATACCAAACTGTTAAAATTATGTCTCCAGATAGCTTTTTTTGTTTCTGTCCGGCTGCCTATTTTCAGATCTATTACAAAAAAAAATTGTAAATTACTATTGGTTCACATTACAAATGGTTTAAGAGTTATGTATTGAAAACTTCAAAATTTTTTAGAAATTAGTTATATACCACAGTCGAGCAACATACCATTTGTTACAGTTACAGAGTAACCTGTCGAATATTCCATTGTCATAACTAGTCATACACTAGCCTGTTGGCGCTTGATAAAAGATGTTTTAAGGAACTAGATTGGTACAGAACCCACAGCGCCGAAAAGCGCCCTCTATCTGTAGAGAGAGGACTACTCTCATACATAAAAAATGCTTCTACGCATAGCTTCGAACACTGATGTGCAATTTAATGACATTAAAATATTTTAAAAGAACTTTACAAAACATTTACAAAAAATTAAACAAAAAATTTTGTGAGTACTCTAATTGGTACAAAGTTTTTAGCGTTCAAAAGTGCCCACCATGGACTGAGAGAATAGATCGCCAAATGGAAGGAGGAGAAGATATTTTTGGAATGTTCTAAAGCTCCTTTGAATTTTTTAATAATATTCATCTCATCTATGTCTCACATGTAACATCTAGGGACATCTTTTATGTACTCTATCATTCCATGGGGGGGGGGGGGGGGGGGGTGGCACCACTTTTGGCAGCTAAAACTTTGCACCAGTGAAGATCATCATTAAAAATTTAAATATTTTTATAAAGGTTTTATATTAATGCTATTAGATACCACATCAGTGTTACACGCTATACGTAGATGCAGTTTTATTTATTACAACAATCGACTCTCTACAGATAGAGGGCGCTTTTCAGCACTGTAGATGTTGTACCAATCAGGTTTTTTAAAAAAACTATCAAAATAACTAAACACTTCTATAGTGTTTCCGTTCATTATTTTGTGACGATTGTCGGCCACGAGTGTTAAGGTCAATATTGGCCTCGCCAGGGATGCTGGGGCGCCGAGTTGGTGGCGAGTGGCCCTCTGGCGACGAGAAGTGGAGGATTAGACCGTACCGAGCGAGAAGGACAGAACGGCAGAGTGTTGGGGTCCGGATGGTCCGAATTGTTCATTTAATAATTTTGGCACTCTGTGGTTGTGTGGACTGATGGTGAAACCGAGACGCTTGGGAATTCAACGCTGCTGCGGAACGATAACCCGTGGGCTCTGCAATTGTATGGACGCAATAATGGCGAGCTGTGGCCGACGTCGCTTGTGGGTGTTTTGCCACTGCAGATAAACAAGACAGCGCGGGCCCAACCTCAACACGCTGTGCTGTAGCACGTTCGCCCACAAGAGGGATGTCATGATATTGGAGAAGAAAGTAGTGGAATACGGTACGTGTATTGACCTTCAGACTTCTGCGGTGTTAGTTTGCTTAACTGTGTGGAGACTGAGCAGTAACTGTCACATTTCAAAGGAACTGACGATTATGTAAAAGTGTGGCCAATGCCGGATGGGCGTTGTCATAAAGTTATTACATTTCTTATTTGTGAACATAATCTTGTTATCAGGATTACTCATTGCAGAGACGTGGAATTCAGTTCTGCGCTGTAGTTCAGCGTGTTATAAATACTGGAATTTACCTGATCTGCTAACTGCGAGTTTTGTATATGATTTCGGATCTGCGTGTTAAATGAAAGTTAATTTTGAAGTTTGAATGGTACCTTCCTACCATTACGATTCTGTAAGCTTTTATTTGGTAGTGATGTTGTTTGCTGCTGTTACTGGCTGAGAATTTATTACCGAAAGGAACAGTTATTTAATCAGTCTTTTATGAAGTGTTTTAAGATTTGTTGTTTTTGGTGAACTGTTACTAATAAATTACGTAAATTAGTAATGGAGTGTAAGCAGTTATTGAAGGCACCCATCTCCATTAGCTGTTCAATCATGGCCAGTTGGGAACGGGCATGGATGTAACATTAGGGAAATACAGGCTATTTGTTGTGGCAACGCTAATCCTGATGTTTGTTATTGCTGAAGTGTCTAGTCGTCCCTAAATTAAATAATAATTTTGCACAATTTTGTAGTCGTATTTTTCTAATACCAGTATCTAATGATGGGTACTGGGCTCTCCCAGATTCCTCCATGGAATATAGTTTCCGTCATACAGCTCCATATTGTTCCTTGGTGTTTATCATCTTCCCATCCTTCCAACATGTCATCTTTTCTTCTGCAACTCAGCTCCCTCCGTCGCCTGTCTACATGTTCTGGTCACGTGGGTTTCTTTTACAAAAAGGTATGATTGGTTCTCCACTGCAGTCTGTTCCATGTTCCATTTGTTTTCTGTCACTCTCAATAATTTAATCGCTGGCTGAGGAACTCTAAGTTTTGGATGGTGTTCGGATTCACAGCCCACGTCTCACTGCCCAAAATCAAAGTTAGTACCACCGCATACCGATCGTAAACTTTTGATTCAGGAACATCGGAAGCTTAGTTTCAAAAAAAAGTGTTCAGCTACAAAAAGAACTACTCCTCTTTACCATAACGTAACTGCTCTAATTAAAAATAAGATCACGTTAGCTGATCCCACGCCTTCACTATTAATTTATACTATTTTTCTCTTTCACACGTTCTTTATACCTTACATCACTCTTACGGCAGCTGATCTTCAGGTCCAATTTCGAATTTTATTGGGTTATGCCATTTAGTGTTGCATGTTATCCGCATTAGAGGCAAATAGTACGTTATCAACAAAAGGAAGACGTTTCAGATAAATCTTCATCCACGTACATATTCCGCAAGCCACTGTATGGTGTACGGTGGAGGGTACGTTGTACCATTACTAGTCATTTTCCTTCCTGAAACTTCCTGGCAGATAAAACTGTGTGCCGGACCGAGACTCGAACTCGGGACCTTTGCCTTTCGCGGGCAAGTGCGAGAGCACCACTTACAAATAGAGCGAGGGAGAAACGACTATTTATGTTCCTCCGTACGAGTCCTAATTTATCTCGTCTTTACGGTCCTTACTAGAAATGCTCGTTGACGGCTGTAGAAACGTTCTGCAATCATCTGCAAATTCCTTTTCTCTAAACTTTCTCAACAGTGTTTCTCGAAAAGAACGTCGCTTTCCCTCCAGCGTTTCCCATTTGAGTTCACAAAGCATCTACGTAATACTTGCGTGCTGATCGAGTCTACCGGTAACAGTTCTAGTATGATTGCTTCGATATCGTCCTTTAATCTGACCTGATGTGGATGCCAGACACTCGAGCAACAATCGAGAACGGGTTACACACCGCTCAGCTGCCATGTATTCCTTCGTTGTTCTTCCAGTTTAATAATCTGGATAATTTCTCTAGGTATGCTGACAGCAATTCTGGCGATATGAGATCTACTTGCCTAACTAAATGTTACGTTCTGAATTTCCTACAACCTGATGACTTGCTCAGATGTTGGGAATTTAAGATCTAGATTATTTAGTACACTAAAATAACATCAACCAGTACACTTTTTCCTTACAGATGTCAACAATGGTTTTATCACTTTCATTTAATCTGTTGAGTACTTTAAAAGTTTGTTCTCTTTTCCCAGATTGATGTTCTGTACAGTGTATGTGGCTGTTGTCGACCTTGTGCGCCTCACTTGTAAAAACACTTAGGTGTTTTTAATACATATTTGTGCAAGTCGGAAATGGAACATTTATGACACCTTATTTTATAGGTTACAGTGTATGAAAATAGGTCATAAGTACGGTTTACATTGTGTATTACCGACTGCTGCGTTTCTTAGAGGTACAGAAGTGCTTAATGGAAGCTGCGATGGAGACTTTACAAAATTGCATTATATTGGAAAGTACAGCGCCAAGAAAATGTTATACGTGACCACTTTTATTGATCATCCGTACAGAAGTGGAGTCCTCCCATTTCCCATTCAAGAAAATGTGTATACCCGAAATATTTGCGTCATGTTACGGCTCCTGCCGCGGCTCTATCGCCAAGTGAGTTGGAAGAATTTCAGAAAACGCCCACTCATGGTTCTGGCCCCCTAATCTGATTGGCCCTACAGACTGCATGCTTCTGCTGTGAAGTAATACTTCGAAATCGATGGGCACCTACACAAACCGAAGCCGTTTTCGCTGGATCTCACTGAAACTCGGTAAATATGTAGCTACAAAGTTTTGGTACGTACAGTTGTGGCAGAAAAAAAAATCTGGTACACATACCGGATGTGCTAGGAGTCTTTAGGCACATTTTCTCTGGTATTCTGGCAGGTATCTGCACTTTTTCGTGCAGTAGCTGGAGTCAGCCCAAACAAAATCTACTCTTCACGGCTTTCATACGACCCCCAGCGACGGTTTGTTTCCCATTACAAATAAAATTATTTTAAAATTCGATGGAGCGGTCACAGATTAATCTAGTGCGATTTTCGTTTCATCGATATAAAGTAACGGGGACATTAAAACACATAACAAGTAATCCAACAGCACTGCTGCATGGCGGCAGTAGCCAGAGCGGGCCATGGCGGTGAGGTCGCTGATGGAGCTCTGGTGATTCTTTGAGTTTTACTGTCCCTGTCAATACATATCGATAGACGAATGGTAAGACACTATGGAATGGGCACGAAAAATTCCAGTGTAAAAATCGTTTCGTTTGTAACGGGAAACAAACTGAGATTTTCCATCGACACTGACTGTTGCGTTTAAACGTGGCGATCAGTATTTATTTGGGCTGACTCCAGCTACACATCGCAAAAAGGAAAATGCAAATATCTGCCGAAACACCAGAGAAAATGGGCCTGACTACTCTCAAGAAGCACACCCTGTAACTTCGAAACTTCTGCAGTGTAATTAACAGTGAGCTTCCGGGTATCCAGCCGAGCTGTTTTCATTTTCCGAACAATTTGACGACCGACCGATCCATCTTCTTCAGTTGCTGAGAGATATGTTATTGTGTGCAGTCGCTGTCTACTATGACCCATTGTTGGTCTGACGCCTCTATTTATAGAAGAGTTCGATTCCCGACGTTCACTGCGCCCTTTGATGCTACTTTATTTTAGAAAGCACGCACTGATACTCCGTGAAACGCAAATTCTCTCAGCGTTTTCCAATTTTATGGACGTGGCACACTATTATTCACTCATACTGAGGAAACTGAGAGATCGCTTCTGCAGCGTAGCTGAAACAACCTTGCAAGATGTCGGACCGCCCTAACATTGCCAATGCTGTTTTGACAACGCTGCAGAAGTTTCGCTGGGAATCCCTTACACGTCCTCAATAGAGTCCCAATCTCCCTCAATCCGATTTCCGTATTTTTGGAGCCTTTAAGAATGGCATTCGCTGCCGTCCACTTGCTTCGGACTAAGAGGTGCACGCCTGGGTACAACAATGGATTGGTACGCTCCCGCAAACATTTTTCCTTAAAGTGGGACAAATGTTAACAGTTACTGAAATTACTTCTGAAAAAATAAACAACTTTTTCTATATGTCTCACTTTCATTTGACTGGCCCTTATATACCAACTATTCTTCTAATTTCGAGCTACAACTTCGTGAACCAAAACTTTGGAACTATACATTTACTGATTTACAATGATGAACCAGCGCAATTGTCTTCCATTTGTGTAGGAGCCCATCGATTTCCAAGTATTACTTCACAGCAAAAGCATGCAGTTTGTAATTTTTTTTTCTGCGACAACTGGATGGACCAAAATTTTCTTTTTACATTTATTCGTAACACGAAAGCGCATGTGTGCGGCCGTTCCTTCAGTTTTCGCTTTGTACTAAACGTTCCAGAGAGAGCGCCTTGTCGCAAGTGACACGACTAAAATTTGATGCTCGTACCGGTGTTGGAGACCGCCTCTGTTGGCAACTTTGGAGGTTATGCCAGCCCCGAAAGGCAGTGAAGCGTCACTTTTTGGCGGGTCCCTCCCTTCGTCGGTAGCGCATCAGCGCACACCTCCGGATGGACGCTCTGGTTGCCGCCTGACGATTTTCCGGCGAAACAGTTCCCCGCGGGACGCGCCCCAGAACTTTGAGAACGTGGCTGCCAGCTCGCGCGAGACCGGTTCCAGCAGCGGCCGTTGCTGTCTCCGCAGATTCAAAGCCGCAACTCCAACGACCGCCGCCGCACCTGCGAGCCATTGTCTTTTGCAGCCCTGCAAGGTCGCATACGCCTGCCGTCTGATGCATCAGCCAGGCTACAGAATCAAACACGTATAACGAGTTGCTTTCCGGTGGCACAAGCATTTTCGCTACGTCTCTAAATTTCAACTTTGCCATTGCCATCATCATCATCATCATCATCAGTAGCAACTGCAGCAGCAGCACCAGCCGACCTTTTTGCGACATTACAACTTACACTCAGACCAAAGACTAAGATATTTCAGGTTAACCCTAGGACGGCCAAGCCTTTTTTTCTAACTTGGATGCCCAAGCTGGGGTTCGGCAAACCCACAGGTATTAAATAAGTTTTCTGGCGAAAAATTAAAACTTTCAAAATGGTTTATGTATTTTAACTAAGGCATCGGTTTATAAATGTTGTTAATTGTTATAAATATTGTATTGAGTGAATAAAAAATTGACATATTGCAATACAAAACACAGATGTGTTCATATACAATAGACTACTCGGAGTCCTCAACTTCAAGGCAAGAGACACACTTTACAATTTTTTTCTGAATGTGTGTACACACATGTTTATGACACTGTCCACAATACTGTTTTGGTTTACTTAGATTGTTGTACTTCTGCTTCCTTTGTTTTAGCTTTTCTTACACAAATATGGCACTGACCTTTCCTGCAGGAGGCTGATGTGCTTCTGTTGTCACTTCTTTGATTTTCCTTTGCAGAATAGTCTCCATTGATTGAACAATTTGGGTAGATAACCCTCTTGCATTGGTACTTCTTTCTTCTACCTGCAATTTCACTAGTTCCATCCCAGCTTGCAGAAGATAAAGTTTACGTTAGTTGTGTTTCTTTTCATTCCATCTTGGATGTTGCTGGATGCATATGGTGGTTGCACTGATAGCACAAATGTATATGAAAGAGTAAAATACAGATAGAGGCCATCCTTTTGTTCCCCTCTTGCAGGTGTACATACGCGCCATTTCATCAATGGTATCAATTCCACCCTTAGTGGAATTATAATATGCATTTATCTCGTTTTTATTCTTCTCTCCTCCAACACTGCCTTTATCTTGGTGCACTGTTGCCAAACATCAGTAGTTTTTACTTGGTTTCGTTTTTGTTGTGTAGGACACCAAAGTTACTGGAGGTCTACGTGTTGGGAACTGCACCAACTCACTGCAAGTTTAAAAGATAAATAACAGCTGACTGACATCAATAATCACTTCTTCTGAAAGTAAACCGATTGTTGTGAATAACAAGAATACCAACCAACAAGAAACTGACTTGCATTGTTGTAGAGATGAGAAATACGAAATCCTACTAAGGGAAATTTTCTATAGCATGAAGGCCTAAGGGGGGGGGGGCGCTATAATAAGTTTGTTTATTTTTTCTTTCAAAGCAGGAATTTTCTATAAAATATATTGACACTAATGTTTCATAAAATAGCCAACAAACAATAACTCAAAGGGAATATGCAGTATGAAAGTTACTTGGGCAAAAGTAGGGGACATAAAAAAAAATTGTGAGTTCAACGAACCCCCATTAAGGCGTCCTAGGGTTAAGACACAGTAGCGTAACTATGTTACAGCAGCTGGGGTCTGTGCCCTGAGAGCCATTTCGTAATATTAACAGAAAAGAAGTAATACGGCATAGGAAGAAGGAGGAGAAGAAGAAGAAGAAGAAGAAGAAGAAAGAAGGGGAAGAAATGGATTTGAATTCACTAAAATGGGAAGGCGACGAAGACGTATGAACGGGAAATATGAGAACTTTAATATTGGACTGGGCTGAGCAGCAGTTTCATAACACCTATCTTCCCCGTAAGGACACGCTTCTGTCTTCTTTCCAGCTGTTAGATGGAGCCAAAGCAACGACAATGATAAGATTAAATTAAAAACTGAAATACGTAGTGTTAATATTCCACAATAATATTTCTTTTACTTGTCGTTTGACGCGGCTTTCGGCGTTCCCGGCCGATATCAGACAATTTAAGACCACACGTCATCGGCGAGAGCTTCTAACTGTATGAACATTATTATTTACAAAGGTATTAGGCCATTCACGACTTTATAGTGGAGTGGAAGACCAAGAACGAAGTGCTGGGGTTAAAATGAGCGTACGACAGGCATGTAGACTTTCGCCTCTACTGTTCAATCTATGTATCGAAGCAGCAGTGAGAGAAATAAAAGAAAGTTCCAGAGTGGGACTGTCCTCAGTGAAATGGAAGAAGAATTACAGAATCTGTTGAACGGAATGAAGAGACTATAGAGAACAGAATACTGATAGAGAGGAAAACCAAGAAAGACGAAAGTAATGAGAAGTAGTGGAAATGAGAACAGCGAAAAACTTATAATTTGTGTTCACAATGTAGATGAAGTTAAGGAATTCTGTTACCTAGGCAGCAAAATACCCCATGACGGACGGAGCAAGGAGGACATAAAAAGCAGACTAGCACTTGCAAAAAGCCGGCCGCGGTGGTCTAGCGGTTCTAGGCGCTCAGTCCGGAACCGCGCGACTGCTACGGTCGCAGGTTCGAATCCTCCCTCGGGCATGGCTGTGTGTGATGTCCTTAGGTTAGTTAGGTTTAAGTAGTTCTATGTTCTAGGGGACTGATGACCACAGATGTTAAGTCCCATAGTGCTTAGAACCATTTTTGAACTTGCAAAAAGGGTATTCTTGGACAAGACAAGAATACTATTATCAAACAAAGGCCTTAATGTAAGAAATTTCTGAGGAAGAACGTTTGAAGTACAGCATTGCATAGTAATGTAATATGAACTGTGGGACAACCGAGACATATGCTGTGAAATCGACGGCAAATACACTGAAAAAGCCACAGTTGGCGGGAGGTAAAATGTTAATAGAATATATAGTTTTCATTCTCCATAATAATATTTAGTGGCTAGTAATGCCCAAATTGCAAGGGACTAAGACAGGGATGTAGTCTTTGGTCCCATTGTTCAAACAATACATCGATGAAGCAATGGCCGAAATGTACGAAAGGTTCAAGAGTCGGATTAGAATCGAGGGTGAAAGGATGCCAAAAAGATTCGCTGATGACATTGCTATCCTCAGCGAAAGTGAAGAACTACAGCATATGTTGACTGGAACGAATAGTCTAATGAGTACAGAATATAGATTGAGAGTAAATCGAAGAAAGACGAAAACAATAAGTAGCAGAAATGAGAACAGCGAGAAACTGAACATCAGAATTGGGTAGCAAAATAACGCGTGATACATTAAGCAAGGACGACATAAGAGGCGCACTAGCACTGGCAAAAAGGGCATTCCTGACCAAGAGAAGTCTACTAGTTCCAATCACTGGCCTTAATTTGAGGAAGAAACTTCCGAGACTGTGAGTTTTTAGCACAGCACAGTGTGGTAGTGAAACAGGGGCTATGCGAAAACTGGAACAGAAGAAAATCGAGATATTTGAGATCTGGTGTTGAAAATTAAGTGGACGGATCATCTAAGGAAAGAGGAAGTTCTCCGTAGAATCGGAAAGGAAAGGAATATATGGAAAACGCTGTCATGAAGAAGCAACAGGATGATAGGACAAGTACTAAGACATCAGTAATTTCCATGATACTAGGGCGAGCCGTAGAGGGTAAAAACAGTAGAGAAAGGCAGATATTGGAACATATCCAACAAATAATTGAGAATGTAGGTTGCAAGAGCTACTCTGCTCTGAGATGAAAAGGCTGGGATAGGAGAGGAATTCGTTATGGGCCGCATCAAACCAGCAGGAGTAATGACTTTAAATAGTCTACAAAAAAAAAAAAAAAGTATTGTTTCAGTCTCACGTGTGTATAAAGTAAGAA
The DNA here is from genome assembly GCF_023864345.2 of Schistocerca serialis cubense. NCBI lineage: Eukaryota > Metazoa > Arthropoda > Insecta > Orthoptera > Acrididae > Schistocerca > Schistocerca serialis. The sequence goes on along the minus strand of NC_064641.1, from coordinate 498,800,933 downwards.
ATCTTATGTAGTGATGTATGGAATGTTTTAATTGTAAAGATTTGAGTATAAACCCACTAAACTGACCGACTGACTAGCGTACAACATATTTTACTACAGAAGTTTTTGCATCTTCGGGAATATCGTTTTTGACTATGCTGCGATGATCTGAAAATGGGTCACGGCCCGAAACTAGTTATACAGTGAACAAAAAAAGTGAAATTTGCAAATTTGGCTGGTTTTTCGTCGTACAAGTAATACAGACATTGGTTAAAGTCTTTCAACTGTAGACAAACTGATAAACTGTCTTAAGCATGTGATTCTCCAACTTCTCCTGGCGTAATTCATGACAAAACAGCTGTACTGTTTACAACAGCAAATTATCTTACGGTGAAGAAAATGATACCTGGTTGCTGCTACTTTAGCAAGAGCAAATGGTGGAACTGTGTCCAACCCGCCGGACGCATGTGGCCCAAGAAGAAGGTATGTATTTCATGACAAGTAAAAAATCCTGCAAAATATCGTTTGTGTAAAGTTATGATACTTGACACACGATGCTATTATTCTCTCGTCTTCTACCAATGTGGCCCAGCTAAGCTAAAAGGTTGGATTCCCCTGCTCAAGACTTTTTCGTGCATTACGTTCTCAGCGTAAATCCATACTGGCTTTCAGGTTACACTTCTCGTTTTTCATAGGAAGACCACAGCACATTTCAGGGCAAAATCAAAGTACATTCGTTAGACATTTCTGTTTTGCCAATGTCGCCTGATAAAGCGATAGTACCTCGAAACATGTTAAAATGTTAAGTAATATAATCAAGTCAATAAAAGATTGTGACTGGAAGGTGTCTTTGAGAAACATATCCATCACACTCCTCTTGTAATCATGAAATTTTACGAGTAGGTGGCTTAAGGTAAATACCGTGATAGTTGCTCTTGAGTTTCTTCCCCAGTCTTCCGTAATTAGAGCTTGCTACGTCGACGAGAAAGTGAGCCTTTATCTTTCGTCCTAATAGCTGTGCAGCCAATACTTCTTCATTAACTTTTCGGCGTGGTGAAATCAGTATTTCGGGACGCTGTCGTAATAATAGCCTGATGTAATCCAGTTTCTGAAGTGTTTATATTTTACAAATCTGTGTAGTTCGATGCAAATGTCCCTCAGACATGCATACATGTCTGCTGACGGTCTATAGCAGTATTAAATACATGAAATGTATTCGGAAATTGTGAATACCATTATAGGTCAGCTTTACTGTTAACTAGAAGCACGCTTGCAAGTCGGAAGGATATTTGCATCGAACTGCACATATACTGTAAAATACAGACGCTGCAATAACAAGGGCAAACTGACGAACAAAACATTCTCTTCCTGCGCAGTAATCACATAATGTGAGAGCAGTATGGGACGAGACAGTAGGACATATGGAAGTTTCAATCAATCCTGGAGACGTGCTCGAATAGCCGAAGTTGTTCAGACGACCGCGATAAGCGGGAAATCCGGATTCCAGTCCCGGTCCGACACAAATTTTCTTGTGTTTCTAGTAAATACTACAGATTATGTATAATCGTATTCGGAATTTGAGAATACATTTCATGCGTTATGTAACCACATTTTTTTTAGATTTTCCGAGTCCGAATTTACAACTCTCACACCATCTTGTGGGGCCTTGTCGAACAGTAACACTTCTCATCAGTTGAACAGTTTTCTGGGCGAATGTATGAGAAAGGCAACTATGGTAAACTGTCAAGACGTCAAGGAGACTTGCTGGTACCAAAGTCTTTCTGGAGCAACATTAAACTTTCGTTTTCGTTTCGGTAAAAGAGGGCACTGTGCGACACGAAAAAAAAAAAAAAAAAAAAAAAAAAGAGCTGGGGACACGGCGCTGCAGGCAGAGCATAATGCATTCGCGCTCCACTTCGCACCCAGCATCAGCTACGCAGCCCGCAGCTCACGTACACCTGAGGCTCCGCGACAGATTGAGAATCAAGAAGGGCTCCGGAACAGACTCTCGCCCCACTTTCCACTTCCAACCGCGCTAGGAGCAAAACTTCTACAGTGTCCCAGTCACCGGCATCTGGTGAAGTTCAGTGTGTTACAATATCATGCCATTGTAATAGGACACAAACTCAACATAGCCTTTTCGGTACGTTTGAAACTTCTTTATTTAAATGAGTGTGTCTATGCTTAAATTGCTGAATGACCGAGATGATGAAACTTCAACGTTATTTGATTCTGAAACTGCTGAGTAAAACTGAACATACTGAGCCTACTTTCGCTTTACTTTTTCTTGTCATGTCAACACTGACCCACAATATTCTAGCGCAACGCAATCTGACATGCTCAAAAAATTACAACCGGACTTCAAATAATTAATTCAAAAGAATGGCCCTGACTAAAAAGATATCTTAACAGTAACCTATACATTTCATGAAGCACTTACCTCACAAAAATCTTCATTACGCGAACTACTGCAATACAGCGAGCGTCAATACTGCCAGCTAAATAAAAGATTCTAAATACTAAAGCCACTAACTACTAATTGGAATGTGGTTAGCAAAGGAAAGATTTTGTCGTAAGCCAAATAATGTATTTTTTCCCTTAATAATGTGACATCCAGTTCAAACACGAATATAAATCGTCATTGACATCCAGCACAAAGATATATAATCATGAATAATTTTCAATCTCCAAGTCGGATACTTCCAGATCGTTAGCCTACGCTAACACTTCAGACATCTACCCTCCATCAACGCTAACTTCTCACATTTAACATCCATCACTGCTGGCTGTTCACCTCCAACTGCCCAACAGTACTTCCATCACTGCTGGCGACTAACTTCTAACGAGTCCAACCAGCCACAGAGTCTCTTACAAAGAAAGCGCAGTCAGAGATCCAATGCATAACACTACACAGAGCTGCCAACACAGAAGCAAACCCACTTACACGTTGTTCTTTTGGTAGTGGTTCACGAAACAAGATTTTATGTGTTTCTCGCACAAGAAACTACATCTGTAAACAACTTCTTCTCACGCTGTAGCTTTATTATCCTTGCACCAACCCTCGATGTACCTCACTTTGAGCCGGCCGCTGTAGCCGAGCGCTTCTAGGCGCTTCAGTCCGGAACCGCGCTGCTGCTACGGTCGCAGGTTCGGGCACTGATGTGATGTGATGTCCTTAGGTTACTTAGGTTTAAGTAGTTCTAAGTCTAGGGGACTGATGACCCCAGATGTTAAGTCCCATAGTGCTTAGAGCCATTTGAACCAATTTTTAACCTCACACTTTAACGACCACCTTTTCCGTTCACCAGAATACTCGTACATTGGCAAATTTTGTCACCGGTAATGAGCAGTTCCAAAAATTATTGAAATCAATTTAGCTTTAATTATTTTACGCAGATGTAAATTTGACCTACCGTCAGATAATGTGGAAACGGGCTATTCTTATACAGCATTATCCAAATGCTTCGAAACTGTTCCACGACAGTTTCTTATAAATACCATGGCTGCTAATGTGGCAGCGAAGCTCTATTGTGCCCGTGATTTCGTTGAGTTTTTCAATGCTTTGTTAAGAGGACTGAGGTACACCTTTGACATCACAATTTCCAGGCAGAAAACGTTTAAATTTGCTTTGTGTCTCACGCGGAATTCTTTCTGTATGTATGAACTAGGTTCATCGTCTTTTGTTTTCGAAACGCATCGGTTTCCTTTTGTGTTTTCATTCAAATTTATGATACATAACCTTTTTTGGCGACACTGAGAATCGAGAACACCAAATCTGAACAACGTTTCCAAAATTATTCGATCGCAAAGTCAACTACTGCGGAATACGAAAAAACTTTGTTTCCAATCCTTTTAGAAATGTTAGTTTTCTTCTTATCTTGCAACAACACTAACTTGTAAATGTAAATTATCTCTTTTACATGCCCAAAAAAAGCCGGTGTGTATTGTTCTCAAAATATCTTTCTGAAATAATATTGTTGTGTGGTCTTCAGTGCAAAGACTGGTCTGATGCGGTTCTCTACGGTAGTCTACCGAGCAGGTCTCATCACCTGTGCCTACCAGTTGTAACCAACATTAATCTGAAGCTGCTTCCTATAGTCAAACCTTGGTCTCCCTCTACAATTTTAAACCCACCACATCTCCTTCATTTCGAAATTGACTATTTGATGTCTTAGGGTGTGTCCTATGAGGCGACCCTTTCCTTAAATAAAATTGTGTCATACATTTCACCCCCCCCCCCCCCCAGTCCCCACCCACGTGCAAGAAATTACTGACCTTACCCACTGTTGGGTGGCTTTCGTGCCTCAACGACATAGGTAGCCATATCGGAGGAGCAACCACAACAGAGGGGTATCTGTTGAGAGGCCAGACATACGTGTGGTTCCTGAATAGGGGCAGCAGTCTTACAGGGTCAACAGCCAGGGTGTTTGATCTGGCCTTAGTGTGCTAGTACTGCGAACGTCTGAAAGCAAGGGTCGGAATTCTGGGCGGGAGGAGGTAGCCAGTTCAGAGGAAGAAAATACATAAAAATTAAAAATCGATAAGTGGAAGTGAAATTGGTGAAGTGCGATCAGATCACTACATCTTTATTAACACAATGCAGGAATAAATATAATAATGAATGACAAAATACGATTGGCGGTAAGCTGCTGTGAACAGCATAGTGAACTCATTATGGTAGCCAAGGCAAACAGAAAGCCAATATCCACCATGTTCGACTCGGTAGCTGCGCCTTCAGCGTGACGCATTGACAAGCCAAGGGGCGCAGTTTCGATTCCCGGCCAGGACGAAGATTTTCTCCTCTTGGAGACTGGATGTTGTGTTGCCCTTAGGTTCGTACCGTCATAAGTGACATTCCACTATTGAGATGGCTGAATTGCCACGTCACGAAAGGCAATAAATTGGAAAAAAGGAGACCACCACAGACGATTAAGAGGTTGAAGCACTATATGACGACGTAAAGAAAATTAATCAGATAGTTAAGGAAGACGCTACTTAAATAGTGGTGGGTAACTGGATTTAGATAGTAATAAAATGAAGGGAAGGAAATTTTGTAGGAGACCGATGACTGGGGAAAGGAATGAAAGACGTCTCTCTCAACGCTGAAAATGAATTCAAATGTTGTGAAGTCTCTTCTGAAGGTCTGGAATGTGGCCTTGTACGTAAGCGAAACAGGGAAGATAAACAGTTGGGACGAAAAGAGAATAGAAGCTTTTGCGGTGTGGTGCGATTAGATGAATAAATCGAATAACTAATGAGGAAGTACAGTATCGAATATGGGCAACGCAGAAATTTATTGCAAAACCTGAGTAAACAAAGGTGTCAGTTGTTAGACCACACCTTGACGTATGAAACAATTGCCAATTTGGTAATGAGTTGAAAGTGTGTGTGTGTGGGGGGGGGGGGGGGGGGGGGGAGTAAAAATTACGGAGGGAGAGCAGGGCATGAACACAGTAAATAGGTTCAAATAGATGTAGGTTGCAGTAGCTGTTCAGAGATAAAGAGGCTTGCAGATGACAGAGTATCGTGGAAAGCTTCATCGCACCAGTCTTCGGACTAAAGACATCGTCATCAACAATACGTTTGACTATAGACCTTCCGGTGCCAGAAGATGATGATAGTGACACTCATCGAAACACCACAGAATTTTAACGCAACTATCCGGAAGGAAAACCGAGAAGATTTCGTCAACAACTGAAACCCATTGTAAGAGCGCAAAAAATTTCCTATATAAAAACAGTTCCTACTATTAAGGTAAATAAAGCCTTGACATCAGAAGTAGTAAGATTGCACAACTGGAAAACTGTATTAAGTGTCCTTATAGTTTCACTTGACGTCAATACAAGAACTAAGTTAATGCCAAGTGCCTACATGTATTTCTAAGAAACTGAAATCTTCCTGTGAGAGCCCCTATCCGAAAGAAAGTGCATCCCAGCGTTAGATATCACTAACGTACAGCAACTGAAAAAGAACAGTTTAACCGTTGGCATTACCCTCGTAGTTCTGATTGACCAGAAGCACCTCTGAATTGATTTCTATTCTAGTCAGTTCTCGCTTTTCCATTTGCCAGTGACTAAACGGTTATCTCTTAAATCTGTCTTCTTCACACAACAGTGGCCACAGTAAGTGCTACGAATACTAAGCTCTTTTTGGTTTTCTCGTTGCGTAGAACGACGATTCCACGAGCTCCAGGCCGTTACGACAAGCGATCATAAAAACCTTATAACTACTCGTTTCTTCATCCTCGCACACACGGTATACTGTATGAGTGTTTATTAAATTATCTAATTTGACCTCCTGTAGCCGATTTGGCAAGCTTTACATTTTATATTTGATTATTACTGATGTACAGTCACAGTGTAAAAGACATGAGTATAAGTTATCCGTTGAGATAAGCGGCACTGTTCATTTCAGACTTGAAGATCAGAAGACACGATTTACAAGATTCTAGCTAGGTGTTAGGGTCTTCATGGAAACGCGAGTCTATTGAATGAATTTATGCCAACATGTTCCGGTGCGTTACAATTTAGAAGGCTTTTTTGAATAAGATATCCGTTTGTTGCACTGTGTGACAGATTTGTTTTGCGAAGAGTCAGTCATCGAAATAGGCTAAACAAGCTTGGGAGATTGGCTAAGAATGTCTTAACTTGCGATTATTAATACTCTTCAATAAACAATAATTCGTGTTCAGTCACAAGAGGTCTTGCGCTAAAATTAACAAAAAGATTTTTTTTGTAGTGATTCTATTTCGGTAAGACTAAATCTTATCCGTATTTCCGGCAGTGCTAGAAATTTCTCCTTGATTACAGGACTGGAATGGGGTCCATTCACATTCGGCTCTTGAGGAGCTACTTGCATGGAAGGTAACTAGCTATTCCACGGTGTGGAAAGCCAACAACTGCCGGGAGAGTGATGTGCTGACTCCATACCGCTCCATACTGCATCCGAAAGACGCCATAGGGCAGAGGACGACACGGCGGCCGATTTACATAGCGCCGTCCTCTGTGCCGGATCCACAGGGCCTTTATTAATGGTATATTAGTGACTATGTTAACCTTGTTTTGCGAGTCTTGTTACTAGTTAAGCCCGTTTTAAAAGTGTAAGAGAGGACAGAATTAATCCGGGTCCGCCGACAAATGTTTCCTTATCGAGAAACTCTTGACGTTATTTGACAACCGTTCCGCAGATTCGCTAGGAGCACATAAATTTCCTGATGCGACCGACAGTGAAGTGTTCGCCGGTCATAGCGTAATTCTCACTCTAGATCACTCGTTTACAGTCATCATTGTCCAATGATGTCGCTCTCTCCTGCACCTCAGGCGCCGTTTAGCACTGACTACAGAAATGTACGGCTTATGATGAGCTTTTGTTCTTTTTGACTCCCTAGGCACAGTCACTGTGCTAGGTGGACTGCCGCTAGCACTTTGGAACTTACTTCCACTGACTTCATGCGATTTTTTTTCCAACCACACTTCGCAATGCTCGCTAGTACCTGTACGTCAGTGCATGAGGCCTACCTAGTCTTGCTTTAGTGGTAGTTGTTCCTTCGAGTTTACACTTCGCAATCTGAATCACCAACAGCCGAATTGGGCAACTTTAGAAGAGTTGAAACGTTCCTGATGGATCTGCTGCTCAGCTGACAACCAATGACTAGCCCGCGTTCGACGTTACTGGGCTCTCCTGGCCGACACATTCTGCTGTTACAGCTTCCATTCTGACAACACAATATTCCCCGCTTCCTTTTATACTGGTGGACCCGCCTCTCGTGACATTTGGTAGCCAGTTCAGTATTATATAATACTGCCAAAGTAATTTTGATCAGATACTGTATATTATATCATTATATGTCACAATTTGGCCACAGTAGTGACTTACTGATGTGATATGTCAGCGACATGTTGAAAGGTTTGAGTTTAGAACGTGTTATTGTGTGAAATGAACATGTTACAAGGTGCATTCAAGTTCTAAGGCCTCCGATTTTTTTTTCTCCGGACTGGAAAGAGATAGAAACATGCGCATTGTTTTAAAATGAGGCCGCGTTCATTGTCAATACGTCCCAGAGATGGCAGCACCGTATGGCAGATGGAATTTTACCACCAGCGGCGGGAATGAGAACTGTTTGAAATACTTAAAATGGTGACGTTTTCCTTACTTGAACAGCGTGCAATCATTCGTTTTCTGAATTTGCGTGGTGTGAAACCAATTGAAATTCATCGACAGGTGAAGGAGACATGTGGTGATGGAGTTATGGATGTGTCGAAAGTGTGTTCGTGGGTGCGACAGTTTAATGAAGGCAGAACATCGTGTGACAACAAACCAAAACAACCTCGGGCTCACACAAGCCGGTCTGACGACATGATAGAGAAAGTGGAGAGAATTGTTTTGGGGGATCGCCGAATGACTGTTGAACAGATCGCCTCCAGAGTTGGCATTTCTGTGGGTTCTGTGCACACAGTCCTGCATGACGACCTGAAAATGCGAAAAGTGTCATCCAGGTGGGTGCCACGAATGCTGACGGACGACCACACGGCTGCCTGTGTGGCATGTTGCCAAGCAATGTTGACGCGCAACGACAGCATGAATGGGACTTTCTTTTCGTCGGTTGTGACAATGGATAAGACGTGGATGCCATTTTTCAATCCAGAAACAAAGCGCCAGTCAGCTCAATGGAAGCACACAGATTCACCGCCACCAAAAAAATTTCGGATAACCGCCAGTGCTGAAAAAATGATGGTGTCCATGTTCTGGGACAGCGAGGGCGTAATCCTTACCCATTGCATTCCAAAGGGCACTACGGTAACAGGTGCATCCTACGAAAATGTTTTGAAGAACAAATTTCTTCCTGCACTGCAACAAAAACGTCCGGGAAGGGCTGCGCGTGTGCTGTTTCACCAAGATAACGCTCCCGCACATTGAGCTAATGTTAAGCAACAGTTTCTTCGTCATAACAACTTTGAAGTGATTCCTCATGCTCCCTACTCACCTGACCTGGCTCCTAGTGACTTTTGGCTTTTTCCAACAATGAAAGACACTCTCCGTGGCCGCACATTCACCAGCCGTGCTGCTATTGCCTCAGCGATTTTCCAGTGGTCAAAACAGACTCCTAAAGAAGCCTTCGCCGCTGCCATGGAATCATGGCGTTAACGTTGTGAAAAATGTGTACGTCTGCAGGGCGATTACGTCGAGAAGTAACGCCAGTTTCATCGATTTCGGGTGGGTAGTTAATTAGAAAAAAAATCGGTGGCCTTAGAACTTGAATGCACCTCGTACAGTGTGGCTGATGCTGCAACATTACTGCTGCAGGATGTGTCTGACCTACTTCAAGGTAGCTCAGGAATCTACCATGTAAAACGCGGTGTACAGTAACACAGGCTGTATCAAAACGAATCATGTGATTTGGTACGTCTATATTTCTAAAACTAATAAACATATACAATGAATTTCGATTTCTGATTAACTGGAAACTCAGTTTGTTTTCATACCTCTTCATAGGTATTCAATTTGGCCCCCTTAAGATGCACAGCATATATTAATGTTGTATTCAAATTGTTCCCACCCTGCAGCGAGCATGTCCTCAGACGCATTTTCCACAGCTGCTGATGTCTCAGTTCATTCACTGTTGTTCGTAACGGAGGCACTTAGGTCTTTTATAAACCCCCCTTCAAGAAATAATCACATACAGTCAGATCCGGTGACCTTGGAGGCCAGTAACGTAAGGATGAATCATTTTATGATGATGATGATGATGATGATTGGTTTGTGGGGCGCTCAATTGCGCGGTTATCAGCGCCCGTACAAATTCCCAACATTTGTTCAGTCCAAACTCGCCATTTTCTTGAATGATCATGAAATGATGAGGACAACGCATACACCCACTCATCTCGAGGAAGGTGGAAATCCCTGATCCCGCCGGAAATCGAACCCGGGACCCCGTACTCGGGAAGTCACAACGCGACCGCGAGACCACGAGCGGCGGACTCTGAATCATTTGGTCCAGTGCGACCGATCCCTCGCACAGCAATAACTTCGATTTAAAAATTTCCGCAGTTCCAGATGCCAGTGTGGCGGTGCCCCATCGTGTTGGTAAATGAAGTTTGAATCAGTCTCCAACTGTGGGAAAAGGAAGTTTTCAAGCACATCGAGATATGTGCTTCCTGTAACAGTGTTACCGACAAAGAAAAATGGACCAACCACCTTTTTCCTACAAAACACATTAAATTTTGGAGAGTCCCTCTCGTGTTGTACAGCTTCATGTAGTTGTTCCGTACTCCATGTTCTCACATTATGACGGTTCACCTTTCCATTTACATGGAATGTTGCCTCGTCATTAAACACTAAGCGTGGAAGAAAACTGTCATCCTTCACTTTGAAAAGAACGAAATTACAGAACTCCACACGTTCTTGTTTGTCACCTTCACGAAGAGTTTGCAGTAGTTGAATCTTGTTTGGTTTGACGTGTAACCGTCGACGCAGCACACGCCAGACTGACATCAGGGGCATGTTGAGATGTCGAGCTGCACGGCGAACTGATTTCTAAGGACTCCTTGCGAAAATATGGCGGATGCGCTCGATGTCTGTGTCAGACACTCGGAGACGGTCCAGCGATTCGCTTTTACACAAGCACCTGTTTCTCGGAATTGTTCACGCCATCGCCTAATGCTCTGTGCTGCAGGAGTATCCACACCACACCTAGCATGAAAGTCACGCTGAACCCTTATTACTGACCCGCACTGCGCAAAGCTTAGAACACAAAACGCTTTCTGCCGTCCCGACACCAATATTAATAGAACTGAAGTGGGCGCACAATGCTGATACCTAGTGGAAACCTTGTAAAACTTGAGGTTTTGCTCTTTCCAACAGTACGTTGTTCACAAAGATATCTCAAATAACATAAGACTTATGATTTTTAAGAAAATCGGATTATTCTTTTGATACACCCTGCATTCTCGAATGAGTGTAACCTTTTAACGAAGTGAGTTTTAATGGACTCACCTGACTGAAAACTGAAGTACTTTATATTACTCGTACATTAACTCTGCGGGAACGACAACGAAAATATATTTTGTGTCTTTGTAGCAAAATATGTCAAACTTCACGGAAAGGCAACATTTCTCACAACGAAATGTGCCCGCCACCAATGCAAACGGGCTTGTTGGTACACAAAGGTCAATGATATTCGGTTCAAGGGGAGCCATGAGCCCAGCCCCCTTCCAGTGAACCGCATACTAATGGTCCTCGTAGTCACTGAAGCGCCAGTTACAAGGCTGGTTCAAATGGCTCTGAGCACTATGGGACTTAAAATCTGAGGTCATCAGTCCCCTAGACTTAGAACTACTTAAACCTAACTAACCTAAGGACATCACACACATCCATGCCCGAGGCAGGATTCGAACCTGCGACCGTAGCGGTCCCCCGGTTCCAGACTGAAGCGCCTAGAACCGCTCGGCCACTCCGGCCGCTAGTTACAAGGCGGGTCGATAATAACATATCATCCAGGGTTCTGCTCAGAGTGCCTCTCTGACGATTGCTCGGTCCTCTCGTTCTGCCGTCTCTCTAGGTCGACCGCTTTCTTCTTCACGCTGTGTTCGGTCATGGACACCCATTCTTGCCAGCATCGTCAAATAGTGGCATCGTTCGCATTCAAATGTCACGCGATTCGCCGGCTGCTCCAACCGGCTTGTTTGAGCCGAACAACACGTCCTCTCTGATATGCTGACATCTTCGTATACTGTTCACTCGCCTGTCTGCGATGCATCGTTACTGTGAAACTGAGTGCAAGGAATGAAATTCGCAGAGCCTTTATGCTCTGGTATCGACATGGCCCCTGTTTACCATCTTCCCTAGCTACGCGGTGAAACTGCGGTGTACCGTCACACGTTCATCCATCGGCCACCAAAGCTTACAGTTTTTCTTTCTCCCTCGAGACTTGTATGCGTATCAGTTTGTGACCAATTAGCGTACCTCCTTCGCGTTGCGCCACGTTTTCCTTCTCTCTCAGAGTTTATTACAGCGTTTGTGGAAAATTCATTATCTTTCCACATCCTAACTTCAGTTTTTTCGATCAACAGTGGTGTAACTGGTGACTTTTTGGTCCGCTTCATCTGCCGCAATGGTGTCCCATGCTAAAGTCCAAAGGCGTAACTCCTATTTCTACACTACTAGCCATTAAAATTGCTACACCACGAAGATGACGTGCTACAGACGCGAAATTTAACTGACAGGAAGAAGATGCTGTGATATGCTAATGATTAGCTTTTCAGAGCATTCACACAAGGTTGGCGCCGGTGGCGACACCTACAACGTGCTGACATGAGGTAAGTTTCCAACCGATTTCTCATACACAAACAGCAGTTGACCGGCGTTACCTGGTGAAACGTTGTTGTGATGCCTCGTGTAAGGAGGAGATATGCGTACCGTCACGTTTCCGACTTTGATAAAGGTCGGATTGTAGCCTATCGCGATTGCGGTTTATCATATCGCGACATTACTGCTCGCGTTGGTAGAGATCCAATGACTATTAGCAGAATATGGAATCGGTGGGTTCAGGAGGGTAATACGGAACGCCGTGCTGGATCCCCACGGCGTCGTATCACTAGCAGTCGAGATGACAGGCATCTTATCCGCATGGGTGTAACGGATCGCGCAGCCACGTCTCGATCCCTGAGTCAACAGATGGGGACGTTTGCGAGACAACAACCGTCTGCACGAACAGTTCGATGACGTTTGCAGCAGTACGGACTATCAGATCGGAGACCATGGCTGCGCTTACCCTCGACGCTGCATCACGGACTGGAGTGCCTGCGATGGTGTACTCAACGAAGAACCTGGGTGCACGAATGGCAAAATATCATTTTTTCGGACAAATCCAGGTTCTGTTTACAGCATCGTGATGGTCGCATCCGTGTTTGGCGACATCGCGGTGAACGCACATTGGAAAGGTGTACTCGTCATCGCCATACTGCCGTATGGCGTGATGGTATGGGGTGCCATTGGTTACACGTCTCGGTCACCGTCTCGCATTGTCGGCACTTTGAACAGTGGACGTTACATTTCAGATGTGTTACGACCCGTGGCTCTGCCCTTCATTCGATCCCTGCGAAACCCTACATTTCAGCAGGATAATGCACGACCGCATGTGGCAGGTCCTGTACGGGCCTTTCTGGATACAGAAAATGTTGGACTGCTGCCCTGGCCAGCACATTCTCCAGATCTCTCACCAATAGAAAACGTCTGATCGATGGTGGCTGAGTAACTGGCTCGTCACAAAACGCCAGTCACTACTCTTGATGAACCGTGGTATCGTGTTGAAGCTGCATGGGCAGATGTACCTGTACACGCCATCCAAGCTCTGTTTGACTCAATGCCCAGGCGTATCAAGACCGTTATTACGGCCAGAGTTGGTTGTCTGGTTACTGATTTCTCAGGATCCATGCACCCAAATTGCGTGAAAATGTAATCACACATCAGTTCTAGTATAATATATTTGTCCAATGAATACCCGTTTATCATCTGCATTTCTTCTTGGTGTAGCAATTTTAATGGCCAGTAGCGTAGTTACACGTTCATTGTCCAGCAATCACGCTAAATTTGTACTTGGCCACGAAATGCGTGTTGCACTGCAAGTCGCGAAGGGGTTTCCTGCAGAGGGTCGGGCGCCTACGAGGGCGTCGACCGGGGACAATACGTCGGCTGGCCGGTGCTGTACCTCGTGGCACACCTGGGCGCAGTTCCGTATAAGGCGGCCGCCCGCCGGATCGGAACGTAGTACGGCCGTGCTGGTCAGTATCTGTGAGAGCGTCCGCGGCTCCCCATGTAAGGTAAGGCGGCGGGCGGCGGCCAAAAAACAAGACGAGAGCAGACCACCTGGACAGGCTGCTGCTGGTCGCGTATTCTGCGGGAACACCACGCCCCGACGGCGGCGGCGCACGACGTGACCTGCACACAGCCTGCGCCCGCACTGCGGTTACAGTCTTCCGCGGTGCCAGGTACGGGGGAAGAAACAAGCCGAAGAGACACAGTCGTAACTACTAGAGGAGTTACGCTGCTGAAATTTTGTGTAATATTTTTAACTTGCGATAAGGTCGCGCAAAAGGCCAGCTACCACAATACGATTAACTCGGCACACCTTCAACACTGCTTCAGGTCGCTAAATAATGACAAGACTATTACATTATTATCCACCACCGTTCTGGCCACAGATGGGTCATCGGGGGCGGCCGACTGCCGTTTCATCTTCTGCCAATTGCATCATTTGGATTCGGTACGGAGGAGTGAGATTCAGCGTACTCCTCCGGACTGTACGGCTACCAATCGGTCAAGTAGCTCCTCAATCGGTATCACGAGGCTGAGTGCACCCTGTTCTTATGCTCTCACGAAGGAAACTTACCTGGCAGTGCTGGGAAACGCACCCGGGTACCTTCCACGATAGCCATGCTACCACTCAGCTACAGAAGCGACCAAACAAGAACCCAATAGTTACAAAACCTTCATTGACTTCTCATCAGCATTTCAGGAACAAATCTGATGCAAAGTATCGTATCAAGTGGCAAGCCAATCAATCTTTGTTAGTGCAGTTACCACTTGACATAATACTTTATGATAACGTTATTTCTGTTCTATGAAATTTCGGACTAACTCCTTGATGTCACTAACCTGCTGCCATTATATCTCGGCGCTGAGTCTGCTGGCGATCTTTTGGTGGATACAGCTGAAGATGGTCAGAAGACTGCGCCGACATATCGTAGCAACAAGTTACTCACATCCGGCAGTTGGCCCGAAATTTCATGGAGCAATCTATAAAGCCGGGAAGTATTAAATTTAACAAGTTCGTTTCGAATGTTCTGATGATGTGCCAAGCTCCAGACGAGTCAATCAATTTTTTCAAGTAGATTTTTGCTTAACGAACGTTAAGGGTATTCGATTAGGGTTGAACGTAGTCTGGTGCCGCAGTACAGGTGAAAGCCTCTGCAAGCGTTCTACCTTCCCACACGGTCCCGCTGTTTCTCCTTGCGACCAGTTAATGTTCTCGCAACTGAAGTCTGCATTCACAACAGACTATTAGCGTCCATGTAGCTCACTATGCATCCAAGAACACCTCTTTCAAAGTGTAGTATCTCAGAGCAGGGAACTCTTTGGAATGACAGTTCTGACAGAATTTGCTGTGGAGTGACTGCACTTGCTCATATCGGGCATTATCTACATCTATACTAAGTAAGTCACCTTATGGTGTGTCGCAGAGGGTACTTTATGCACCACTGTAACTTCCCCATTTTCCTGTTCCAGTCACCAACAGTGCGCTGGAATGACAGTAGGTAATTTCCCGATTTTTATCTTCATGGTTTTTTAGAGAGATATGTATGATATGTATGAGAATTTTAACAGTAATCCTCACAGTGATGCGCAACCATCTCTTATAGCGTTTGTCACTTAAGTTTGACGACCATTTCCATGACGCTTCATTGCGAGTTACCTCTTTCGTGAATGTACTACACTTCCTGAAGATTTTTTAGCGAATTATTTGGCACCTATCTTCTTTCCATCAGTGGGTCGAAATTCGTCAATATCGGTAAATTACATTCGTTAGATGGAACCGGGCAGTCGATTCACGCATGGGCTGGTACATGGTGCTGATGAATTTAGATTACGAAGTCGGAAGTTGGTTCTAAGTGCAGTTGTTCGCGCGATATTTAGTTTATTTTATGTTCTAAAAGGTACATAATGTACGAAGCATGAAGATGTAAAGCCTTTCAACCAACTGCACAAAGAAAATAAGAGCAACACTATCTATATTCTGTTTGTACAGAATTATCATTCAGGGGGTTTCTCATTCAGAAATTGCATTTGAAAGTTAGTTGCTTGGGGGGAAGATCGTGGTATGTCTTCTGAAAGAAAGAGAAACGTCTACCA
Organism: Schistocerca serialis cubense; assembly: GCF_023864345.2. NCBI lineage: Eukaryota > Metazoa > Arthropoda > Insecta > Orthoptera > Acrididae > Schistocerca > Schistocerca serialis. The sequence continues at coordinate 498,785,048 of NC_064641.1, read as the reverse complement.
GCACGTGCTGGAGTTCGACAGCAGCTGGCTCGCAGGATATAGAGACTGAAATTTCATCGTTCTGCGATATTCCTGCTTGTCTTGGTCAGGATCCGACAGCGGGAATGTAATAATGGAATCGATAATCTAGGAGGGCCATACCAAACGCCATATAGGTTCTCAACGAACCCACGCAACTAGCGCCCGAGAGGACAAACATTGTTCGCATGGCTGTACGGCAACGTCATGTACCTTCATTCCGGGAAAGTGCTTGTTTGCACAAAGAGAAGTGTCCACGCGGGCTGTGCGACGACGTCTGGAGCACCACGGATACTCAGACCGGCCACCATGGTTGCGCCTTTATTTGACGTGGTAGAAGAGAGAGGGGTGCCAGGAGTGATGCACCCAGCTACAACATTGCCCACGGGATTAGCAAATGTCGTCTTGTCTGAGGAGTCCCGGTTCTGCGATGGACGTATCCATGTCTGGAGGCTCAAACGAGATCGAGAGTTGCCACATGGCATTCATCATCGTAATACAGAGGGTGTTCGACTGTTGCCCTGGCGAGTTGGTTCTCCAGACCGCTCACACATTGAAAACATCCGGTCAAAGGTTTCTGAGAGGCTATTGAGTCTCTGGTGAGAATGAACTTTACCGGAATGCTTTCGTTATCCTCATATGTGGCGAGCACATGGTGTGATCTGGCTACTGAGTACACAAAATGATCAAGTCTAGTTTGCGTAATTGGTAATGTGGAAAGCAGCCGTTACATTTCTGGCATGTTAAGTCAGATGCTGTGCTCTGCATCTACATTTACATCATACTCCGAAAACCAAAAAACTCTGTGTGATGGAGGGTACTTCTGTTACAACGAACACATCCCTCTTCCACTCGCGAATGGCGCGTGGGAAGAATGATTGTCGGAAAGCTTCTGTATTAGCTCTAATTTCTCGAATTTTCTACTTGTAGTCATTACGTGAGCTGCGTGAGGGAGGAAGCAACACGTTGTCCGACTCTTCCCGGAAACTGCTCACTCGAAGTTTCAATAGTAAACATCTCCGTTATGCATAACGCCTCTCTTGTAACGTATGCCGCTGGAGTTTGTTGACCATCTCTGTAACGCTCTAGCGCCGGGTAAACGATCCCGTGATGAAACGTCCGGTCTTTGTTGAATCTTTTCTACCTCTTCTATCAGTCCTACCTGTTAATGACCCCAGATTGATGAACAACAGTCAAGAAACTGTCGAATAAGCACCTTGTAAGCCACTTCCTTCATGGACGTGTTACATTTCTTTGAGAAACTTCCTATGACTCTCTGATATCTGCTTATCTTAATATTTGTTTTATGTGATCATTCCACTTAAAGTTCCTTCGAATAGTTTCTACAACATATTTTACAGTAGATACTGTTCCCAGCAATTTGTTACCAACAGCGTAGCTGTGCAGTAGTAGACTTTTTCCTATGTGTGCGTAATACGTTAATTTATTTACGTTCTGAGTCAATTGCCAGAGCTTGCGCCAGTCATCTGTCCTATGCAGGTCACTCTGCAAATGGATGCTATATGCTGGCGTTGATAGTGCGTCATTTGCGAACTGTCTTAAAGAGCTTCCGACGGTTTCTATTACATAAGATATACACATCGTAAACAGCAATGGTCCGATCACTCTTCGTTGGGGTACTCCAGAAATTACCGTTACATCTATCGATGTATCTTCCAAGTCTGCAGGACGTTGTTTTTCGACAAGATAACGCAAGGGCGAATGCTGCCTGTGGTGTCTTGACGAACCGGGTGTTCGACTGTTGCCCTGGCCAGTAAATTTTCTAGATCTCTCACCTGCTGAAAACATCAGCTAATGCGTTGTCAAGAGACGTTGAAGCAGCATGGAATGGCGTACTTTTATCTGTCATCCATTTTAATTTCAACTCGACGCCCAGTCGTATTAGAAACGCTGGTGCTGCAAGAGGTGGCAGCTCCGTGTACTAAATTTCGGACCCACTACATCCTTCCTATTACACAGCATACGTAAAGTCTGTAAAAGCTTCGCTATTTCACACTGTCCTGTCACATTAGTGCAACCACGTATCAGAAGCCTGAATAACCAACTTTTGCAACACGGGCCGCTACGAGACGTGCAGGTAGAGGGTCCACGAGGTTCTCTAAGGTACCGACAGGAATGCAGAGCCATGTCGACTCCTGGGCCGTGGCCAGCTGCGCTAGGTTTCTCGGCTGAGGATCCATGGCGCTTACAACCCGATGGAGGTGGTTCCACAGAGTCTCGATTAGGTTTAAAGCCGGGAATTTGGTGTCAGGGAAGTACGGTAAATTAAGCCTGGTACTCCTCGAGCCAAGCACGTACACTGCGACCTTTTGTGTGATTCGTTGCACTGTCCTGCAGGTAGATGCCATCCTGCCAGGGAACAACAAATTTTATGTAGAGGTGGGTAAGGTCCCAACAGTGCATACTGGAGTTAATCCATAACGCTCCCTCCTTCGGCCTGAACTCTTCCCACGATTGTTGCACGGTGTTTGCTTTCAGGCTTTTCACGCTGTACACGCCTACTTGCACCTGTCCCACGGAGCATAAAACGTGATTCATCTGTAAAGGCCACCTGTCGCCAGCTAATGCACGCCCAGTCGGAAGCTGTGGTACACGAAATGGAAACCGAACATTGTCACTATGGTCCTGACGTCAGCTAATAGTGCGTGCGATGTCACATTACGAAATAATGTGTGTATAGTGTGTGCAGTGATTGGGAGTGAGAAATGAATTTACAGGTAGAACTGGCTTTTTACATTGTTTAATAACTTCGGTGCAGAACAATATTGTAAACTAAGAATAACATGAAAGCAAGGTAGCACTGTTCAAATCAGACTAGCCTTGTATTCGGGAGAGTGAAGAATCCAGTTTTCATCTGGCCATCTTGATTTAGGTGCCGTGGTTTCCCTAAATCGCTTGAGGAAAATGATGAGATGATTCGTACTGTAAGATCATGGCCGACTATCTATCCCATCCATGTAATACAAGGCCTGTAAGTATACTTATGCCTGTATATAAGAATTATGTTATTTTTGTCGTTCTTAAATTGTAATATTACGACATGCTCAGTATCCTTGTAAAACTAATCCGCGAATGAATAAAATTACTACTACTACTACTACTACTACTACTACGTAAGGGAAATTCGAGATGAAGTGGCGTACCGATGGCTCCTTTTTACGCCGCACCGTTCGCGAATGGAAGAGGAAGGTGGAGGAAATGGTACTGGTACACACTCTACAATGTCACGCCGAGTACAGATATAGGGATCAAACAAGAAGCTTCATAAAAAATATAAAACCAGAGGAGGTGGCGCAGCGGTAACGCAATGGATTCTCACTCGGAACGAAGGCGGTTCTATCCCCCTGTCCACATTTAGGTTTCTAGTTGTTTCCCTGCATCATACGGCGTACTCCGATATGGTTCCTTTAAGAGGGCTCGCCAGACATCGTTCCCATCCTTCCCCAGCAGGCGCTTGCTCTCCGTCTCTAATGACCCACTCGTCGACGACTCGTTAAACCTTAAAACTGCCTTAAGAATAATACAAAACCGCTAACTTGACGAAAAAAATGGTTGTACTTACTACCAATAAGTGTCTACATCATTTACATCGAAATTTCGTTCTTCATTACCCTAGCTGGGTGCTATACTTATCTTCGAACGTTTGTAATGATATTTCCCTAAAGCAAATCAAATCGTCACTCTGCAATGTGGAAACCAGTTAGCAAATTAGAGAGAAATAGTTCAAATGGCTCTGAGTACTATAGGACTTAACTTCTGAGGTCATCAGTCCCCTAGACTTAGAATTACTTAAACCTTACTAACCTGAGGACATCACACATGCCCGAGCCAGGATTCGAACCTGCAATCGTAGCAGCAGCGCGGTTCCGGACTGAAGCGCCTAGAACCGCTCGACCACAGCGGCAGGCATTTAGAGAGAAGTAGGACTCAAAGAAAGGGGAGGGAGGGGAGAGGTAGAGCAGATAGGGGGCAGGGAGGGAGAAATGCAGTCCTCCGAAATAACAATATGGGGATTAGCCTTGCGTTATGGTAAAGCGTCGGCAGACTTCGGTTCATTGGTAGAATCTATATTACTAAGTGGTTAAAACGATCACCCTTATCCAGTTTCAAGTTACCTATCTAGCGGCTCCCAGGAGCAACAAATATTTGATTTTCAGTGGTTCGTAGTATGATTATCGGCAGAATCTAAAAGCGTGGAATGTTATCACAATCTAATCATCAAGCGGAATAACTGTTTAATACGATAAATCGTGTATAAAGTGGATATGTCTCGAGGCAATGTAACTCACGGCGTGCAAATTACCCAGACTATAATCAACTAGTATTTCAGAATCACAACACTTAGCGGCTCCCAACTAAGTTTACACATAATTTCAAAGCTTTTCAAAATCTTTCTCGCTGACGCCCCCACGAAATAATGAAACAAAACAAGATTATAGCTTACAAAATTTTCGCTGTTAATGCAGTAAAACTTCAGCCTCAGGTAAGACGTTTTAATTTATTACATCTTTCCAATAGTTCAGCAGGTATGACGTCATAAACGCTGAGATGCGTGAAAAACAAGGTTTTAAGGGAGCGGAAATTCCGCAGATTACACTAGTATGATGTTTAACACTGTGACCATTTAGCGACATTCAACAAATTTTAAAGATAATTTCAAACCTTTTGTAAGCTACTTCTCGTTTAGAGCCCCACAAAATAATGGAAAGAAAATAGTTTATGGTTTATTAAACGTTAATGAAGTAACGTTGACGTTTGAAGCTGATTTATACAAAAAGAGTTCGATTCTTTAAGCAATCGACTGTGTGTGTGTGGGGGGGGGGGGGTGGAAGAGGGGTTGGAGATCGACTTAAACTACCTCGTTTAATAATTAATTTGAAGAGATCCGCTTCAGTTGTGCTTATATTATTCCAACCACGACCGGTTTCGAGATTCTAAAATCCCAGGTGTATGAAATTATTGTTTTTGTTAACACGTAACATGCGGTGGGGCCAGTCAGTACAAGAACTCCAGTCACTGCATGCTGGCGGATACTGTCCGCCACCGGGCAGCCACACGGTAGAAACACCAACCATAAAGCAATTTCATACACCTGAATCTGATTTTAAAATCTCGAAACTGGTCATGGTTTGAATAAATACTCTCAAGTTGCGGATGTCCTACGTACCAAATCTTTCACCTCTTGTAAGCCTATTTGTGAGCAGTTTACAAGAGTCAGCTTTAAGTGAGGAAGCCAGAGATACACTACAGCCCACCACATACCGTTCTCATAAGGATTCTAAAGACACGATCAGACTAATTACGGCGGGCACAGAGGAGTTTAAGCAATCACTCTTCCTCAGCTCTATACGTGAATGGAATGGGAAAAAGTCCTAGTAGCTAGTGCTATGGGTAGTACCTTCTGCCGTACACTTCATAGTGGTTAGCAGGATGTGAATGAAGATTTAGAAAATGACGTGTCAAGCAAACAGAGTACAGTTCTACCTACACAGAGTCTGCTATACTTTGGCTTTTCGCGCGTCTTACACAGAGTTTAAAACGTTCTAATTTTGCTCTAGTGTCAGGTGGTATGCATGCGGGTGCTTATGGAAAAGTTAACTTCTCGTGCACGCAGTAAGTTTACAGAAAGCATTTTTTGAGTAAGCCCACAGTTGCCGGACCAAAATGCTACTGCAAGTTCAAAAACGACATCCATTCGATAACATAATCCGTACACTGGCCGTCACATTTTTTACGTCACTCCGAACCGCGAGGCAAGTTTAGACACTGACGTACACTTGTTTTAAGAGGCCCGTGCGTCAGTCAGATCGCCGTTAACAGGACGGAGAATGCAGTCTCCCTGCGACACTGCAGAATGTGAATGTCCCTTCTGTCCGATGACGCGGTTAGCACGCAACTGTGTCAACAGCGTTCATCTGTCTCCATTCCGCATTTCGTGGTTAGCGTTGCTGCCTCCAGATCCTGGGGCTCCAGGTTCGATTTCCGGCCTGGTCGAAAATTTTCTCCTCTCAGTGAATGGGTGTTCGTGGTGTTGTCATTTATCTCATCATCGATGCGCACATCGCCGAACTGGGGTCAGGACACTAGCTGATGAAAAGTATCCAGACATTCATTAGTGTACAATAATACTGAATGTTTGCACCTTTATGAGGGCTTGGACTCTGTTGGGGACACTTTCCATTATATGTCTGTGAAGGAATGGCAGCTTCTTCTTCCTCAAGTACCGAAATCAGAGGAGGTAGTGGACGCTGGGGTCTGGAGCAAATTTGACGTTCAGACTTTTGCAAACCCTCGTCGCCAGTTTTGTAAAGGCCTCGTCGCTGTTGCTGTGGAGGGCGAATTTGTCAGTTCGTGAAACGGCTTTTGGTGCAGTACACCGCTAAGACAATTTCTCCCTACCACTATTTCACAGCTTTGCCCCATGGCCAGGTAACAGGATAGGAGAACGAAGGTCCTACAACGCTTCTACAAATTAGTAACAAAGTTACACAAATGAGTTAAAAAGTTTATTTATGTTTGTGACTTGCTGAAACATGAAGTCTGCAACACTGCTTGTAATATATCAAAAAAAGGCCCTCAATGGCTAAGTGCAAATCATCGGAGAAATCTTCACAATACATAGGAAATGCAATTTAGAACAACTGTCTGTTCACTTTTAAGAGTTCACTAAACGACGTTCCCTGTCTTACTTGGCCCTGGACGATGATCTATGACCAGGTGGGGGAGAGCTGCTCTTCTCTTCCGACAGGCTTCTGTGCGTTCTCGCCCGGTCATTGGCAGATTGTACTCGGCCGGCAATTGGCCGAGGCAAAGTCGCTGTCTTCACCCTCAGTGCCGCCCGTGGCGCTGGTGGAGCTCGCGCAAGTGTCGAGTCTCTATGGCACTGGCACCAGCTCGCATCTTTGCGCCTGTGGTGCTTTCGACCTGGCTGTGTCTCGTTCGGACGACACAGCACTAACTTATCCCAGAATTGCTCCACATGGTTCAGATCGGGAATCTAACCATGCCAGTATATTCCGGGAACGTCATTGTCCACAAACCATTGCCTCGGACATGCTGCTTTTTGACAGTGTGCATTGTCATGCTGTTACTAACAACCATAGTCTCCCAGCTGTTCCCCTGCTCTACACAGTACACAATCCTGTAAAATGCATCTGTATCCTTCTGCACTTAGCGTCCTCTTAAGAGCAAAAAAGGGACCACATCGTAACCACGAAAGAGACTCCCCTACCGTAACACTACGTCCTCCGTACTTTACTGTCTGCACAACACATGACAGCATCCGGCAAACCAAACCCTTATGTCGGGTTGCCACAGGATGGGTGTTTCATCGCTCGCAAACAGTTGTTTCAGTCAACCACTGCCCAGTGGAGCCGCTCTTTACGCCACTTCAAGTGTCGCTTAACACTGACTACAGAAATGTGAGACCTACGAGAAGCTGCTTGACCATTGTACCCCTTTCTTTTTTTAATCGCTTCGCACGTTTAGTGTGCTAGCTGGACTGGTGGGAGCACTCTGGAACTCACGAGTGGTCCCTTCATGCCATTTGTTACCACAACCTCCGCAAAACTTGACGGTCCCTGCACTTCAGTACAAGAGGTCTGCCTGGACTTGGTTTAACAACTGTGGTTGTTCCTTCGCGTTTCCACACTGGACTCGCATTCGGGAGGACGACGGTTCAATCCCGTCTCCGGCCATCCTGATTTAGGTTTTCCGTGATTTCCCTAAATCGCTTCAGGCAAATGCCGGGATGGTTCCTTTGAAAGGGCACGGCCGATTTCCTTCCCCATCCTTCCCTCACCCGAGCTTGCGCTCCGTCTCTAATGACCTCGTTGTCGACGGGACGTTAATCTCCTCCTCCTCCCTCCTTCGCGTTTCCACTACACAGCCATCAACAATAGTTGACTTGGGCAAACATAGTAGGGTTGAAATATCCCTGATCGATTTGTTACGCAGGTGACATACAATGACTAGCCACGTTCGAAGTCACTGGCCTCGCACGTCCGACCCATTCTGCTGTTCTTACGTCCCTGCTGACAACACAATACTCTCCGTGTCGTGCTATACTGGCGTGTCCGCTTCCTGCTACAACTACTATTCAATTTCGCTTTACTTAGGGTCGTCCGGATACTTTTGATCTGATAGACTTTGTTGGCGGCCAAACTATCCCCAGACGGCGTCTGCTGTCCTCTGCCATTTGTCGATCATTTCATTTCATTTCACATCGTTTGATAGCTTCCGTAATAGTAATTCGGAAGACAGGAAAGAGTTTTTAGATCAGGGTCATCGTAAACAACAATGTTTATCATACAATGAAGGCTTTCACGACCGGATGTTTCAGCTACCGAGAATTCTTCTGGGTTGTATGGCCGTTGTCCATGGAACTCTTCTATCCATGACGTTTCGTCCAAAGCTACGTTCTAAATCTTCGGAGGTGCTCCTGATTGTGCTGACTCTTGCCGACTGACGAGTCGGACGACGAAGTAGGGCCTAAAAACCATGGAAAGTAGGCGTGGTCTGGATTTCACGTGATAGTAGAGATAAATCTTGTCAAGGATAAAATATAACTATCGATCATAGTACGTCTATCAAGAATATTCTTAAATTATCTACCTGTCCATAATGTAGGTTTTTTATGTCGATAAATCCCCTTCCTCCTTCCTTTCTGCTTAATTTGAATCTTTCTGTTGCTGAATGTATGTGATGTATTCTATATTTGTGGCATTGTGATCATGCAAGTGTATTGAGTGCTTCCAGGTCTGTGTTACTCCATTTCACTACTCCAAATGAGTAAGTCAATATTGGTATAGCATAAGTATTTATAGCTTTTGTCTTGTTTCTTGCTTTCAATTCTGTTTTCAGTATTTTTGTTAGTCTTTGTCTATATTTTTCTTGTAGTTCTTCTTTAATATTTGTATTATCTATTCCTATTTTTTGTCTGTATCCTAGATATTTATAGGCATCTGTTTTTTCCATCGCTTCTATGCAGTCGCTGTGATTATCCAATATGTAATCTTCTATTTTAGTGTTTTTTTTGTTTTGGTTTGGTTTTAGGGCGCAAAACTGCTATGGTCATTAGCGCCCGGTCCGTGACTTAGGGAACAGTAAAAAACCGAAAATGGAACCCAGCAGTGGGAACGAGTCATAAAATTGGAGAAACTAAAAGCAGAAGGAATGCTTAAAAATCCACTACAGAAAGGGGTTGGTTGTCCCCAAAAAAAGCTTCAAATGACTGACGTCATTTCACTGGCACTAATAAACTCGAGAACGCGATCGGCTGAGCGCGTGTCATCTGCTAAAATCGACGATATATCAGGCGACAGCTGTAGACGGGAGCGTAACGGATTAAAATAGGGGCACTCAATTAAAAGGTGTCTTACCGTCCACAGCTGAGAGCAGTGGGGACAGAGTGGGGGAGGATCGCCGCTTAAAAGATGTCGATGGCTAAAAAGACAGTGCCCTATCCGGAGTCTAGTTAAAATTACCTCCTCCCGACGACGCGTTCGGGAGGAAGAGGTCCAAGCACAAGGAAGAGCTTTCACGTCCAGCAATTTATTATGGGGAAGTGTCGACCAATGGGCGTGCCATAAAAGAACAACTCGACGACATAAAACGCTCCGTAGATCGGCGAAGGGAATCGATTGAATAGCTGGCCGAAGAAGAGAGACATCAGCCTTGGCTGCAATATCGGCCGCCTCATTTCCATAGATACCAGCATGTCCCGGGAGCCAGAGGAACGCCACCGAGACGCCCCCCAGGTAGAGCAAGCGCAGACAGTCCCGAATCCGGTGGACCAGAGGGTGCACAGGGTAAAGAGCTTGGAGACTGAGGAGAGAGCTGAGAGAATCTGAGCAGATAACGTACTGTATCCGCTGATGGCGGCGGATGTAGTGGACAGCCTGGAGAATAGCGTAAAGCTCCGCAGTATAAACCGAACACTGGTCGGGAAGCCGAAAGTGATTTGGGGTGTCGCCAACAATATAGGCACTCCCTACACCTAACGATGTTTTCGAGCCATCGGTGTAAATAAATGTGGCTTCCGTCATTTGTGCACATAGAGCAGCAAATGCCCGACGATAAACAAGTGAAGGGGTACCATCCTTGGGAAATCGACAAAGGTCACGGAGCAGGCAGATCTGGGGACGGAGCCAAGGCGGTGCTGTACCCCAAGTTGTCAAGAAGGTTTTAGGAAAGCGGAAGGAAAGAGAATGGAGCAGTTGACGGAAGCGGACTCCCGGTGGTAGTAGGGAGGAGGGGCGGCCTGCATACAGAGGCGTCGAAAAAAATGTCATGGGCTGGATTAGCAGGCATGGAAGACAGATGGCTAGCATAACGACTCAGAAGGACTGCTCGCCGATTGGACAGCGGAGGTTCAGCAGTCTCATCATAAAGGCTTTCCACAGGGCTGGTGTAAAAAGCTCCAGACACTAAACGTAATCCACGGTGGTGGATAGAGTCGAGACGCCGAAGAATAGACGGCCGAGCAGAGGAGTAGACTATGCTTCCATAGTCCAATTTCGAGCGCACTAAGGCGCGATAGAGGCGGAGAAGGACCACTCGGTCCGCTGCCCAGGAGGTACCATTCAGGACACGGAGGGTGTTGAGGGATCGCAGACAGCGAGCCGAAAGATAGGAAACGTGGGAGGACCAGCACAGTTTTCTGTCAAACATAAGACCCAGGAATTTAGCGACGTCTGAAAACGGAAGGTTGACAGGTCCTAGATGTAAGGAGAGTGGAAGAAACTCCTTACGTCGCCAAAAATTAACACAAACGATCTTACTGGGAGAAAAACGGGAGCCAGTTTCGATGCTCCACGAGTGGAGGCGATCGAGACATCCTTGAAGACGTCGTTCAAGAAGGCTGGTCCGTTGAGAGCTGTAGTAGATCGCAAAATCGTCCACAAAGAGGGAGCCCGAGACATCAGGAGGGAGACAATCCATAATTGGATTTATGGCAATGGCAAACAGTACAACACTCGGCACGGAGCCCTGGGGTACCCCGTTTTCTTGGGAGAAAGTACGGGAGAGAGTAGTGTTTACCCGCACCCTAAATGTGCGCTCTGCCATAAATTCGCGAAGAAAAAGGGGTAGCCGACCTCGAAAGCCCCAAGAGAACAGTGTGCGGAGGATGCCTGTCCTCCAACAGGTATCGTATGATCTCTGCAGATCAAAAAATATTGCTACTGTTTGGCGTTTCCGGAGGAAATTGTTCATGATATAAGTGGAGAGAGCAACAAGATGGTCAACTGCAGAACGATGCTTTCGGAATCCGCATTGGGCAGGTGTTAAAAGACTGCGGGATTCCAGCCACCAAGCTAAACGGTAATTCACCATACGCTCCAAAACCTTACAGACACTACTCGTGAGAGAAATGTGGCGATAGCTAGAGGGGAGATGTTTGTCCTTTCCAGGTTTCGGAACAGGAACGACGATAGCTTCCCGCCATCGTCTGGGAAAAGTACTGTCGGTCCATATTCGATTATAAAGGCGAAGAAGGTAACGCAGACTATGGGTTGATAAATGCAGCAACATTTGGACGTGGATACCATCCGGTCCTGGGGCGGAGGAGCGAGAAGAAGAGAGTGTATGTTGGAGTTCCCGCATGGAGAAAACAGTATTAAGCTTTCGCGATTTTGAGAGGAGAAAGCAAGATGTCGCACTTCCGCTGCACGTTTCTTCGGGAGAAATGCTGGTGGGTAATTTGAAGAGCTCGAAACCTCAGCAAAGTGCTGACCCAATGAGTTAGAAATTACGACGGGGTCCACTAATGTATCATGCGCGACAGTGAGCCCAGAGACCGGGGAGAAACTAGGCGCGCCCGAGAACCGTCGAAGCCGACTCCAAACTTCCGAGGAGGGAGTGAAGGTGTTAAATGAGCTAATAAAGAATTTCCAGCTTGCCTTCTTGCTATCGCGGATGACACGACGGCATCGCGCACGGAACTGCTTATAGCGGATACAGTTGGCCATAGTAGGATGGTGGCGGAAAACGCGAAGAGCACGTCGCCGCTGACGTATTGCGTCACGGCATGCCTCGTTCCACCAAGGAACTGGGGGGCGCCGGGGCAATTCGGAGGTACGTGGTATTGAACGTTCCGCAGCTGTAAGAATAACGTCGGTAATATGTGTGACCTCATCGTCGACGCTGGGAAAGTGACGGTCATCGAACGTCGCTAGAGACGAAAAAAGTGTCCAATCGGCTTGGGCAAACTTCCAGCGTCGCGGGCGCATATATGGCAGTTGAGGCTGCAGTCTAAGGACACATGGAAAGTGGTCACTCGAGTGTGTATCATCAAGGGCGAACCATTCGAAGCGCCGAGCTAGCGGAACAGTACCGACCGCAAGGTCCAAATGAGATAAATTTGTCGTGGAGGCAGACAAAAATCCCAGTGTTGAGGCAAACTAGATCCGCTTGGTGGAAGACGTCTAGCAATAGTGAGCCACGTGGACAAGGATGTGGAGATCCCCAAAGCGGGTGGTGGGCATTGAAGTCCCCAACCAGCAAATAGGGGGGTGGAAGCTGACCAAGAAGATGAAGGAGATCAGCTCGTGCCATTGGTGTGGACGATGGAATGTATACAGTACAAAGAGAGAACGTGTATCCAAAGAGGGAAAGACGGACGGCGACAGCTTGGAAGGAAGTGTGTAAGTGGATTGGATGATAATGGAGAGTATCATGGAGAAGAATCATGAGTCCTCCATGGGCTGGAGTGCCTTCAACAGAGTCCCCTCTGATCATATCGGACAGACTGAAAATGAGGGAGAACAAAGCAGTCATGGGGACGGAGCTTTGTTTCCTGAAGACAGAAGATGACCGGCGAGTAGGATCGTAAGAGGATCGACAATTCATCCCGATTGGCTCGAATGCCGCGGATATTCCAGTGGATAATGGACATAGGGTGAACAGAAAATGGAGGAATGTGACCAAGGTTGCTGTCAACTCATCGACTGCTTAGAGCTTGCGACCGACAGCATGGTATGGCATTCAGCCGAAGGCAGAAGATCCTGATCCATAGGTTGTTCAGGAGCAGCTCCTGCCACCAACGATCGGCCGGTTGATCGGCCGCCAGCAGTGCGCCTCGGCGACACAGAAGACGGCCGAGGGCGATTTCCGCCTGGTGGTGCTGTAGATGAGACACGCCTTGGCGGAGAAGGAGATGAACTGGGTTTCTTATTAGCCTTCTTGGAAATATGATGTTTAGATGAAGGAGGAACCGATGGTTGTGAAGTTGGGGTACGCAAAAAATCTTCACGAGTATGCTCTTTTCTCGTAGTCTTGGTGTCTGACTTTTGGGCTCGAGATTTAGCAGAACCCGATGAAGGGTGAGCCAGAGAGTGGGCAGGCGAAAGTGGTGAGGTTGAACGGGCGATCTTTGCGCTGGCCGATCTGACGACCGTGGCACTAAAGGTGAGGTCGCAAGTCTGCATGGTCGCCTCCTTTGTTGGCCGAGGAGAAGCAAGGACAGTGCTGTATTTTCCAGTCTGAGGCACGGTGGGCTGTCGACTGGCGAATAATTTTCGAGCAGCAAAGGTCGACACCTTTTCCTTCACTCTGATTTCCTGGATGAGCTTTTCGTCCTTAAAAACGGGGCAATCTCGAGAGGAAGCAGCGTGGTCACCCATACAGTTGATGCAGCGAGGGGATGGAGGTGGACAAGCACCCTCATGGGCATCCTTGCCACACGTAACACATTTGGCCGTATTGGAACAGGACTGGCTGGTGTGATTGAACCGCTGACACCGATAGCAACGCGTAGGGTTTGGGACGTAAGGGTGAACGGAAATCATCTCATAGCCTGCTTTGATTTTCGATGGGAGTTGAACTTTGTCAGATGTCAAGAAGACAGTGCGGGTTGGAATGATGTTCGTGTCAACCCTTTTCATAACTCTATGAACAGCCGTTACGCCCTGGTCAGACAGGTAGTGCTGAATTTCTTCGTCAGACAATCCATCGAGGGAGCGTGTATAAACGACTCCACGCGAGGAATTTAAAGTTCGGTCCGCTTCAACCCGGACAGGGAAGGTGTGGAGCAGTGAAGTACGTAGCAATTTTTGTGCTTGGAGGGCACTGACTGTTTCTAACAACAGGGTGCCATTCTGCAATCTGGAACAAGACTTTACAGGACCTGCAATTGCGTCGACACCTTTCTGAATAATGAAAGGGTTGACCGTGGAGAAGTCGTGACCTTCGTCAGACCGAGAAACAACAAGGAACTGTGGCAACGATGGAAGAACTGTCTGTGGCTGAGACTCAATGAACTTACGCTTGTGAGCAGACATAGTGGAAGGTGAGGAAACCATTGCGGAAAAATCCCCCATGATTACCGGCGTCTCCGATGGCGCGCTCCTCCCTTGTGGGGGCCCTCTCTGAGGGCACTCCCGCCTTAGGTGATTGTTCACACCTCAGGTCACACCTCCCGACAAACGGACGGAGGGACCAATCGGCACTTTCGGAAGGTATCAGCTCGTGTAATCACCCCTCCCTGGGCCTGGCCGTTACCAGGGGGTACGTACGTGTCCTACCTGTCTACACGGGGCGGGGAATTACGCGTTACCCCGTCACCGGCTACGCATGGAAGTGCGTGGGTCGGCCTTCAGACACGCACAGGGAGGAAAAAAGAGAAAGGAAAAGGAAAGAAGAGGGGTCTCAAACGCCGCAGCGGAGAAAAGGGCAAAGAGAAGAGGTAAGGAAAAGAGAAGGACAGAGGAAGGACGAAGACTTGCAAGCGTAGAAAGCAAGGAATTTGTAACAGTTTCGAGCGTCCGTCTCCGGACGTAGGCACAAACCATACTCCCAGAGGGGGAAAAGGGAAGGAAAGAGCCAGTGGTGAGAGGGGGGGGGGGGCGAAGATGGGGGACGGGGAAGGATGCGGAAAGGGAAGGTATGCAACCCAGAAAGGAAGGAGGGCCACATTACCTCGGGGTCCCGTGTTCGTTACGCACGTATCCACGAAAGAGTTGTGAACCCCTGGGGGGCTATTTTAGTGTGTTTTCCCTTGACTATGCTATTTTTCTTACATTTGTCTGTTCCAAAAGCCATATTTATATCATTGCTGAATACTTCTGTTATCTTTAGTAATTGGTTGAGTTGTTGATTTGTTGCTGCCAGTAGTTTTAGATCATCCATGTATAGCAAATGTGTGATTTGGTGTTGGTATGTTCTCGTAATATTGTATCCATAATTTGTATTATTTAACATATTGGATAGTGGGTTCAGAGCAAGGCAGAAACAGAAAGGACTTAATGAATCTCCTTGGTATATTCCACGCTTAATCTGTATTGCTTGTGATGTGATATTATTTGAATTTGTTTGGATATTAGGTGTGGTTTTCCAATTTTTCATTACTATGTTTAGGAACTGTATCAATTTAGGATCTACTTTGTATATTTCCAATACTTGTAGTAACCATGAGTGGGGTACACTATCAAAAGCTTTTTGGTAATCAATGTATGCGTAGTGTAGCGACCTTTGTTTGGTTTTAGCTTGATATGTCACCTCTGCATCTATTATCAGTTGCTCTTTCCATCCTCGTGCTCCTTTGCAACAGCCTTTTTGTTCTTCATTTATAATTTTGTTCTGTGTTGTATGTGTCATTAATTTTTGTGTAATGACTGAAGTTAATATTTTGTATATTGGTGGTAGGCATGTTATGGGGCGATATTTAGCTGGGTTTGCTGTGTCTGCTTGATCTTTAGGTTTCAGATAAGTTATTCCATGTGTAAGTGTATCAGGGAATGTGTATGGGTCTGCAGTGTAACTGTTAAATAATTTAGTTAGATGTGAATGTGTTGAGGTGAACTTCTTTAGCCAGAAATTTGCTGTTTTATCTTTTCCAGGGCTTTCCAACTGTGAGTAGAATTAATTGCTCAGGTGACTTCATGTTGCAAAATCATCACTGCAGGCATTTGTGGTATCATCTTGTATGTGTCTGTTTCTGCTTGTACCCACCGTGCATGCCTGTTATGTTGTACTGGGTTTGACCAGATGTTGCTCCAGAACTGTCCCATGTCTGTTATGTTTGGTGGATTGTCTATTTTAATGTGTGTGTTATCTAATGTTTGGTAAAATTTCTTTTGGTTTGTGTTGAATGTTTGGTTTTGTTTCCTTCTATTTTCACTCTTTATGTATCTTCTAAGTCGTTTGGCCAATTCTTGTAATTTCTGCTTCTTTTCATCTAGTTGCTCTATCGCTACTTTTTGTGAGATGTTACCTAACCTTTTTCGTTTTTTGCCTGACATTTCATTTCTTATAAATTGTGTTAGCTGTCCGATGTCTTTTCTCAGTTTTTCTATTCTCATCCGTAGCCTGTGTTGCCATGCTGGTTTTGTGGGTTTCTTCTGTGTGTTTGTTGGTTCTGATCGCTGCGTAGTGTGTATATTTCGTGTAGTGAGTGCTCCTATATAAACCAGTAGTTGTAACTCTTCCATAGTTGTATTTTCATTTATTTTGTTGTGTATGATTGTGTTGATAGTTGTTATTGTTGTTGTTGTTTCGACTTGTGGGTTATTTGGTGGTCTATGCAAGAACGGTCTAATGTCTGGTCTTTGTATTCTGTATATGTCAGCTGAAATTTTCCTTCTATATCTAACATGTGTGTCACTTCGTGTTCTATTTGTGCTTGATCTGGTGGCCGTCTTAAGATTTCGTTTTCCTCTGATTGTTTAATTGATGCGTGTTGTTCTTTGTTTGTTTGCTCTGGGATGTTTGAGTCCATTACTGTATTTTCTTCTTCTTCTGATTGTACATTATTTTGTTCCAGTATTTGTTGTTTGATGTGTTCTAATTCTGACTGGGGCATTCTGTTATTTTTGATTATTACACGGATCTGATCGGCTAGTCGTTGTTCTGTTAAAAATTTTAATTCTGGGTATCTGGTAATAAATGTTGTGTATACTTATGATCTGTATCCAGTTGTGTTGGTTCCTAAGTTTGTTGCTTGGTAATAACAGAACATGAGGTGTCGGTTAACTTCATCTGACCATCTCATCCTCTGCCTTTGTTTTCCTTCTAGAGTGGTTGCAGGAAGCATATCCTGCAAAACAACTCTATTTGGATTTAAATCATTTTCCGTATGGCTAGCACTGTCGTTACCATTGTGGACGGGCATAGGGTTCAAGCGTCGTCCCCGACCATGACAGCGCTTGTCCGAGGCTTCATTAGTTCTGTCCTGAACCAACTAATCACATTAAAAGGGGGGGTTAGCCCTATTAGTGGTTTGTTCTTTTCGTCGCCTTTTACGACTGGCAGATCATACCGGAGGTTATTCTTTTATTATTATTATTAATTATTATTATTATCTCTTCATTTTACCTACTTACGAAGTGCGTTGAAGTTTGGTATTTGGTTTGATAATTTATGGCTTCTAAAACTAGCAAAAGCTCTTCAAGAAGTCACTATGTTTTACTTCCTTTCAGCCATTGCTTCTCGAGTCTTCTTTTTAAGCTTCTCCGTCAATCAGCGCTCCGTTACTAGTGCACCAAAAGCTAGACGACTCATTATGTTTTCTTCTGTGGCGTTTATAACAGTAGATCTTGCCATGCTTCTTCTAACCACCTGATTTGAATTAACAGCAGTGAGTGGTATTTTGGTGAATCATTTATTGAGCATTCTATAAACACAGAATTTCTGGCACTTCATTTCTCTTCTTTCTTCGTTGAGGCCACGTAGAGAGCGTGTTTGAACGTGTTAGTTTGATCTGACAGCTTCCTTTTCAAAATCTCATCAAAAATTCGCTGAGTAGTTTCATACATTCCTACGTTTTCAGAAAGCTTGACATCCTGTAACTGGGGAAATCTACAAAAACTTAAGTTCTCAAATATTTCTTATAGCAGTCTAATGGCGCACGCTAAAAAAAATATGTTGAACATTTTCAGATCATAGAAATTGTTCAAAAACCACTCACTTGCAGAAGCTGTGTGCGCCATCCGTGAAAGGCTTTGCGGGACGCTCCGGGGATGACATCAGAATCCTAATAAGTAAACGATATGGGGTTCTATGAGAAGATCATGTACAAGCATTTCGTCGCCTATATTAGCCAACTTACCAACAAGCCATCTACCACCGTCACCTCTCCTCCCTTTTCCACAGTTCCAGTCGCGAATGACGCGCAGAGGAACAATTGTTGTTCAGCCTCCGTGGGAGCTCTGATGTCTGTAATCTTGCCTTCACGGTCGTTCCGACAAATACAAACAGGAGAAAAGAATATATTGGTTGATTCTTCTAGAAACGTAAGCTCACAGAATTTAAAAGTAAACCACAACCTGATGCATAACGCCTCTCTTATATCGTTTGCAGAGTCTGTCAGTGGTGCTGAATGAACATCTCTGTGGCGCTTTCGTGCCTACTAAACGAAGTGGACATAACGCGCTGCCACTTATTGGATCTTTTCTATTCCCTCTAGCATTCCTATCTGGTACGGGTTGCAGATTACTGAATTATCGGTCGAAAGAGGGTTTTGTAAGTTTCTTGAATGATGAGGCTTCTTCCATTGATTCTCCGGCTGAAACCACTTATTGATAATTAGATCTCTTAGAAGTGTCAAACTGGTCGGAACTTAATTGCTACGTTTCATACCTGTTCCAAACAGTCCCATTTACTTCCTACAAGATTAAGATCGGCTGATTTAGCGGCTCATTCGAGGTGCGGAAAGGGCCTGAGTGCTCCGTCAAACCAGGAACGCCTACCCTGTGAATACGGGTGTTGTCATCTTGGAAAACGTATGTGTCCACGTTATTCTCATTATGAAGACGCAGACGAAAGGAGAACACTTGATCCACGAGACCACGAGAATACTGAAACAAACATCCAGGATCGTTTAACGGTAATCTGAAGAACCACTTGCGCATTGAACTACACCCCACACTGCCTCACTGGGGTGCTGTTACACTCGATGTCTTACATCATCAGGGAAGCGGCAAAAACCGCGAATAGTCACACCGCTCTAAATGTTGTTTGGTCATTTGAAGATACGATGCTTTATGTGTTTCTGTGAGGTACCCGACTCAACATGTCCACTGCATTGCACGCAGTCAATTCACAATTTTCGTTCAGAAACTGTGGGAGAGGGATCTGCAATCACTGACAATAGCAATTCCTGTCGGACTTAAAGCCGGTTTTGTTGACCAGTCCCTGTCGGTTGGAGTCTTTTTACGATCAATGTGCTTACGCCGTGTTACATGGCTTGAAGCGGTACACCATTCCTTGGACAGTCAGCGTTGGCACACCAGCGAACAGGGCAACTTTATTCACGGCGGGATCACGGGCACGTCTGTACATTCATACAACATAGCTTCTTTCTGCCATTCTTCCAAGCTCTTTCGACCAGTTTTTCTGCGCTGATTCCATACGGCAGACTGACACATACGAGGATCATTTTCAAAGTCCTGCACACTGAGCATGCGCGACCGTTACGGTGGTACGATCAAGCTGAAATTCACGTCAGTTGTGAGCGAGACTTCAGGCGCGACGGTCGTGTATGTGTTTGCTGGTTCGCGTGGCTGTGTCGTGAGTAATCCAGTTTTAAAATGGAAGCTGAAACAGAGCCAAGCAGACTACACAGAGTGCGCAGCGTTACTGCATCAAAACTGAATCCCTAAATGGAAAAAACCCAACGGAAATTTACAACGCTTTGAGAAGATGTCTGGGAATAGGGTAGTGGATCGTAGCACAGTATCACGGTGGTCTGTTCGTTTCCGTGAAGGTCAGGTAAGCACTGAGGATAACCAAAGAAGTGTAAGACCATTAACTGCAACAGAGTACATCACACAGGTTATTGTTAATGACATTTCGAGAGAAGATCGACCAAAAACATTTGAGGAAATTGAATATCAGGCCAGAATGTCTGTCACTTCAGTTTAAAGAATCATAACTGAAAAGTTAAAGACGAGAAAAGTTTCTGCCAGATGAATTCCGCATGATATGGACGTCGAGAAAAGAATCGCTGAAGCGTAGCTTCAACGTTATCGGAAAGAAGGAGAACAGTTTCTGAAAAGAATGTCGTACATGATGAAACCAGGATTCGAGATTCTGAGACAGAAGTGAAGTCTCAGTCTTCGCAATGGAAAAGTTCTGACACTCTACGCCCGAAACATTTCCGTTGCCAAAAATCAAAGGTGAAACCGATGATGATCTTTGCGTATGGCATGAGTGGTGTCACAGTTACAAACAGTGCTCAACGAGACGTCTGTAACACGCCAATAGTACAAGCTGCTTCAGCAGAATGTTTTGCGCCCGTAAATCCGTCAAGGAAGGCTTGACATGCTTGCAGCTGGTGTCATCGTTTTCCATGATAATACAAAACCCACATATTGCCCTATCAGTGAGAGAAACATCAGGCAAATATGGATGAAAAATACTTCCCATCCACCATACAGCCATGATATGAGCCCACTTGGCTTTGATTTGTTTCCCAAACTGAAGGAAGAACTCCGTGGAAAACGTTTCGACACAACTGTTGAAGTTTCCAGTGAGGTGTCCCGAGTAATTAGACAGCTCAACAATTAAGATGCCCTATCCGAATTACGGAAGCTGCCAAATCATTTGAAAGCTGTCAGAAGGTAGAATAGAGATTATATTGAATGCCTTTAAAGGTATTTTGTAAAATACATTATTTTCTTCAATTCTGTCTAACAATGTGGAGAACTTTTAATATGACCCTCGTACAAACAATGTCACGATTTACTTTTGGTGTGTAGGGCCAAATGACCGACTGGTGCCACTTCGAAGCAATCTACGGCGTTCCAAAGCTATTGGTGTCCTCCGTTAAAGGGATAACTGATATTTTATCCGGTGATCTTATGCGGTAAATAAAAGTACTCTATATCCGTGGATAACTTTCCCTACAATTCTGCATGCCACTTCAAACAGAGGGGGCTACAAATTATTTACGTGAAACTTTCTATAATTGTGAAACTGAAATTTGTGGTAAGATCTTATGGGACGAAACTGCTGAGGTAATCGGTCCCTAAGCTTAAACACTACTTAATCTAACTTATGCTAAGGACAACACACACACACCAATGCCCGTGGGAGGACTCGAACCTCCGACGAAGGGAGCTACGCGGACCGTGACAGGGTACAACAGACCGCGCGGCTACCCCGCTATAATTGTGTGTCCTCTCCTGTTCTGGTCTCAAGTATTTCTTACAACGACCGACGTGACACTGTGTGTATTCCTACGAGGGAGTCAATAAATAAAGTTACACTTCTTTATTTTCTGAAAGCTGGTTGGTTTTATTCAGAATTCCAATAAGCCATGTTATTCCCCGTTCTATTGGCTTCAAAATCCTGTTTTTCAACATACTCGTAATGTCTTACCCCCCACCTTGCTGGGAGGCTTATATCCCTGCGTGGTACCACTCTACTGGTCGACGTCGAAGCCAACGACTTGCTGCATCAGCAACCTTCCCATCCTCCACGTACTGCTTCCCGCAGAGCACGTCCTTCATTCGACCAAACAGATGGAAGTCGGAAGGTGCGAGATCCTGATTGTAGAGTGGATGAGGAAGAACAGTGCAATGAAGTTCTGTGAGCTCCTCTCGATTGCGCAGACTTATGTGGGGTCATGGAGAAGGAGAAGTTCGTTTACATTTTTGTGGCTACGAGCACGCTGAAGTCGTTTCTTTAGTTTCGTGAGGGTAGCACGATATCCTTCAGAGTTGATAGTTACACCTTGAGGGAGGACATCAAACACCTTGCTACTCTCAGAAGAGCGTAGCCATGACTTCAACAACTGAGGGTGCAGCTTGGAACTTGGTCTTCGGAGGGGAGGTGGTGTCGTGGCACTCCACGGACTGCCGTTTTGCATCCGGTTTGAAGTGGTAAACCTATGTTTCATCGTCTTTGATGATGATCGACAAAAAATTGTCACGACCAGCTTCGTAGCGCGCAAGCAACTCCACGCAGTCCGTCCTCTTAGCTGAGGGGTTCAAAATGGCTCTGAGCACTATCCGACTTCATTTCTGAGGTCATCAGTCGCCTAGAACTTAGAACTAATTAAACCTAACTAATCTAAGGACATCACACACATCCATGCCCGAGGCAGGATTCGAACCTGCGACCGTAGCGGTCACGCGGTTCCAGACTGTAGCGCCTAGAACAGCTCGGCCACTCCGGCCGGCTGCTGAGGGGCCATCACATCTGACTGCCATGCAGCGGCCCCAGCTTCGGGACTCTGTTGTGCTGTCCTCATCATCATTTCATCATCATCGTCGACACGCAAGTCGCCCAATGTTACGTCAACCGAAACATCTTGCAACTCTGCGGCCGAACTTCCTCAGGTGGAGACTTCTGACCCCCAATGCCGCACGATCATTTCGTTGGTTTTTATGGTCTTCTGTTACGCGACGAGAAATCCAGCGGATACACATCTTTGAATACGCCAACTGGAGGAAAAGCGTGTCAGCGCTACCAACAGAAACGTCCAGCTGTGCAGCGAAATGTTTCACTGCGATCCGTCGAGCACCTCGAATGAGAGTGTCCGCACGTCCCAACACTGGAGGAATCACAGCTGCGTGCAATCGGCCAGCATGTGCGGTCGGCCGGCACGCTGGAGATTGGACAGGTTTGCGCGACCTTATTGCGATGATGACAAGACACCTCGCCCAACGACTCACCGTGCCTTTGTTCAATACCAGGCCTCCGTAGACATTCTGCAAGAGCCTATGAATATCTGTAATGCTCTGGTTTTGCGCCAAAAGAAGTTCAAAGATAGCTTTCTGATTGGAACGCACCCCCGTTACAGACTCCATTTTGAAGGCTGTCGAAATGGAACGGGAAATGGTCACGTTCGTTCTTTTTAAAATCAAATGAA
The DNA here is from genome assembly GCF_023864345.2 of Schistocerca serialis cubense. Classification (NCBI taxonomy): domain Eukaryota; kingdom Metazoa; phylum Arthropoda; class Insecta; order Orthoptera; family Acrididae; genus Schistocerca; species Schistocerca serialis. The sequence goes on along the minus strand of NC_064641.1, from coordinate 498,762,199 downwards.
CGAATCCACAGTGTATAGTTTGTTTTTTTAAACGACTATGAAATAAGTCACGCTGGCACTTGTTCACGTTCCATTCAGCTTTGGCTATGCTGAAAATCTTAGAAGTAATGAAACACGGGAGCAACGGTCAATCGTTCAGTGCCGTGAACAGCAGCAGCCGGACAAAGGTGAAACTGCCGCAAGCGGAATGCCGTGAACACGACGCTATTTAGACGGCTGGCGGACAAGTATGATCTTTCCTGCCTATGAATGCCCAACTGCGATGTCTCTGCGCCGCGCCGGGCATCAGTGAGCCATCGCAAAGCCAGTGCTGGCGGCTGCGCCCTGCCGCATGCCCACGCCTACCTTTGTGGCCGTGTCGGGCGTTCCCCCAGCACAGCTATGGCGTCAGTAGCGCAGGAAACGCCAAATTCCGACCAAATAGCTCCCACTGTCCGCTCAAGGGCGCCGCGCCACGTCTCGTCTCGTCTCGCGAATGCCTCAGTGCGGACGTGACTGCAGCCTGTTTACCGAACGCCGCAACCAGGGGTGTGCAACTGTCTCTTAAAAGCGCCAAGCTTCACACGAATCTTTGCAAGTGCTAAACGAATGTATTTTCGGTTGTGTTGGAAGGATCTAAACATCGAGGCCAGAAATCTCTTATTTTAAAATCTCAAATATTGCCGTAAATTCAGCATCTGTATGACAGTAAATTTAGTGAGGCTAGAATAGTCAGCAAATCAGTTGCAAATAAAGACTGACTGCAACTCTTACCTAGGTTTCGACGATTTTAAAATTTTCTTCTTCAGAAGGTATAATCAACTTTGTTGCATTACAAGCTGATAAAGTACATTGAATAAAGCCGAGACAATTTTTTTGTCAAATGCATACTGTTATAACCCAGATGCCATCATTGTATTTTAAAGTACGTAAGTTAACTTGTACATCAATAAGAGCTTTATGATAATGGCCGCTATGTTCGACCTTTATATTTACGTCTGAAATACTACGTTGCTACAGTCACGGCTTGTGATTGTGTTCGTAAGATGACTCCCTCATATGACAAGTGCCGTTTGGCTTTATTCAATGCACTTAACCAGCATGTGACATAACAAGGTTCATTATACCTTTGAAGAAGATAGTTTTAAGACTGTCGAAACCTAGGTCAAGTGTTCAAATAAATCTTTGCTTGCAACTGGCTGGCTGAATCTTTCAAGCTCTCCAAGTTTAGTGTCTTTCTTTCCTTTAACCTTAGAACCACCAAGCACGGACAAAAATTGACGATACATTTTTTAGGAAAAAATGGTAACAATAGCCTACTACGTATTTGAATTCTTTTCTACCGTCCTTTCACGTTATCACGTGCTTTACTGCACATTTGTGGTTAAAATTTTAAAAACTGAAAATAAATAACAGACCTTTCCGCTCAAAGGCATATTTTATTCTGGGTTGATACGACATCTGACCATAATTCTAATTGTCTAAATTTCATTTGGCAACCTTGAATGTGGGTTTTACTGTGTAATGATGCAAGTGCACTGAGCATGTCGTCATATGGTTAAAGTGACTGCATTGAACACATCAGTTATGAGCACCTGCGAGTGCGATTATACACTCAATCTAAGCTGTAACAGGCCCCTCTCTACTGTGGCTCAGTCTGCTTAAATGGAAAGGAAAGAAAAGAGAAGAGAAAGCATACGTTTCTAATATGTATAGAAACTGGATAATCCTAATCTTCTTCTCTCCCCTATTTCTGTCCATCTCCCTCTCTCCCATTCTTTATCTATCTCCTCCCTCCCTCCCTCCCCCCCCCCCTCTGCCTTTCACTTTCTTCCGCTCCTCCTTCCCATTTCCTATGTCTGTTTTCTCCCATCCCTCTGTCCATTTGATCTTACCCTCTCTTTGACCACGAGCCTTGTTTATTGTTATAGCAAACTCAGAGTCTATAGTAGTATTCTAATCATAAACCAATAGACAAAGCCGGCCGCGGTCGTCATGCGGTTCTAGGCGCTGCAGTCCGGAACCGCGGGACTGCTACGGTCGCAGGTTCGAATCCTGCCTCGGGCATGGATGTGTGTGATGTCCTTAGGTTAGTTAGGTTTAAGTAGTTCCAAGTTCTAGGGGACTGATGACCTAAGATGTTAAGTCCCATATTGGTTTCCCATATTGGTTCAAATGGCTCTGAGCGCTATGGGACTCAATTGCTGTGGTCATAAGTCCCCTAGAACTTAGAACTACTTAAACCTAACTAACCTAAGGACATCACACACATCCATGCCCGAGGCAGGATTCGAACCTGCGACCGTAGCGGTCGTGCGGTTCCAGACTGTAGCGCCTTTAACCGCTCGGCCACTCCGGCCGGCTAGTCCCATAGTGCTCAGAGCCATTTGAACCAATAGACAAATAAAACTTCCTGCTAACAACGTTTCACACCTCTCTCTCTCTCTCTCTCTCTCTCTCTCTCTCTCTCTCTCTCTCTCTCTCTCTCTGTGTGTGTGTGTGTGTGTGTGTGTGTGTGTGTGTGTGTGTGTGTGTGTGTGTGTGTGTGTAAACGTTTGTTACAGAGACATGTATAAATTTGAAGTAAAAGAAAAAGCAGATATTTTTGTAACAATGCTTTCCCTAGAATGCTTTGAAATTTTGACACAACGTGGTGCTGGAATACATGTGTGTTTTTATATACCTTTATTTAAGTATGTAATATATATTTTTTATCAATTAATAACAGGGAAACGTTGTTACAAGAATATCAACGGCTTATATATTACCTAAAAACAGACCTGTATTAGACTGCAACGTTTTGTCAAAATTTCGAAGCAATCGGTCTAGAACTTTCGGACATTAACAATTTTGAACAAATGAACATTTACATTTTTATTTAAATAGGTAACAAGGAAGTACATCGTTTCCACAAGATTTTATCCATTGAAACGCCATTATTGAAATTTTTGCATTCATCTATGGTGTGGTGTTAAGAACGTCTATTTATGTTACGTGACGCGCGCGGACAGCCGAGCGCTTTAACACACCGCTTCCGGGATTCGGGGAGACGAGGCTTCCTGTGATCGAATCCGCCTCGCTGACTGACAAGGGCTGGTGAGCCAGCCAGCCTGAATGTGGTTTTTAGGCAGTTTCCCCACATCAAACTGCGTGAATGCCGGGCTCATACCCACGTTACACCTCGCATACACGATACGCAAACATTTAGAAAACGTTCTCACACTTGAACATGAGACTTGGCTCTAAAAGCAGAGAGATGGGATACACAGATTCCTCCCCAGGGGAGTGGTGGCCTCGGAAGGTCCAAGACCACCCTTACACTGTCTAACAATGCCCACGCCGTAAAGAAAGCGACATTGGGCAAGGAAGAAGATCACGATGATGTAAGTTCCGTAATGGTGGAAATATGGTCTTTTGGTTGGATGCGGTCTGGCTTTTTAGGGCGCTTAACAGAGTATTAGCACTAGGCAAAAAAAGTTTCTATAGAAAAGATCGCGTAAATACGAGTACTTCTTTATTATAGACAGCCGGTATCGACAACTTTGCTGTCATCTTCCGGTCTTCAAAAGTTTTCGTTACTAAATGTGTTCACATTGTGACTTTGAATCTCCTGTCAAGTTGTCACACGTATTAGAGGATTAAATGCGGCACATTATACAATGATCGACCTTAGACGGCGTACGTGATAGAACTGTCGTACCATATACGCCGTCTGAGGTTGATCATCAATGAATGGGACATGTCAAGCTAACGTAAACAGATGTGCTAATGTGCCTTCTACTGTATGTTGTGAGTTTTGAAACTTAACAATCGTCTGTAAGAGCTACATACACAGACATAGCCACGTGCACGAGGTATGTTTTCATTGTAAATGTTTTATTTATGAGATTCCTTTGCATTTTGTACTACATTTCGTCCACTAACGTAGCAACTTGGCAGGAGACTCCAACTTGTAATATTCCTCCTTTTGACTTGCGGTTATGCTATTTACTATCCTGATATGTAAAACCAGATGTAATACTTGCGTGTATTTTGTATTCTCTGAACTGGTTTACAAAAATACTGTCATGCAAAGCCAATTATAATATTCTTATACTATACTGTTAATAATAAGCAATGTAACAAACATAAATACAGTTACCTGTCCGGACAGCAAAACCACAAAAACAAGTGTAATAACCGTGTGTGTTACCCTAAGCAATAAGCATCCGTCTTTAACTAGTTTCTTCAAATAAGTCACTAGTTCAGAGGTATGGCAAATAACAGTAGTTAGATTACTATTCTGCATCAATAACAATATATGTGGTTGGTGGTACACTATTATTCGCCAATCTAATTAGGCACACGTAATGAAGCTGAGTAAGCCAGCAGAAAAGATTGCAACTCCCTACTTACTTAACAGACTTCACTTTAGATTTAGACAAAAGATGGTTCAGCAATACAAAGAAAGTTTAGCCTCTCGAAACAAAACTACAGCACCCAATTGCTTAATCAAACAAACTGATTTCATGAAAACGAAAGTAAATTTGGACAGTGGGGGTTTCTACATCAACATATTTGGTACTCAACATTTCATTGTTTCACTACAAACTGTTAAACGTTACTATTTATCTCCATTAATCATCAATTTACTATTTCCTTTTATTAATACGTAATGTGAAAGCAGCAAACAATTTACCTAATGTGGTCTCTGAATCTGGCATAAGCTATCATTTTAACAAAATCACGATGAACACCTTCTGTAATTCAATTTTTTGAAGACCAGAAGATGATAGCAAAGCCTGTCGAAACAGACTGTCGATAATAAAGAAGTATTTATGCCATCTTAACTATAGAAAGTAGGACTGTTTGATAAAATGTATATATATCGATATTTTTTAAAAGAGTATCTATATATATCGGCAATATTTTTCTACCCGATATATCGATATCTGAATAGCAGTATCGAGTACCGATATTTTTATTTCTTATTATATTTTTTTCGCAATTTTCTGTAAATATTTGAAACTGGTCTTTTGATATTGTAGTAAAACGTAACTCTACTTTCACTGTGTGAAGGAGTCTTAGTAGTGTCTGAGCTTTCATCACGTCCAGTCTTTCTCTTTGACTGTATGAAGCAAATATGGGTGGCAAGAAGAAGTCCGATTGCACAGAGGGGAGGCGGTGTGACTGAAGTAACAAGATGTGAAGAAATAACACACCAGTTGCGTTAAAAAAAAATCTTTAACGCAACTAACGTGCTGTTTCTTCACATCGGCATTCTTCAAAAAGAGTTGCTGGAAATAATGAACAAAAATCTAAATGACAAGATTGGTCTTTCCGGTGGGCGGAGACGCGTGAGGGGAAATCCGACGTAATCGCCACTTGGCGCTACCAACACAAAGTGCCATGTTTAACTTCACCACGCAATTTTGCGCTACAACTGCAAGGTTGCTGGCGTTTGCAGAAATGAAAAAAAAAGGCAAGACTACATGAAGTGTTCATGGCAAATTCTATATGTGACGAAATCGAACGACGGACCTACCTGGCACCTTTTATCGTGCCACTTTCAAACAGTTACCATTGTTCGCGAAGTGGTTATTGCCAACTATGAATGTGCGTAGTTTTCCTTTAAATTCTTGCTCTAAGGGGGATAAGTAGGCTGCTACCGCGTTAATGTACAGAACATCTAATAATACATCAATACTTAAATATACAGCTCTGAAATCGGCAGTACACTTACAATGTGCATCCATAATTTAACAGGCCAGCACTTCGATATTGTTTTCATCGATATGTCTATTAACCCATACATCCCCGAAGTTCGAGGGTCGATATTGAATAATTACGAAATATCGATTATCGGCTTGTTGAAATTTTTAAAAATATAACAGTTCTAATAGAAAGCTTTTCACCAAGTATAACCGATCTCTCCTCATTTCTCAGCATGAGAAAATTCAGTATTAGCACTTAATCTTTTTTCCATTCACAATCGGTACTTGGATGTGGAACTACGTCGACTCCAATGCCGTGGCAGCTGCGCTAGGTCTCTCGGTTGAGGATTCATGGCGCGAACAGCCCAATCGAGGTGGTCCCACAGATTCTCGATTGGGTGTGAATCCGGACAGTTCGGTGGCAAGGGCAGTACGGTAAACACATCTTGGTGCTCTTTAAACCACGCACGTACACAGCGAGATGTGTAAAACGTTACATTGTCCTGCTGACAGATGCCATCTTGGCGAGTAAAAACAAACTGGACGTGGTCCCCAAGGCCCCAAGGATATATGCATACTTGTGTTGATCCATTACGCCTTGAGATAACCCAAGGAATGGCACGAAAACAATACCGAAACCATAACGCTCACTACTGCGGCCTGGACCTTCCTTGCGATTGGTTACAGAGTGTTTGCTTTCAGACGTGTCACGCCGATGGAGTATAAAACGTGATATCTGTAAAGGACATCCGTTGTCACTCAGTCGATGTCCAGTTGCGGCACTGGCGTGCAAATTCCAGCTTTCGTCGCCGATGAGTAGCAGTCAGAATGGGAGCATGAAGCAGACGCATGTTACGGATGCCCATACGCACAACGTTCGCTGAACAGTCGTTAGGGAGACACTGTTGGCTGCTCCTTGGTTCATCTGAGCTGTCACCTGCTCAGTAGTTGCACATCCATCGCGGTACTCATTTCCGCAGCCGTCATTCGCCGCCTGTCATCCCTGGTCCGTGGTGCACCAAAGTTGCCTCGGCGACTGGTTTGGATAGCGCTATTTTGCCTTGCAAGGTGTACTTTATCCGCGACGGCACGCCAACTGTTCAAACTTTGCCGTTTGGGTAATGTTTCCACCTTTTCCCCAAAAGCGAATGATCATGTCCTTGTGTCCGTAAGATAAATCTCTCCGTTTCCGCAGTTAGAGTTTGGGACGCGATCTTGTCAATCACCGTAGTTGGCTGGTGCAGCCTCGCAGGAGGTGGCAGTGGCGGCCACGGGGGGGTCACAGCTTTCTGTATCAACTGCCCGGCCAGGAAGGTGGCTGCGCCGTGGGAAACGCCGGCCGCTGGGTTGGCCTTGCTGCCACGGCCGGTCGGAGGTCGTTGCTTGGCCTTTCACTTCCTAGTGCTGCTTTCCTCACTGGAAAGCCGCGCTTACCACCAGCTGCAGCCGGACACTTTCCCGTGGTGACACTCACTACCCTGTCTTTTAATGTAATAATTTATCAAAGAGTCGAAGACTTTTCAAACTCGGGAAAGAAACCAACGATTGGGCTTTCTTCATCAAAGTGTTAGGCATTTTTAACTGCACCTTCACAATATACACGGTCCAGTCTATTATGACCACCACCGCCTATGTTTGACGTCAAAGTACAATAACCATTCACAGATGGCAGGTGGCAGCACTAGCAGTGGAGGATATATAAAGCGTATCGGGGGGGACGCGGAAAAAAAATATAGTCGTTGTCGTAATGCGGAAACAGAGCGATTTCTGACGTACACAAGGGCATGATCCTTCGCTTTTGGGGAAAGAGTGGAAACATGACCCAAACGGCAAAGTTTGTGAACAGCTAGCGTGCCGTCATGGATAAAGTACATCTTGCAAGGCAAAATAGCGCTATCCAAACCCGTCGCCGAGGCAACTTTTGTGCACCATGGGCCAGGGGTGATAGGCGGCGAATGACGGCTGCGGAAATGTGTACCGCGATGGATGTGCAACTACTGAGCAGGTGACAGCTCAGATGAACCAAGGAGCAACCAACAGTGTCTCCCTAACGACCGTTCAGCGAACGTTGTGCCTATGGGCATCCGTAACATGCGTCTGCTTCATGCTTCCATTCTGACTGCTACTCATCGGCGACAAAAGCTGGAATTTGCACGCCAGTGCCGCAACTGGACATTGACTGAGTGACAACGGATGTCCTTACAGATATATCACGTTTTATACTCCATCGGCGTGACACGTCTGAAAGCAAACACTCTGCAACCAATCGCAAGAAAGGTCCAGGCCGCAGTTATGGTTTCGGTATTGTTTTCGTGCCATTCCTTGGATTATCTCAAGGCATAATGGATCAAAACAAGTATGCATATATCCTTGGGGCCTTGGGGACCACGTCCAGTTTGTTTTTACTCGCCATTATGGCATCTGTCAGCAGGACAATGTAGCGTGTTACACATCTCGCTGTGTACATGCGGGGTTTAAAGAGCACCAGGATGTGCTTACCGTACTATCCTTGCCACCAAACTGTCCAGATTCACACCCAATCGAGAATCTGTGGGACCTTCTCGATTGGGCTGTTCGCGCCATGGAGCCTCAACCGAGACCTAGCGCAGCTGTCCACGGCATTGGAGTCGACGTAGTTCCACATCCATGTCGGTTCCTTCCACAACCTCGTTGACTCTCTTCCTACCCGTCTCACGACGGTCTGCACTGCAAAGGGTGGTTATTCAGGCTTTTGACGGATCATCACATTAACAGGACTGAACAGTGTATGAGGAGGAGTCAAACGAAAACAAGATAGATGGAAGAAGTAAGTTAACTATTTATTTTTCCATAAGTAATCGCCATAACTGTTAATACACTTATCACACTGGAAGAGAAGACAGTGAATGCCATCATGGAGAAATATCTGTGGTTGCCTCCGGAAAAATTATTTCCTCGGGCGTGCACCTCTTAGTCCGTAGCAAATCGAAGTCCACAACTTTTTTTTTCTCATGGCTCCAAAAATATGGAAATTGCATGAGGAAAGATCGGGACTGTATGGAGGATGCGAAAGGGCTTCCTAGCGAAACTCATGCAGCGTAGTCTAAACAACCTTGGCTACATGTGGGCAGCCATTATCCTCCAACAGAATGATACCGTCCGTAGACAGTTCTGTCGTTTGGACCTGATGGCGCGCTTTAATTTTTGCAAAGTGACCACGTACCGCTGTGCGTTAATTGTGGAGCCGAGTTCCAGAAAGTGAACGAGCAGCGGGCCCTTGTAGTACAAGAAAAAGGACATCATGACTTTCCGGTACCTGGGTGCCTGTTGCTTCGATTACGCTCCAGAAGTTTTGCTGAAAAGCCCTTATACATCCTCCGTACTGTCTCGATCTCTCCCCATGCGATTTACATATTTTTGGAGCCCTGGAGAAAGTCATTCGTGGCTGTCGATTTGCTTCGGACGAAAAAGTCGACGCCTGGGTACAATCATGGCTCTGCAGGCGAAATAATACACAGCTTACTTTTTCCCAGCTGCTTCGTCTTCATTTGACTGCCCTTATATACAGGGCGTAAATTTTAAAATTACGAACCAGAATAACTCGAAAAATAAGCTTCACACGAAAAAATCTATAGAATCCAAAGTTGATTATTTTCGAGGGGGACGTCTCCTGGTGCTAAAATTAGCCCACCACGCCAGCCCCCTGGGGGTGGGGCTGGAGGCAACCTTCAAATTTCAAATGGCAACCGCCATTTTTAATTGCAGAATCAGATTCTACATGAAAATACTACGTACATTTTGTCTTAAACATTTGTTTTCATTCTTGGCAGTTGCCGCTGTAATTCAAGAAAATCCAGGTTCTCATTTTTGCGTGGAAAATGGTTACGGATAAATAAAAAATACTTATTCGCTTCATAAATTTGATTCGCTAAAACTAAAACTCTCCCTCTCTCCCCATAGGGTGGAGTTTGAGAGAGAAGAATTAGAGTTTTACAAATGTTGAATCTGCGGAAAAATTTAATATTTGGGTTAGTTTGCGGCTGGTAGGCAGTCGTCATGTGATGAGTAATGTTGCACCGACGGTTTTATCTCTGTCACAAGATTCGATTGAAAAACTTTCCCTCGATCCGTAATTAACGATCTTGGCGGCACCGTGTTTTAATACAATGTCTTCTACGATGAATTTGTCTACCTCGAATGCTTCGGCTGTTTTCACGGCTTTTGTAATGGCATAGCATGTCAGATAATCAGTGCAAACAATAATCCATCTATTGCCACTAGCAGACGTTGGAAATCGTCCGAGGAGATCAATCCCAACACGCTGGAAAGGCGTTTCGGCTGATGGAATTGGTATGAGTCGGTCATGTAGTTTCTGAGGAACTGCCTTTCTCCTCGTGCACTCTCGACAGTGCGACACATAGTGACGGACACTCCTAAATAAACTTGGCCAAAAAAATCTCTTGCGGGTCCTATCGTATGTCTTAATAAATCCTAAATGTCCCGCCTCAAGTGTGTCATGGAATTTCTGTAGAACATCTAAGCGTATGTGCTTAGGAATCACTGGTAGCCACCTCTTTCCAAACGGATCAAAGCTTTTCTTGCAAAGTAATCCATTAACTATCTTAAATTGTCCTTTCACATCCTCTGACCGATTTAAGGCAAACATAATTTGAGATATCTTGGCGTCCTTCTGCTCAGCAGAGAGATCCTGGAGTGCAGCGAGACAGTCACTATATTCATCAAAGTCTTGATGGTCTTCTTGAGAGACAGTCCGTATCTTTGTGTTTTCTTCCACTTTTGTACACTATGGTGTCATACTCTTGAAGACGTAGTGCCCTCCTGGCGAGTCGTCCTGTTGGATCCTTAAGACCTGTCAACCAACAAAGTGAATGATGGCCTGTAACAACTGTGAATGGCCTCCAATAGAGATACTGTCGAAATTTGCTGATGGCCCAGATCACAGCAATACATTCTTTTTCTGTAGTTGAGTAGTTTCTCTCGGCTTTTGTAAGAGTCCTAGAAGCATAGGCTGTAAACTTCTCTTTTTCATCCGAAATCTGCACCAGAACAGCACCGATCCTATACCTACTGGCATCTGTGTGTAGTTCTTTAGGTGCTCTCTCATCATACAGACCAAGTTCAGGGTCAGTCGTCAGAGCTTTTCGCAGCACATCGAAAGAATCTTGTTGAGCACCACCCCAGATAAATTTAGCATCAGCTTTTAAAACTCTTGGAGTGGCCTGGCTTTGATACAAAAGAACAATTTGTCCATTTTATTTGGACTGTTGAGCTCCGTGGCAGTCGATAATGATATTTTACTATAAAAACATTACATGTATCTTCAGTTTCTGCAGTGGTATAATATCGACAGCAGTCGATATTTCGGGTTAGCACCCATCTTCAGCTGGAAAATTACATGTATCTTCAGTTCCTACAGTGGTAAAATATCGACCACTGTAGAAACTGAAGATACATGTAATTTGCCAGCTGAAGATGGGTGCAAACCCGAAATGCATATTGGCATAAATAAATGGGTTTGCACCCATCTTCAGCTGGCAAATTACATGTACCTTCAGTGTCTACAGTGGTAAAATATCGACTGCTGTCGATATTTTAGCACTGTAGAAACTGAAGATACATGTAATTTGCCAGCTGAAGATGAGTGCAAACCCGAAATATCGACTGCTGTCTATATTTTACCACTGTAGAAAGAAATGCATATTGGCATAAATAAAACGCATTAAATGAAAGTGGCTGGTCGCTGTATTTTTATAGTAAAATATCATTTGATACAAAAGTCTTTGATAAAACGACGGTAATAAGAACACTATCCGAGGAAGCTTCTCACATCTCTAATACTTTTAGGAATAAGAAATTACGTTATAGATCTCACGTTTTCTTGGTCTGGCCGCACACCTTCGTTTGACACAAGGTGCCCAAGTATTTTGATTTCCTTTGCTCCAAAGAGACACTTTCTTGGATTAAGTTTCAGTCCAACTCGTTGGAGACACTTAAGAATGGCCCTCAGTCTTTTTACGTGTCATCAAATGTCTCTGAGAACACTATGATGTCATCTAAATAACAAAGACACATCGTACACTTCCGGTGCCTTAGAAGATTATCCATAATTCGTTCAAAAGTTGCTGGTGCATTACACAAACCAAACGGCATTACCTTAAACTCAAACAGGCCCTCAGGGGTGATGAATGCAGTTTTCTCACGATCAGCCTCATCTACTTTGATTTGACAGTATCCCGAGTACATGTCCATGGTTGAGAAAAACGTAGCCCCCTTCAGACAATCTAGTGTATCGTCAATTCGTGGAAAGGGGTAAACGTCCTTTTTAGTTATCTTATTAAGCTTCCTGTAATCAACACAAAAGCGCCAACTGCCATCCTTCATCCTGGTGACGACCATGGGCTCTGCGAAGGCTGAATGATGTCATTCTCCGTCATTTTCTCTAGCTCGTCGCGAATTATTCGACGTTCCCTTGCTGACACACATTATGCTCTCTGGCTTATTGGTTGATGATCTCCAATGCTAATCCGGTGCTTCACCGTCGATTTGTCTAATTTGCTCTTCACCTGTGGATTTAAGCATTCAGACAACTCTTGAAGAATGGCAAGTAGCTTCTTCTGATGTTCCTTAGTGAGATCTGGTGATAGTTGAGCTACAAGATCTTGTCTCGTAGTGGTAGCACTAATTTCCCCCACAGACTCGGCATGGGAGGTATCTATGACACTCAGCTGTTCTTCAATTAACGGCTCAGCGTTTGCTACGTACATGTGTCTTGAAAGGATCTGCAGCTCTCGGCGACAGTTAACTATCCACAGTTCACCGAATCAGTTCTTAAACGAGACGACAGAAGATGGCATGACCAAGTTATTTTTCAGTGGTATGCTTCTCTTACATTGCACTACAAGATCCATGGGTTGATGCATGGCATGACACATGACAGTTACCTTTCTAGGGCTGACTGCAGGAATGATCACTTCATGCAGCACACATAGTCTCCACACACTCGGATGCGCATCTTCCTGCCACAGTATCTCATCTTGCCTAGCATAATCTTCGATCAACCACAATCTATAATGGACTGAAAAGCTTTCAAATAGTCAAAAAATGTTCAAATGTGTGTGAAATCTTATGGGACTCAACTGCTAAGGTCATCAGTCCCTAATCTTACACACTACTTAACCTAAAGGACAAACACAAACACCCATGCCCGAGGGAGGACTCGAACCTCCGCCAGGACCAGCCGCACAGTCCATGACTGCAGCGCCCTAGACCGCTCGGCTAATCCCGCGCGTTCAAATAGTCCCATCCGAGAACGACGTCATGACCACACTCTTACAAGACGATGAATTCTATGGGCTGTACATAGCCACTTATACCCACATGAATGACACATCTTCCTGTAGGTTTTACATATTTCCCATTAGCCACCTTCAGCAGAGATGTTTTGTTGCCGACGAATACGGTTTTCTGCAACTGGCGACTGTACTCCTCCAAAATGACTGAATATGATGCTCCAGAGTCTACAAGAGCTTGGGCTGGTCGGCCATCCATGAGGGTATCGACGTAGTTTACTATCATTTTTGTAGTGATCGACTGCGGAGGATTTTTCTCTTCGGCGGCCTTACCTCCAAGGAAGGCCGCACCCTTTATTTTTCCAGGTTGTGGCGGCTAGGTGATCGGCTGGAGCTTCTAAACGGCGACGGAGACCCTTGATCGGCGTGTTGGAGAGCGTCCTCTCCAGCGGCTAGCTTGCGGCATTGGTGACCTACGTCGTCCTGCACCCACATCATCTTGGCGTCGGCTAAGATCGATCTGCTGTCTTCTGGCGCGGGCGTCATCAAATATCCACCCGTCTTTCTCGACAATAGCGCACCACATGTCCCGGTCGTCCGCAGTAGAAACATGTTGTTGTTGTGGTCTTCAGTCCTGAGACTGGTTTGATGCAGCTCTCCATGCTACTCTATCCTGTGCAAGCTTCTTCATCTCCCAGTACCTACTGCAACCTACATCCTTCTGAATCTGCTTAGTGTATTCATCTCTTGGTCTCCCTCTACGACTTTTACCCTCCACGCTGCCCTCCAATACTAAATTGGTGATCCCTTGACGCCTCAGAACATGTCCTACCAACCGATCCCTTCTTCTAGTCAAGTTGTGCCACAAACTTCTCTTCTCCCCAATCCTATTCAATACATCCTCATTAGTTATGTGATCTACCCATCTAATCTTCAGCATTCTTCTGTAGCACCACATTTCGAAAGCTTCTATTCTCTTCTTGTCCAAACTATTTATCGTCCATGTTTCACTTCCATACATGGCTACACTCCATACAAATACTTTCAGAAATGACTTCCTGACACTTAAATCTATACTCGATGTTAACAAATTTCTCTTCTTCAGAAACGCTTTCCTTGCCATTGCCAGTCTACATTTTATATCCTCTCTACTTCGACCATCATCAGTTATTTTGCTCCCCAAATAGCAAAACTCCTTTACTACTTTAAGTGTCTCATTTCCTAATCTAATTCCCTCAGCATCACCCGACTTAATTCGACTACATTCCATTATCCTCGTTTTGCTTTTGTTGATGTTCATCTTATATCCTCCTTTCAAGACACTGTCCATTCCATTCAACTGCTCTTCCAAGTCCTTTACTGTGTCTGACAGAATTACAATGCCATCGGCGAACCTCAAAGTTTTTATTTCTTCTCCATGGATTTTAATACCTACTCCGAATTTTTCTTTTGTTTCCTTTACTGCTTGCTCAATATACAGATTGAATAACATCGGGGAGAGGCTACAACCCTGTCTTACTCCCTTCCCAACCAACCAACATACTGGTTGGTTATCCTGGGTCCTCCGGAGATCAGTCTTCCTTGGTGCCCAGACAGGTTCCTCATGTGGCATTGTAGGAACGTAACTTCGCCTGGGTCTAGACTTTCTTACCGTTTTAACGGAAATGAAGGACAAGAGATTGGGTTCAATGTCGTTCCACTTCCTCCCTTATGACCTCTTGAAGCGTCTGTTTTCTGCTCGCCGAGCAATACAAGCGTCTTCTGAACTTCCTCTCTCACTATCTCACGAAGAACACTTGTGAAATCAGTTCCTTCCTCCATCACAGACACCGATATGACGTTTGGAAGTCGGTCAGACTTTCTGTGATCCTTTTTTGATGCATTGTCTCGATACACTGACACCATTTTATGAAGTCGTCTGTTGTCGAAACCTCCTTCAGGAGTAGGGCTTGATACACGTCCTCCGCAACATCCTTCATGAGATGTGCAACCTTATCTTCGTCATTTATTCTAGGATCCACTATTTTACACAGCTCCAAGACGTCTTGAATGTAGGATGCTGTAGTTTCTCATGGATGCTGTACCCTGCACTTAAATTTATCTTCAGCCTTGCACTTCTGTCGTTGTGTGTCGCCGAAATACTTACGCAGTTCCGCCTGGGATACTTCCCAACTTGTGAACTACTTATCGTTGTTCTCGTACCATAGCTTGGCAGTGCCTTCCAAGTATAAAAATACGTTAACCAAAACACGGAGTCATCCCATTTGTTAAATTTGGCTATACGCTCATATACCTTCAGCCACTTGTTTGGATCTTGGCCATCGTCACCAGAGAACCTGGAAGGATGTCTCATGTGGTGGCACACAGTTGCTGTCATCGTGACGTCGTCTTCTTCTTCTTCTTCTTCTTCTTCTTCTATCTCTGATAGATTGCGATCTGTTGAATGCGGCTAGAACTCTGGTTTCTCGCCACGTAAACGGCGGCTCTGTCATGGTCTGATGGGAGCCACTGTGTCGTCGATAACGTGCGGTATCACAAGTCCCAATACTCAGCGTCTCCACCAGAATAATGTCACGTAGAGGAACGTGTAAGTAGATGAATGGGTTGGGTTGGGTTGTTTCGGGGAAGGAGACCAGACAGCGAGGTCATCGGTCTCATCAGATTAGGGAAGGACATGGAAGGAAGTCGGCCGTGCCCTTTCAAAGAAACCATCCCAGCATTTGCCTGGAGCGATTTAGGGAAATCACGGAAAACCTAAATCAGGATGGCCGGACGCGGGATTAAACCGTCGTCCTCCCGAATGCGAGTCCAGTGTCTAACCACTGCGCTACCTCGCTCGGTAAGTAGATGAATGACGAACACTAATGTCACTTAACGAAGGTTTATTCATGACTTACACATACAAGAGCGCGGAGCGAACTGCCTCCGGCCAGGACACATATGGTATATATACAGCTACAGAACATTCCAGTACAATGCTTCTTGCCGTTTGTGGATACTTCTAGAATGTACTCGAATCGAATATAGAAATTAAAATTTTTCAGTTCAGGTGAGTTTTGAACTCACGACCCTCCATGCAACAATCTAGTACCGTAACCACTTTTTTTATCTCATTTTTTTCTATATATTGTTTGTGGCGGACATCCGATGACACTCGTTCAGGTTGTTCGTTGATCCGTTTACTCAGTTTTTTATGACAGAGGGTAACTAAACCCTCTGACGGAACACGCTGGGCTACCGTGCCGGCCACTAGACTACGGCGACTGCGCTACTCGGCTCCTTCTGCGACAGTATAAAAGGATGAATTAAATTAGCCTTCTGGAAAATGTAAATACAAATTCTGCTCCACCTGGTTTCACACAGCGGGGAAAAAATTATTCATAAGTACAAAGAAAATTAAAGTGTACATAAATATACTGAAGCGCCAAAGAAATTGGTATAAGCATGCGTATTAAAATACAGAAATATGTAAACTGGCTGAATATGGCGCTGCGGTCGTCAACGCCTACTTAAGACAGCAAGTATCTGGCGCAGTTGTTAGATCCGTTACTGCTGTTACAATGGCAGGCTATCAAGATTTAAATGACTGTGAACACGGTGTCACAGTCGGCGCACGACCGATGGGACACAGCATCTGCGACGTAGCGATGAAGTGGGGATTTTTCCGCACGGCCATTTCACGAGTGTATCGTAAATATCAGGAATCCGGTAAAACGTCAAATCTCCGACATCGCTGCGGCCGGAAAAAGATCCTGCAAGAACGGGACCAACGACGACTGAAGAGAATCGTTCAACATGACAGAAGCGCAATCCTTCCGCAAACAGCTGGGGATTTCAACGCTGGGCGTGCAGACCATTCAACGAAACATCATTGATATGGGCTTTCGGAGCAGAAGGCCCACTCGTGTACCCTTGATGACTGCACGACAGAAAGCTTTACGCCTTGCCTGGGCCCTTCAACACCGACATTGGACTGTTGACGACTGGAAACATGTTGCCTGGTCGGACGAGTCTCGTTTCAAATTGTATCGAGCGGATGGACGTGCACGGATATGGCGACAACCTCATGAATCCATGAACCCTGCATGATAGCAAGGGATTGTTCAAGCTGGTGTAGGCTCGGTAATGGTGTGGGGCGTGTGCAGTTGGAGTGATATGGGAGCCCTGATACGTCTATACACGACTCTGACAGGTGACATGTACGTACTGAATGGGGGGCTCCATATGGTTCCCATGAACGTAAGCATCCTGTCTGATCACCCGTATCCATTCATGTCCACTGTGGATACGGACGGACTTGGGCAATTCCAGGAGGACAATGAGACGCCTCACACGTCCAGGAAATTTCTGTTCCGACACTGACAATGTTGAGTGTTTATGGAAAAAGTTCAAGGCAATCGTAAAATGCGTTATGGACAGGTACGTGCCGAGTAAAACTGTGAGGGACGGGAAAAACCCACCGTGGACGGGAAAAACCCACCGTGGTACAACAACAAAGTTAGGAAACTACTGCGAAAGCAAAGAGAGCTCCACTCCAAGTTTAAACGCAGCCAAAACCTCTCAGACAAACAGAAGCTAAACGATGTCAAAGTTAGCGTAAGGAGGGCTATGCGTGAAGCGTTCATTGAATTCGAAAGTAAAATTCTATGTACCGACTTGACAGAAAATCCTAGGAAGTTCTGGTCTTACGTTAAATCAGTAAGTGGCTCGAAACAGCATATCCAGACACTACGGGATGATGATGGCATTGAAACAGAGGATGACACGCGTAAAGCTGAAATACTAAACACCTTTTTCCAAAGCTGTTTCACAGAGGAAGACCGCACTGCAGTTCCTTCTCTAAATCCTCGCACAAACGAAAAAATGGCTGACATCGAAATAAGTGTCCAAGGAATAGAAAAGCAACTGGAATCACTCAATAGAGGAAAGTCCACTGGACCTGACGGGATACCAATTCGATTCTACACAGAGTACGCGAAAGAACTTGCCCCCCTTCTAACAGCCGTGTACCGCAAGTCTCTAGAGGAACGGAGGGTTCCAAATGATTGGAAAAGAGCACAGATAGTCCCAGTCTTCAAGAAGGGTCGTCGAGCAGATGCGCAAAACTATAGACCTATATCTCTTACGTCGATCTCTTGTAGAATTTTAGAACATGTTGTTTGCTCGCGTATCATGTCATTTCTGGAAACCCAGAATCTACTATGTAGGAATCAACATGGATTCCGGAAACAGCGATCGTGTGAGACCCAACTCGCCTTATTTGTTCATGAGACCCAGAAAATATTAGATACAGGCTCCCAGGTAGATGCTATTTTTCTTGACTTCCAGAAGGCGTTCGATACAGTTCCGCACTGTCGCCTGATAAGCAAAGTAAGAGCCTACGGAATATCAGACCAGCTGTGTGGCTGGATTGAAGAGTTTTTAGCAAACAGAACACAGCATGTTGTTCTCAATGGAGAGACGTCTGCAGACGTTACAGTAACCTCTGGCGTGCCACAGGGGAGTGTTATGGGACCATTTCTTTTCACAATATATATAAATGACTTAGTAGATAGTGTCGGAAGTTCCATGCGGCTTTTCGCGGATGATGCTGTAGTATACAGAGAAGTTGCTGCATTAGAAAATTGTAGCGAAATACAGGAAGATCTGCAGCGGATAGGCACTTGGTGCAGGGAGTGGCAACTGACCCTTAACACAGAAAAATGTAATGTATTGCGAATACATAGAAAGAAGGATCCTTTATTGTATGATTATATGATAGCGGAACGAACACTGGTAGCAGTTACTTCTGTAAAATATCTGGGAGTATGCGTGCGGAACGATTTGAAGTGGAATGATCATATAAAATTAATTGTTGGTAAGGCGGGTACCAGGTTGAGATTCATTGGGAGAGTGCTTAGAAAATGTAGTCCATCAACAAAGGAGGTGGCTTACAAAACACTCGTTCGACCTATACTTGAGTATTGCTCATCAGTGTGGGATCCGTACCAGGTCGGGTTGACGGAGGAGATAGAGAAGATCCAAAGAAGAGCGGCGCGTTTCGTCACTGGGTTATTTGGTAACCGTGATAGCGTTACGGAGATGTTTAATAAACTCAAGTGGCAGACTCTGCAAGAGAGGCGCTCTGCATCGCGGTGTAGCTTGCTCGCCAGGTTTCGAGAGGGTGCGTTTCTGGATGAGGTATCGAATATATTGCTTCCCCCTACTTATACTTCCCGAGGAGATCACGAATGTAAAATTAGAGAGATTAGAGCGCGCACGGAGGCTTTCAGACAGTCGTTCTTCCCGCGAACCATACGCGACTGGAACAGGAAAGGGGGGTAATGGCAGTGGCACGTAAAGTGCCCTCCGCCACACACCGTTGGGTGGCTTGCGGAGTATCAATGTAGATGTAGATGTAGATGTAGATGTAGATTGCTACAGATGGCTCCAGGAACACTCTCCTGAGTTTAAACACTTCCACTGGCCACCAAACTCCCCAGACATTAACATTACTGAGCAAATCTGGGATACCTTGCAACGTGCTGTTCAGAAGATATCACCACCCCCTCGTACTGTGACGAATTTATGGAGAGCCTTATAGGATTCATGATGTCATTTTCCTCCAGCACAGTTTCAGACAGTAGTCGAGTCCATGCCACGTCGTGTTGCAGCAGTTCTGCGTGCTTGCGGAGCCCTTCACGATATTAAGCGGGTGCCCAGTTTCTTAGGGTCTTCAGTGTATTTGTACAGTTTAGAAAGAAAACCCCATACTGTTGCATTGTATAGTACTGTATGTTAACGGGGGCCCTAGAAACGACGGAGAGGCTCCGTCCCCACCGCAGCCGCAGTGGTCCACAACCACACGACGACTACCGCAGTTCACTATGCCCCTCCGCCGCCTCACATCGAACCACTATTTCAGGGTTATTGTGCGGTTCGGCCCCCCGGTGAACCCCCCTAGGGAACGTCTCGCACCAGATGCGTGTAACCCCTATGGGTTCAAATGGTTCTGAGCACTATGCGACTTAACTTCTGAGGTCATCAGTCGCCTAGAACTTAGAACTAATTAAACCTAACTAACCTAAGGACATCACACACATCCATGCCCGAGGCAGGATTGGAACCTGCGACCGTAGCGGTCGCTCGGCTCCAGACTGTAGCGCATAGAACCGCACGGCCACTCCGGCCGGCTGTAACCCATATGTTTGCGTGGTAGAGCAATGGTGGTGTACCCGTACGTGGAGAACGTGTTTGCACAGCAATCGCCGACATAGTAGTGTAGCAGAGGCGGAACAAAGGGAACCAGCCCGCATTCGCCGAGGCAGATGGAAAACCGCCTAAAAACCATCCACAGACTGGCCAGCTCACGGACCTCGACGCAAGTCCGCCGGGCGGATTCGTGCCGGGGACCAGGCGCTCCTTCCCAATCCGGAAAACCGTGTTAGACCGCAACGCTAACCGGGCGGGCTCTCATACTGTTAGTTTACCAAATAAAACATATCTGGTTGTCATCTTTAGTTGCAATAAATACAGTTATTCACCATGAACAACGTTGTATCAAAACTTTTAAATTCAATTTAATGTTTTCGTGGCAGCTGATAGCGAGACTTAGCAACTAGTGAAACGAAAGTCTAAGTAAAAGAGACCACGACAGACGGCGAAACTGCTGGCCGCGACTACTGTTCCGCTGCGCACGCAACGAGTCGCGTGGTGAAAGAGAGGGCTACTGCTACTGCGAGGCGGTGATTCACCCAGCGAGCGGCGGCTGTTGCGCTGGCTACGTTGTTTAGGTTGTTTTAGTCCGGAGGGTCAGGGGGGGGGGGGGGGAAGAGGGAGCGAGGGGGAGGGAGAAGAGGGGTCGAGGGGAGAGAGGTCTGGCGCCGGGCCAGGCAGGCGCCGAGCCGCCGCACCGCACTCTGCCGCATAGCGGGGGACCCGTCCACTGCCGACTCCTTACGACATGTCACTGTCAAGAACATGCCTGATGCTGCTTTCCACTGCGTCACATACTTACTGTCTGGCCCCTCCAGTTAGATACATAGCTGTGTGAGAGCTAGGCTCTGTTATTTTACCTCGCCATAGGACTGTTTTCTGGAAAATGTCTTAAAGGATTATTTATGTCATTTTATGCTCCTGACATGCCTTTTTTTCCACTTGAATTTCTGTATTCTCTTATAAAAACGGAAATGAAATTCAAATAACTTGAAAGCCCGCTAAAACGCTGCAATCGAGTCACGCGATGCGCGTTACGTCACTGGCTAGCTCGCTGCCCCAACTGTCGTAATGTTAATTCAAAGCGATGTCTTAATTTCGACTTCACATTTCGGAAAATGGGCTACAAATGCTGTATAATAGCGTGTCGTAAAAATGCATCTATAAAAACTCCGGAAAAGTTGTTTTTGAATGTTCTAAAGAATACGAAGACGCGTAAAATGTGGTTACAATGTACCGACAAATTGTCACTACGTCGACGCAGGAGTTCACTAAAAATGTGTTACACTGTGAAGGCAAAATTAACTTATCTCCGAGATATGCTCTCCCGCTGTTAAAACGAAGGATAGCATCATCCAACGAAATTGAACTCCTGCGCTTCAATTATTCGATAGCTCAATTGTTAAGGCGGTAGACCATCGAATTTAATATGATGTCCACAGTTCGCTAGTTCGAATATAACCCGAAAGAACATTTTAACTTATTTGTAAAGCGACTCGACAGACCTCTCATATGAAAACCAAATCACAATTGCAAAACTTCATCAAAATGGTTCAAATGGCTCTGAGCACTATGGGACTTCTATGGTCATCAGTCCCCTAGAACTACTTAAACCTAACTAACCTAAGGACATCATACACATCCACGCCCGAGGCAGGATTCGAACCTGCGACCGTAGCGGTAGGTTCAATACCGCGTCCAGCCATCCTGATTTAGGTTTTCCGTGATTTCCCTACATCGCTCCAGGCAAAAGCCGGGATGGTTCCTTTGAAAGGGTCGACTTCCTTCCCAATCCTTCCCTAATCCGATGAGACCGATGACCTCGCTGTCTGGTCTCCTTCCCCACAACAACCCAACCCAACCCCCACTCCGGCCGGCAAACTTCATCACACCGATCAGAAACAGAATATTATTGTGTTTTCCTTGCTATTTACAATTTGCAATAACTGTTCATACACGCCATGTTCAAGAAGATATTTTCTAGTTAATGTGACCATACTTTTTACTATATTAGGAACAATGTTTTTATCTTCGTACTGTCCACCTAGGATCATTATCGTATAAACCTTACATAAATAGGAAGGAAATCTGCTTCAAACACTAACGTTAGTTTTCACTCACAAACTTCACATCCCTTATATTTATATCACCTGCATGTTGTACACGCTGTATCTCTCTCTGTATAGCCTCATTGTACAGTGGGCGTTACTGGTATTTCACTACTTGCAATGCTTTCCAAAAAAAAGTGAATTGCTTATTCGCAAAGTAAATGCATTATCCTCTGTTGACCATTTCTCAGACTAAGACTAACGTGAAGCTATATATAACACATCCCACAATCGGAACAATTGCTAAAATCAGTTCTTGCTAACGCTAGTTTCATATTTCGTGTAAAACTTTTAAAACTACATGCCCCTTTCACGATTCGAACATGTGACCTCTTTACTTGAAGTCGATGCGCTATTGGTTGCGCCACCGAACGCCTGCTGGACGCAGTAGCTCCGCTGAGTGTGTCTATATGGGAAATCAGCACTAAGTTTTGCCAAGAATAATTTTATTGTGCTTTGGGTCGTAGCTCATGACTGATAGGCAACAATCTAATTATAATATATGGACCTATTTGCAGAAGTTCAACAATTCCTTCGTTTTGAAAGAGTTAAATCATATTGCCAGGAACAGGGAAAAGATTGTACGTCATTGCACATATCTCCGCTCTAAATGAGTGGACTACACACGCATCGACCTTCGCAAGGCTGCTACTATCAGCGTTCACAAAATTGCTTTCTATTGTTCCTTAAAAGTTGTAACTGCGTTTTTCATCACTAAAAAGCCAAACTGTTAGCAGAAAAAGTGTGTAAAAGCCTCGTAACTTCGGCTAACGCTCCTATAACACACGTAATATAGTAGAGCTTCGTCTGAGCTCCTAGTCTGCGACAGCAAGAGAGCATCAGCCAATAACAGAGCGCTTTCGATCAAGTGACCAGACCTCCATATTTAATGATTTTAAAGTTATAATTACATAAAAAACAACAGATATTTTGTGAGAATATTCAGCGTAAATGCGCATGCCTATACGAAACTGGTAATTATCGCCAGTTGGTACTTTTTGTGATCTCTCCAAGGCATTTGATTGTGTGGATCATGTCACACTCTTAGAAAAACTCGGGTTTTATGGAATTGAAGACTATACACACAGCTGGTTTGAATCATACTTTATGAACAGAAAACAAAAAGTTGTGCTGAATAGCACAAATAATGCTGAGAGGGTGGTAAATTCTAGTGAATGGGGAGTTATCACAAAGGGAGTCCCACAGGGTTCAATTGTAGGTGCTCTGCTGTTCCTTATTCATGTGAATGACCTCTCACTTAACGTTCAGCAAACGGAACTAGTACTTTTTGCTGATGACACGAGTGTTATAGTAAATCCCATTCCAGAAAAAGCAGCTGAAGATATTGTTAAGGATGTCTTTCAAAGAATTAAGTGGTTCTCAGAAAATACTCTCCCTTAATCCTTAATTTTGAAAAAAACTCACTACATCCAGTTCTGTACACCGAATAGTCACACCGACAATCGATGTAGCATATGAACAGGGCTCAGTTAACAGAGTAGATTTCTCCAAATTTTTGGGTGTTCACATTGATGACAACTTGGACTGGAAGAAGCATATTACTGAGCTTCTCGAACAACTAAGTTCAGCTTCTTTCGCTCTTCGTATAATCGCTAGTCTTGGTAATAAACAGATCAGCCTCCTAACGTACCTTGCATATTTCCACTCAATAATGTCTTATGGAATAGTTTTCTGGTGTAACTCACCACTTAGACATAAAGTATTGATTGCACAAAAGAGAGCAGTGAGAATAATTAGTGGTATTCACCCAAGGAAATGATGTAGGCAACTTATCAAGGAGTTAGGTATTTTAACTGCACCATCAGAGTAGATATATTTGCTAATGAAATTCGTTACAAATAATCCATCTCAATACGCGAAGAACGGTGATGTTCATACGTATAACACTAGAGGGAAAAATGACCTTTCCTATAAGTTATTGAAGCTGTCCGTTGCTCAAAAAGGAGTACATTATTCAGCAACAAAAATCTTTGATCATTTGCCCAACAATATAAAGTGTCTGGCAGGTAGCAGATCAAGTTTTAAATCTAGATTAAAATCATTTCTTTTGAACAACTCCTTCTACTCCATGGTCGAATTTCTGTTTCAGAAATTCGAAAAAAAATAGTACCTCTAAATGTAGTTGCATGTGTAAAACTAAAAACTTCAGTAATATTAATATTAGCACTATTCATGTGTGTGTATATATATCTTGTAATCTGACCT
The DNA here is from genome assembly GCF_023864345.2 of Schistocerca serialis cubense. Classification (NCBI taxonomy): domain Eukaryota; kingdom Metazoa; phylum Arthropoda; class Insecta; order Orthoptera; family Acrididae; genus Schistocerca; species Schistocerca serialis. Next base: position 498,737,710 of record NC_064641.1, on the reverse strand, counting down.
GTTCCACATGATTTCGATAAATAATCGGGAAAATGATCTACGGAACATAACTAAAACTAACACCAGAAGACATGAACGATTTTCAGAAGGACCTACAGAGGACTGAGGAAAGCACAGGGACTTGAGGTTTGCTCTGAACGTAAATAAATGTAACGTATTGCGCATACACGGAAAAAGAAATCCACTACTGTGCAACTACACTATTGATCACAAATCGTTGGGAACAGTATCTACCGTAAAATATCTAAGAATAACTATCCACAACGACCATAAGTGGGATGACCACACAATACAAATACACCGGCAGAAAAAAATCGCAACGCCAAGGAATTATGCAACATAAACTAAAGTTGATGGCGTGTTTCTACATCTGAATGATGGCATCTATTCAAATTCTGCGCCAGTCGCATAAGAGTGGCGCTGGTAGCGCCAGATGTTTAAGTGTGTGTGAAATCTTATGGGACTTAACTGGTAAGGTCATCAGTCCTTAAGCTTACACACTACTTAACCTAAATTATCCTAAGGGCTAACACACACACCCAAGCCCGAGGGAGGACTCGAACCTCCGCCGGGACCAGCCGCACAGTCCGTGACTGCAGCGCCCCTGACAGCTCGGCTAATCCCGTGCGGCGCGCCACTATGACGATGCAAATCAGGTCTCCTTTACATACAACCTGTAACGGTCGTGAGATTGGACGTGGTGAGTTGATGTTGGTCAATAGAGCCTTTAAGGCAACACAGACGCCATTATCAAAACTTCACCGAATTTGAACGAGGTCGTGTAATAGGGCTAGGAGAAGCTGGATGTTCCTTCTGCGATATTGCAGAAACACTTGGCAGGAATGTAACCACTGTACATGATTGCTGGCAGCGGTGGTCACGAGAATGTACGGTCGGAAGAAGACCGGGCTCCGGACCGCCAACGTGGCATCCCTGAGAGGGAAGACCACTCTTTTCGGCGTATGGCTCTAGCGAATCGTACTGCATCTGTAGCAGCAGTTTCAGCTGCAGCTGGCGTCACAGTGACGCAGCGAACTGCTACGAATCTGTTACTTCAACGACAGCTCCGAGCTAGACGCCTTGTAGCTTGCACTCCATTGACTCAAAACTATCGCCATTTGTGACTTCAGTGGCGTCAAGCGAGATGTCCTGGAGGGCAGGATGGAGGTTTGTTGTGTTTTCTGACGAAAGTTGCTTCTGTTTCGGTGCCAGTTAAAAAATGGTTCAAATGGCTCTGACAATTATGGGACCTTCAGTAGTAATGACTAAATACTTAGGGATCACAATTACAAATAACCTAAATTGGAACGATCACATAGATAATGTTGTGGGTAGAGCAAACCAAAGACTGCGATTCATTGGCAGTACACTTAGAAGGTGCAATAGGTCTCCTAAAGAGACTGCTTACACCGCGCTTGTCCGCCCTATTCTGGAATATTGCGGTGCGGTGTGGGATCCGCACTAGGTGGGACTGACAGATAACATCGAAAAAGTGCAAAGAAGGGCAGCTCGTTTTGTATTATCGCGAAATAGCGGAGATAGTGCCACAGACATGATACGTTAATTGGAGTGGCAATCACTGAAACAAAGGCATTTTTCGTTGCGACGGGATCTTCTCATGAAATTTCAATCACCAGTTTTCTCCTCCGATTGCGAAAACATTCTGTTGGCACCCACCTAAATAGGGAGAAATGATCATCATGATAAAATAAGAGAAATCAGGATTCGCACAGAAAAATTTACGTGCTCGTTTTTCCCGCGCGCCGTTCGAGAATGGAACGGTAGAGAGAGAGCTTGAAGGTGAATCATCGAACACCCTGCCAGGCACTTCATTGTGAATAGCACAGTAATCACGTAGATGTAGACTTGACATCTGAGGTCATCAGTCCCCTAAAACTTACAATTACTTAAACCTAACTAAGCTAAGGACATCACACGCATCCATGCCCGAGACAGGATTCGAACCTGCGACCGTAGCAGTCGCGTGGTTCCGGAATGAAGCACCTAGAACCGCTCGGCCACAGCGAACGGCCTCTGTGCCATTGATGGCCCTGTGTTGGTAAGGAGGAGACTAGTTGAAGGCCTGCAACCAATTTGTCTGTGTGCTAGTTACGCTGGACTTACACCTAGATGTACGGTCTTGGGTGAGATTTCGTATGACAGCAGGAGCACTCTCGTGCTTATCCCATGCACTCTGACTGCAAATTTGTGTGTCAATTCGGTGATTCGACCTGCTGTGCTGTCATTCATGAACAGCATTCCAACCGGATAACGCTCGCCCACATACCGCTGTTGTAACCCAACATGCTCTGCAGAGTGTCGACATGTTGCCTTGCCCTGCTGGATCACCCCATCTCCAATCGAGCACAGACGGGACATTATCGACGACAACTCCAGCGTCATCCAAATACAGCATTAACCGTCCCTGTAATGATCGCCCAAGTGCAACAGGTATGGAACTCCGTCTCATAAACCGACATCCGGCACCTGTATAACACAATGCATGCACGTTTGCACGCTTGCATTCAACATTCCGGCGGTTACACCGGTTACTGATGTACTAGAATTTCACATTTGTTATGGTTTACCCCCGTGTACATTAACATGTGATCTTGCAATGTTAGTCACTCAAATATGTTATGTAGACAAATGTATTTCCGAAATTTCATTACTCTGTTTCTTTTTCGTTGCGATTTTTTTCCGTTTGTGGAGTAGGAAAGGAGTATGCCATATTGACATTCATAGAAAGAATCTTAAGAGGATTAACTCATCTACTAAAGAAGTGGCTTACAAGGCACTTGTTAGATCTATTTTTCAGTACTGTTCGTCAGTCTGTGACCCTTGCCAGTAGGACTGATAGAAGTCCAACAAAGAGCGCTGCGTTTCGTCACTGGATCGTCTAGACGTGACGAGAGTGGTATGGAGATGCCCTTTAAAATGCAGGTGCAGATGCTACAAGAGAGATGTATATGAGGGAGAGTATATTGTTGAAATTTCGAGTGCATACTTTCCGGGAAGACCCGGGCAACATATTACTTCCTTCTAAGTACGTCTCGCAAAATAATCACGAAGAGAAAATTCAAGAAAGTGGAGCTTATATCGAGGCTTACCGACAATCGTTCTTCTCACGCGCCATTCGCGAATGACATAAGGAGAAGAGGGATCACTTAGTGGCACCAGAAGTACCTTCCGCCACAAACCGCCAGGTGGCTTGCGGAATACTGATGTAGACGTAGATAATAATTGGAACCTTTCTTCGATTTTTGACCAATACTGCCTCCTGTAGGATATATGACACTTTTTTGAAACATCTTTCATGATATCCCATCTTGCTCCTTTTTATTTTCATATACCATACAAATTAACTCGTTTCTGCTCCAGCCATCATAAGAACCATGAACAAAAACCTCTATACACATCTCGTCAGGATTCAACGCATGACCTACAACAACAGCACGGCCTCATTTGATTTCAGCTGTGCAATTCTTAGCTTTGGAAATGATGGGGTAACAGTTTCTTATGAACTTTCAACAAATACTGGTTCATTGCCGTTGTCGGAATTGCTTACATTTGTAAGACAATTTTTCGATGAATCCCAAGCAGTTTCCTCCTGGACTCTCTGACAATGTCAGATATGCTATCAATCATCACAGCAGAGTTAGCTAGCTAACGATATTCAAAGAGAGAATGCTGTGTTATAAGCACAAGCACTGTGTTTCAACGCCTCCCTTCCATTACTACCACCTTCACAATATCAACAAACACTACTAGATATACGCATTCATCAACGTCACCCAGACAGTTCAATTTCGCTTTCTCCTTTCGGGAATGAAAGTTGTCAATGCACACATAGAACGAATACCTTTTTCTATTAGACGGCTGAGCCTACCTCTCGTGGTATCCCAGCTAACGGGGGCCCATGTAGTTGCTATTCTAATCAACACTCTGCCCAGTTTTCTAAAAATAGTATGAGAAACACCCAATAACATGGCTGTGTAAGCGCAAATTCATCGTTCAATAAATCCACAAATATCTAAAACACCACACTGTTCTAACAAATGATTTTGGGCGCCCGCTGTTCCGAGATCATCAAGGGTGTTGGGGATGGGTTGATTTGGGGGAAGAGACCAAACAGCGAGGTCATCGGTCTCATCGGATTAGGGAAGGATGGGGAAGGATGGGGAAGGATGGGGAAGGAAATCGACCGTGCCCTTTCAAAGGAACCATCCCGGCATTTGCCTAAAGCGATTTAGAGAAATCACGGAAAACCTAAACCAGAATGGCCGGACGCGGGATTGAATCGTCGTCCTCCCGAATGCGTGATTTTAGGGAGGAGGAGGAGATTAGTGTTTAACGTCCCGTCGACAACGAGGTCATTAGAGACGGAGCGCAAGCTCGAGTAAGGGAAGGATGGGGAAGGAAATCGGCCGTGCCCTTTCAAAGGAACCATCCCGGCATTTGTCTGAGGTGATTTAGGGAAATGACGGAAAACCTAAATCAGGATGGCCGGAGACGGGATTGAACCGTCGTCCTCCCGAATGCGAGTCCAGTGTGCTAACCACTGCGTCACCTCGCTCGGTCGTGATTTTAGGATTTCGTTTCTCAACAAAGAAGGCTTATTCATATCGAAGCGTTAACTTTTCGTGTCACATCCCGTGATATATTTCTTATCCCAGGTATACAAATTGTTTGGGGAGGGCTGCAGCTCAGGGTGAAATTTGGAAGACACTCTTTTCTACGCATACACAAACCGTATTTGACTGTTGGTGAACACTCGTACGCAAACCCTTCAATTTCCATTCCTAAACCTACTCCTCTGGCGTACTGGAGACAAAAATAAGAGATTCAAAAATGGTTCAAATGGCTCTGCGCACTGTGGGACTTAACATCTGAGGTCATCAGTCCCCTAGAACTTAGAACTACTTAAACCTAACTAACCTAAGGACATCACACACATCCATGCCCGAGGCAGGATTCGAACCTGCGACGGTAGCGGTCACGCGGTTCCAGACTGACGCGCCTAGAACCGCTCGCCACTCCGGCCGGCCATAAGAGATTAACATGAGGGGAGGGGGGGGGGGGGAGGTAATATCTTACTACTATAATACAAATGAGTCCCACAGTTGGAATCAGTCAACTGATACAAATGCAAGGGTTTAACATTTTGTTAGGATTTGCTATGGAACGATCACTTAGGTTCAGTTGTGGGTAAAGCAAGAGGGAGACTTCGGTTTACTGGAAGATACAGTTCTAGGGAACTGCAGTCAATCTATAAAGGAGACCAATGCGCAAGTGTGTGGGACCCGTACCAAACAGAACTAACAGGTGATACTGAACGTATATAGAGATGGGTAGCGCGAATGTCACAGGTTTGTTTAACCCGAAGGAGAGTCACAGAGACGCTGAAAGAACTGAAGTGGCAGACTCTTCAAGATACACGTAAACTACCCGGAGGTCTACTTACAAAGATTCAAGAATTGGCTTTAAATGATGAGTCTAGGAATATGCTACAATCCCGTACACATCGCTCCCATGGGAATCGGGAGAAAAAAAACAGGTTAATTGAAGCACCCACAAAGGTACTTAAACAACCATTCCTTCCGAGCTCCATACGTGAATAGAAAGGGGAAAAAAATCCCTAATAACTGGTACAGTGCGATGTACACCCTGCCATGCAATTCAGTTGTTTTCCAAGTACACATGTAGAGAAGAAGCAGGTACGTGGAGAAAGGAAACTATTTTCAAAAAAGGCGGATAATCAAGAAAACTACTTTTCCAGATCTGCAGTGCGTGGCGGTGTGCATCACGAGGAGCATTCGTGAAAGCGAGAAGACACAGAAGAGTGCTTCAGTTTCGCTTCGGGATCAGAGAACTCTTACGAAGGCTCCGCATCCGCGAACAAACGCGTTCCTCGGCATAGTCTAATTACCAGGCGTCACGCTTCTCGCTTCGAATACTGTGAATATCCAGCTCCAGTGGCTTTGAGTGTACCTAGTACAACATTTCATAACAAACAGGAAATGACTTTGGTGGAGAAATGATTTTAAAGATACACTTTGACTACTGAAGACTGTAAAATCACGCAAAGGTAAATCAGGTACTCCGTCACAGCACTATTATTTGTTTCACTGGAGAAGTCTGTGGCTGATGATCACATGAGACATAATGAGATTTTCACTCTGCAGCGGAGTGTGCGCTGATATGAAGCTTCCTCGCAGATTAAAACTGTGTGCCGGACCGAGACTCGAACGCTGGACCTTTGCCTTTCGCGGGCAAGTGCTCTACCATATGAGCTACCCAAGCACGACTCACGCCCCGTCCTCACAGCTTTACTTCTGCCAGTACCTCGTCTCCTACCTTCCAAACTTCACAGAAGCTCTCCTGCGATCTTTCTTCCAGGAGTGCTAGTTCTGCAAGGTTCGCAGGAGATCTTCTGTGAAGTTTGGAAAGTAATAGACGAGGTACTGGCGGAAGTAAAGCTGTGAGGACGGGGTGTGAGTCGTTATTGGGTAGCTCAGATGGTAGAGCACTTGCCCGCAAAAAGCAATGGTCCCGAGTTAGTCTCGGTCCAGAACACAGTTTTAATCTCCCAGGAAGTTTCACATGAGACAGTTAAATACACTCCTACATCTACATGGATACTCTGCCAATCACATTTAAGTGCCTGGCAGAGGGTTCATCGAACTCCAAAGAAAAAGAAGAGGCGCGCCACGAAGGAATTGTCCGAATGGGACGGAAATCGGTAGATGTGATGTATATGTACAGACAAATAAATGATAACAATTTCAGAAAAAATAATTATTATTCTATAGAAAGGGCTTCACAGAGATTGACCGAGCGAGGTGGCGCAGTGGTTGGACACTGGACTCGCATTCGGGAGGACGACGGTTCAATCCCGCGTCCGGCCATCCTGATTTAGGTTTTCCGTGATTTCCCTAAATCACTCCAGGCACATGCCGGGATGGTTCCTCTGAAAGGGCACGGCCGACTTCCTTCCCCGTCCTTCCCTAATCCGATGAGACCGATGACCACGCTGTCTGGTCTCCTTCCCAAAAACCAACCAACCAACCAACAGAGATTGAGCAAGTCAACAACGTGTTGGTCCACCTCTGGCCCTTGTGCAAGCACTTATTCGGCTTGGCATTGATTGGTAGAGTTGTTGGATGTCCACCTGACGTATACCATGCCAAATTCTGTCCAATTGGCGCGTTAATTCGTCAAAACCCCATCTGGTTGGAGGGCTCTGCCCACAATGCTCCTAAGGTGCTCCATTGGGGAGAGATCTGGCTACCTTATTGGCCAAGGCTGGATTTTACAAGCACGAATACTAGCAGTAGAAACTCACGCCGTGTGCTGTACTGTAAAGGTGCCGCGTATGGCAACCAAAGGGGTCCTGCTGTGAAAAGAAATGGCACACCAGACTATCATGGTTGTCAGCCTGTATGGTAGGTGACAGGTTGATGTCCCGTATGTCTCCAGACAGGTCTTTGCTAGTCATCGGGGCTCATTTCGAAGCAGAACTCATCAATCAAGTCAATTCTACTCCAGTCAATGAGATTTCAGGCCGAAGACGTGTCAGAGACGCCCCGGACAGCGGTGGTATACCAAACCGATATGAAACTTCCTGCCAGATTAAAACTGTGTGCCGGACCAAGACTCGAACTCGGGACCTTTGCCTTTCGCGGGCATGTGCTCTACCATCTGAGCTACCCAGGCACGACTCACGCCCCGTCCTCACAGCTTCACTTCTGCCAGTACCTCGTCTCCTACTTTCCAAACTTTACAGAAGCTCTCCTGAGAACCTTGCAGAACTAGCACTCCTGAAAGAAAGGATAATGCAGAGACATGGCTTAGCCACAGCCTGGGGGATGTTTCTGTAAAGTTTGGAAAGTAGGAGACGAGGTACTGGTAGAAGTGAAGCTGTGAGGACGGGGTGTGAGTGGTGCTTGGGTAGCTTAGATGGTAGAGCACTTGCCCGCGAAAGGCAAAAATACCGAGTTAGAGTCTCGGTCCGGCACACAGTTTTAATCTGCCAGGAAGTTTCATATCAGCGCACACTCCGCTGCAGAGTGAAAATCTCATTCTAGACCAACCTGATTGTCGCCTGCCATGCGGCCCCGCAACCAGGAATGATGATCTGGGGTGTAATTTCTTTTCATAGCGCGACTCCTTTGGTTATCATCCACGGAACCCTTTCAGCACAGCGGTACGCCGACGATTTTCTACGCCCAGTTTTATTGGCCTTCATGGAAAGCCATCTTGGGCTTACATTTCAGCAAGATAAGGCCCGCCCGAAAGTGATTAAAGTTTCTACTGCTTGTCTTCGTGTTTGCCAAACCCTCCCTTGGCCAGCGAGGTCGCTAGATCTCTCCCCAGTTGATAATGTCTGGAGCATTATGGGCAGTGCCCTCTAACCATCTCGGGATTCTGACATTCTAACGCACCAATGGGACAGAATTTGGCACGACATTTCTCAGAAGGACATCCAGAATGCGTAACGGCCAGGGGCGGTCAAACACAGTATTGACGTGCTCAAATTGTGAAGCTCTTTCTCTTGAATAATCCATCAATTTTTCTGAAATGGTAATCATATGTTTGCCTGCACACACCCCCCAAATCTACCGAGTTCCATCCCATTCGGATAAGTTCGTGGTGCGTGTTTTTGTCTTGGAGTGTATCAACAGCTCTCTTTAAAGTTGACTGACTCAGAAATATCAAAACGATGAAAAATACAATGATGAACATCAGTACTGACAGTTACAACATTAATTAACATTCAGTGTTACGGTTGGCTTCATTAAACGAGGCTCAATGGTGGAGAATGTTCCTGCCGCGAAGCATCAATAGGAATCTACCCAGTGTTCACCTGCAATTATTTGGAAAAATCACAGATCAGTCAAATAAAGATGACTGGACTAGGTAAACAAGCCTTTATCCCCTTACATAAATAGTGTTTTCCTACATCACCACCCAGTTTAATGTTTTACAGTTTCCATAACATTATTAAGTAGATATGAAGTCTTGCTGTAGGAACTATAGGAAAGGGGAAAAAACCTTATTGTTGCTTTCACAGTACTGGAGAAGTTGCGGCATTACTAGCTGCTAAATATATTAAGTAGAATAAAAACTGTATATTGTATTATTTTATCTCCTGTTAGCCGTAGTTTTTTATATTTTGATCTGTATGTCAACTACTTCACGAAAAGTTGCGAAATAAGCGGACCAGACTACGCTGGCTGACGATAACCCGACTTGCTTTCGGAGGTATTTGATATCTATTATCAGGCTAATAAGCTTGGAGACGACGACTTGGAGTTTCGAAATCGGTTGCAAAGAGGCAGAAAATAAACATAACTGATTACAGATCATGTAATATGAGAACAAATACTGTTTACGTTACGTAAGAGTGACACATGTAACTTGGACTTGAATATGTGCCATGTAGCATGAAGTTTTCCATTCCTGTGGAAACTCACTGAAAATGAACGTTTTAGTTTGCTGCACACGGCGTTCAAGGAAATGCTCGAAAGATTAAGCTCGTTCATCTGTCTTGGTTACAATAGATGGATATTACTATTACTTTTAAGCAAGTTCATGTTAAGACAAATCTCGCAATCAAATAAATGTACGGTGAGAAGATTCCATTGTAAGAACAGTCAGCCCGTTTGATGGATCATTCGCCGGTTACTGGACAGGGTAAAGTTTGGTAAGTAAATGTAGTCTACGGAAACGGCGTGACCTGGTTAAAGAAGGCTTCCACTGTTCGCCTAAAATGATATACCTGTACAACTTCGACTTCTTCCTGCAGTGAGTTACACCAAGGGGAAACTAAACCGGCTATGACAAGTGTTTTTGTTTGGTGTGATACTGAGGGATTCCCACTATTACACTGCAAAGGAAAATTCAGTAATCACCGAAAACTAGGCATTCTTCTTTGGTGAACTATAAGCAAAACGATGCCTGGGTTAGAAAGGGGGGAAAATCATTTCTCGTGAGGACAATATACGTCTCCACAAACATGACCGCATCTGGATACAAACTGAAGTAACGTTGGCTCGAAAGGGAATTACGGCATACTACTTAAGCCACGAAGCTTAGCCAATGCGCTGCCCAACAATGCGTGAGCAAATAGGCAAAATGTAATCAAAACTATGCAATTATTAAGTCACTTGACTAAATTACATCCTATACAAATATGCAAACAAAAAGAAAATAAAAATGGAAAGGAAATAAATACGTCTCTGTGCGGGACATGAAGCAATAGCAAGGGTATTACGCTGTTGAACAATGCAGATGTGTTTCAAAATGTTAAAGAGCAGCAAATCAGTCCTCGTTTCTATTCTAACTCCATTATAGCAATTCCAGCTAGAACGGAAACGACGGCTGATTGCTGCTGTTAACGATTTTGAAAGTTATATCACATTCGTGGAGCGCATTCCACCTTCTTAACGGAAGATAATTTGATGACTGCAGGTATCCCCCTGGTCAGCTACCAAGGCCTTGGGATTCAGAAAGAACAGTTGCGGAGCTGTTCACTCGCTCTTCGCTTGGCATTAATTTACCCGCATCGACAATCTTAACTTCCGAACGTGTCCAGCACGAAGCAGAAAACTAACGGTAAGAAAACTTCACATCGTCGCTGGTTTCTACCGTAAACCACCTTGAATCACCTCCAATTAAATTCTTGACCATTTGCTAGGCAACAGTTATGGAAACACCTCAGTCGATCAATTTTACAACATTTTTGATATTATTAATCACCCCCTTTCAGCTTCTGCGTATCTTTATTTGGGACTAACGCGAATTTATTTGCTTTGATTAGCTCTTCGTGTATTAACTTCTGGAAAAGCACGGAAGCGTTTAGGGAGCATGTCAAATTTTAGAACAATAAAACTTTTCTGGGTGCATTTGTTACAAAACAGCCATCAACCTTTCCATTCTCCAAATGAACACGTTCTTTACCGCTATAACGTGAATTCAAATTAACGTTTGTGAGATTTCACTTCCACTGAAGTTTATGCATTTTTTCCTACAGATTCTTCAGTTTTTCTTAACATTATTTATCCAAAAATTCTAACGAAATTTCACTTTTTTACTAAGTACAGCCTGCCTTAAAACAGACATCTCGAACGGTACAATGGAAGGACATTTATTTGCTTGGCTAAACATACTGGAACTAGAGTTTAGTGCAAATCGGTACGAGGCATTACGACACATTTAAAACTAAACCACATAAAAATATCTTTGTCAAAAGCCGAGTAGCAGTCTCGAAATCAACCTTTAGATTAAGGCCCAATAACGGAAAAAACTACTTGCTGAATTTAAATGTATTAAACTACTATAATGAATTTTAATTAATTGTGCTCCATTGTCTAGTAGTGTGTGCCACGTTTCCTTGCGTCAACATGTTTCAATGAAGTATGTTAGCCGAGTCGCTGTTATTGTTTATTTTCTTTTGTTTGTCTGAAAGGAAGACAAGAACATTCAGTCTTATAAAGTAAAATAAAACATCATTCTTTGAAAATGCATCATTTTTGACTTCACGCTGTGAAATAAGTAGGCTTGTGTTTCGTGAATTCACTGGCAACAATCTCTGCGGATAATTCCACATTTACATCAATTTCTGTGAGGAAGTAGAATGAAACCACTGTTTTTCCGAAAAATCTTGTTTCTATTTGCGTTGCCTGCCTGTTCGCAGATTGTACGCAAATAAATATAATGTTAATGAACCGTTTTAAGACATTTCTTTACAAAATCATGGTAGGTACACACGCCTCACAAATCCCTTGGTTTGTGAATTATTGGCATAACAATCCAATTAACATAAAAATGTGTCACATTATGAAACTGTGGAGGACAATTATAGAGCGTTAGAAACGAGACGTATATCAGTGGAACTTAGTCTGTATCGACAGTGCTCCGCGCATCATAGAAACAACTCGGCTGACATTTGAAAATGGCGCTTGAAGAGAACAAAGACTTAATTATATACTCCAATTCACTTCATTTAAATCTGGTATGAAAATGGTTACTACACAAAACTGACGTTTCTGGCAATACTCTAATTAAACATTTGCCACCATTTATGGAAAATAAAATAATAAACGCAGTTTCTTGACTACCAGCTGACGAAACGTAGTTTTCCGTCCTTGAAAACGGTCGTTTGATTTATTAGAATCAATAGCATAAAGAAACAAAAGAAAGGCAGTGACACATGTGAAAATGTCATTTCTTTGTTAAATGAAATTTGCGTTAACTATGCAACGAACCGATATTAACGACGGCATCAGGAAATACTACGAAGATGTGCTGCGCGTAAATCAAACAATTGATTCAAAACAAACAAACAAACAGCCAGCATACGAATCAAAACAAAATACGACAACAAACCTGGTATCCATGTTGTCCTGCGCACTGCCGTTAATCTGCCGCCCACATTCAAGTATTTTCTTTTTCTCCCATCCCTCTTCTGTTTTAACCCACTCCTCCCCAGGAGATCTCCAGTCTTTAGAAATGAACGGCATCGTTAAGTGACAAGACACCAACGCAACGCGCACACCAGACGAGCACCAGTCGGAGAACTAAACCATCAAAACATTGAGCGCATGGCTTTGTTGACTGCTTTGACGTCTTCCAATCAGCTGACAGAATCATATGTTCTTTCTCTCCTTCCAGCGTCCAATTACGTCGCAGCCCCTAGCACTGCCCTGCCCTCTGCAGGTTAGTTTGGAGACTTACAGAGTTCAGGAAGTGAGGTAACTGCGACATCTGTCGGTGTACGCACGAACTAGGTCGATGAAAGAGAGAGCCGATTCTGATGTTCGGTGCCAGAGAACTGTTACATATTGTTAGCGTAATGAATTGTACAGGAATTTACCTCATCTTTTTTTAAAGGCTGTAATTTTTGTTGGCATTTTACTTACACAACTGCTTAAATGACGTGCACCAAAATAAAAAAAACGAAATTGTTTTTTTGATTAAAAAACATTCATCAATTCCGTATAGGAGATGTGAATCAAAGTACAGGCAGAAAATGATGGCTTAAGAGCGCTTTCGAGTAGAGTATGAATGTAACTACTGTATATGCTACTTGAGAAGAATTTCTAATGCCCCAATAAAAGGAATGTGAAATGTATAGTCTGTAAGAGCTTCTAACAAAACCAAGCGAAGCTTTCGTAAATGTTTGGTACAAATGTCGTAGAACGGCAAGAAACGACAGTGGGATCCTGAATGCTTCGAATAATGAGTCAGTGTTCCAGTAAAAAACAGAGAAGCAAACTAGAGCATTATAAAATAGCATAACGAATATAACAGCGAGACAAATGAAACTGATTTCCGAGATAATAACTGTGCCAGAATTGACAACTAACTGAAATTATTGAACACTAATTTCAATAAATGCTTCAATGTAGTTGTAACTACTGAACTTATTACAATACAACCAGAGATGTGCTACGTCTGTCCTGGCAGACAATGTGAAAAGGCACCAGTCTGGAAGTACAGCCAATAGAGAGATTTAAGAAAAGTTATTATGTCACTAAGATGTAGTAATTCTGCCTGGTGGAGGGTTTGTAATGGATCATTTAAGTCTTGTGCTGATTTCACAGAACAACCTATGAACAACGTTTGTGACAAGTCATTGAGTCAATGGATATTTTCTAATTGACCTAAGCATGCAGTAATGACGGCCATCTATAAAACTGGAGATGATTAAACCATATACAATTACAAGCCCATTTCATCTCTGTCTTTTCAGTTTTGTTAAACAAATTTGACTACAGTAAAACACTGATTCATTTTCACTATCTGCATCTTAGTTTGGCTTCCAGGATACGTTACTCAAAAATTACATCCTGGCAGAGGCAAACATTAAAAGCTACTCATTTGATGTGACCTATGGCGCTGGCAATACCTTTGATCATGTTGACTGCAAACTTCTCCTTTCTTAACAGGGCTGGCACGAGAATGTTTTTCCACATACGTGATTTATCAGTTGTTGCTGGCCCACTTCACTTCCCCTTTTCCTTGTACACTTCTCTTCATGTCAGACTTTGCTACTAATTGTGGTATGCGTTGCATACAAATCTTGCACTTGACACCCCCTGTGGCTGCTACTAATTGTGGTACATTCTTTGGCTTGGCACCCAGAGCAGTGCTTTTGTCACTTGGGGCTTAAACCAGCCCTGTTGGTTAAAGTGTTGTGATATTAATGGCATCCTCCTTCCAGGGCCAAAATACTATCTTTGTTACAGAAGGCAGTGATTCACAGGAATAAAAATAAACACAGAATGGCACATCATAAAATGTGAAGCCAACAAGGTTTATTATTGGATCCACTCTCATTCTAATTTACATGCATGACAGTCTAACAACTTTAAAAAGTTATTGAGAAAACCTAATATCTAATAATGACACAAGCATTATAATGAAGGTGCTAAACTCAATTGTAACAGTTAAGATAGTTGCTGTCTGGCTTACAAATGACTCACAGCATTTTATAACAATATTATGATGAGGATAGTTGCTACTCACCATGTAGTGGAGATGCTGAGTCACAGACAGGCACAACAGAAAGACTGTGAGAAAGTGAGCTTTCAGCAAACAAGTCCTTCATCGGAAATAGACAATACACACACACACACACACACACACACACACACACACACATACTCATGCAGATGCAACTCAGACACACATTTGATCACAGTCTCTGGTTGCTAACGCCAGACTGCACTCAGCAATCAGAGACTGTCTATATATATATATATATATATATATATATATATATAGACTGTATTTCCGACAAAGGCCTTGTTGGCCAGAGGCTCACTTTCTGACAGTTCTTTCATTGTGCTTATATGGAACTCAGCATCTCTGCTATATGGTGAGTAGCAACTACCCTTTTCTTTTCATACTATTGTTACATTCCATCCTGGATTTTCCATTGCTTGATTTCACAGCATATTACTTGATTCTTCATCGCATAAGAACTTAAACCCTGCAATGTCAAACAATGACTGACCTGATGGTAAGACAAACTGACTATAGTGCACTTGTACAAAAAACTAAAAAGTCAGCACTTTAAAAGAACTAACCAAGAAGCTCAATTCACACATTTTGGACTTAGAAATGTCTCTCACTGCCTGTGCTCAAAAATCTACCCGATAAAAGCAAGAAGAAAAAAAATACTGTGGAAAGGAGATGGCAGAAGGCTCCTCATATACATCAGAATTGTCTTCTGAAATGCTGTGGGCAGAATAAACATGTTTACTCAGTAAAAACAAGCAGTAAATAGGCTACATAAAACAGATAGCAGAATGGTTTTAAGGTATCTTAGAGATGTTGCATTGACTTCTGAATATGAGTTATGTTACCAGTGGCAAAAATCAATTTCAGTTGAAGTATGTTTTACACCACCACAATGCAAGATAGAAAAAAGTCTGTCCCAACTTTGCATTCTTGTCAATTGTTCAGAGTGGGGAATCTATTCTGGTATGAAGTTCTGCAATAACTTTCCATCACACGTAAAGCAAAAAGTGAAGAAGTCCTATATATTGAAAGAAAACTAAAATGCAGCTTATTAGTCACTTCCACAAATTATCTGATTGCATTATTATTATTATTATTATTATTATTATCATCATCATCAAAGATTCCTGTTAGGTGCATAACAATGGTCACCCATTTGATGTGTCCTTTGGAACTGGCAATACCTTTGATCGTGTTGACTGCGAACTTCTCCTTTCTTAACAGGGCTGGCACGAGAATGTTTTTCCACATACACATTACAGGTCTTGAGTTTTTCACCAGATGATAATCATAGTTCTACTATAAAAAATGTCGCATTGATAATGTAGATCTCTAAGCTGGCAACAGACAAAATTAGCAGTTTTTTTAACATTACTGAGGAAGCAGCATCTTCTTTGTTTTTGAAAATAGTGTTTTTCTTATTAGTTTTGCTGTGCTAAACCTAACATTTGCTAGCACAAATAGTTTGTAACAGCTCAATAATAGTTGAATAGTAATGCAACCACAGCAGCTGCTTTACTTTGTTAATATGTACGTAAATTTGTTCCAGACTTCTGAAGATGCTCCTTTGCAGTGCATTCTATGAAACATGATGAATGAATGAATGGATAAGAACAGCAGCAAAATCAAGGAATGAGAGGATTTGGACATTAAGTTTCTATCAGTTAATTACAAAACCTACATGTAAATAATATATGCATTTGATTGCTGGTTATAACATACAAGAAGATCCCATTCACAGTCTATAGAGTCTACATGCTACACTGGAGCAAAAACTCAGTTATAGCTAATCATGAGAGTAAGACAGCAAACTGTAAGACAATAAATTTCAAACGCTCTGAATTCAAAACTTCTCACTTTGAGCATATTTCTTACATAAATTATGACCTAAATTGTTAGGATATTTTGCACCAGGAGCAGTAATAAAAATTTATCATGAACATAGTTTCTCAGACATTCAGATCACTTATGAAGTTGCTTCTCTGTCAATCAAAACTGCCATGCTTTTCTGAAGACATGTCAATACCACATCAAAACCAAATTTATATATATATATATATATATATATATATATATATATATATGTGTATGTGTGTGTGTGTGTGTGTGTGTGTGTGTGTGTGTGTGTGTGTGTGATAGTACCAGTGCCGAGGGCTGACAGAAAGCAAGGACTAAAAATCCTCTTTATAAGAATTGCCAGAAATGAACTTGGGAGTGCCAAAGATTATGTGCTATAAACAGAAAAGGAAAATCACATGGATAAAACAATGAAGTGAAAGTAAATCTGAAAACAATAAAAGAGGACAATTAGATACAAAAAGTCACAACAACTAGGGACATTATTACTCCCTGACAAAGAAATTGGCAAGAGTGAACTGTGTAAATCATCCACACAATTGGAAAAAAAGGACTCACAACAAGCCCACAGAAGCTATAATAACAATGAAAGGTATGACAGCTATTAGGCAGCCAAATCAACAGTTATTATAATAGCATTTTCGTATCAGTAGGTTAGATTCCTGACAGATTAAAATCATGTGTTGGACCAGTACCCTAATCTGGAGGACAATTTTAATCTGCTAGGAAGTTTCAGTTCAGCATGAACTCCACTAAAGAGTGAACATTCATTCTAAATATCAATAGCGTGCTTATGGAGGTAAGTTCTGCAGTTTTTGCTGCGAGAGATAATTATCACTTTGAAGTGGGTAGCTAAACTCATTGCCATACTCTCCAAATCTCCATCGATTTTTTTCTTCAAAATTATTGTTAAGTCTGAAAATAACTGACAAAATTTATACATTACAGAAGTGGACAAAATGAGTGATTGACAAGGTTATGCAATATACAAAATCAAGAACGGTACTAACAACTGAGAAAAAAAAAAAAAACAAAAAAAAAAAAAAAAAAAAAAAAAAACAAGTAGATAATTTTCTTATTTAGCTCTGTCAAAATTGAGATGAAACTTACATGACATTCTCCATAGAATAGCCTTCATAGAGTTCTAATAATGAGAACATCAATGTATTTTGTTTTAAAAGTAGGTCTGCCTTCAGAGAAGAGTGAAATGTATCTGTGACAGAATGTAATTAGCTTACCTGTGCTTTTAGAAATATGTTTTATCACTGCTTTAACCTTTCAGAAAATATGTCTTGAGAAACAGACTCATTACAAATGTAGCCTAAGGGGAGACTGTTAATATTAGCAATGGATTTCCACATTTTGCTAAACTTACCTTCATGGCCAGGTGGCTTACAGCTTTTTAATATTTTAATCTTATGACTTGTTTAATCTCTTTATAACATGAGTTATTCAAGTTGATGTCTCCCATCTTCCATCTCATTGCCTTTTCATTGTAATGTTTGTATATAGTCCACAACCACTACACAGAAACTGAGAAAAAAAATTTATGCTGTAATTAACTACTTTCTTTCTTGTTCCACTTGTTAATACAATAGAGGTCCCAATCTCTTGTGTTCTTATAGTCCTTATGTGAAATTATGCCAGAGAAAATGAAACTGCTTTTAGGCTCTCACAAATTTTAGTTCTTTGAGGTTACATAACACTGTTTTGGTTGGAGAAAGCTTTTCTTTCACTTTTTGGTAAATGAGCACTTCTACACTGCTTGAACTAGCAAGTTCCAGCACTAACAGGTACATTTACAGAGTCTTTCTTTTACATGGATTTGGAGAAGACACAAAACAATCAAGCAGTTCTAAGCATAGCATGCATGCACCAGAGTAATGTATGCAACCTCCTTTGAATGCTTCCAAAAGAGAAGAGACTTCCATTTTTTCTTTCTAGAATGGGCTTTATGTATTCTTTTCACTTCATGACATTAAACTTACAGAGAACTGTGAGGTCCTACCTCATGGAGACGTGGTTTACACAGACAATCTAGAAGTACTTGCATGGCTGTTGATGGTGGCAATGTATGGGACTGTGCTGCAATTGGCCAGGAAAGCTTTTGAAAATGCTCTCTTGTTCAGCCTTACATGCTGGGGAGAACCTTTAGGAAATCCACATGTAAATCCATACTCCACAAGGCACCTTATGGTATGTGGCGCAGCATACTTCTAGTCCCATTATCGTTTATCTCCTTCCCTGTTCCATTTAGGAATTCCACAGGGGGAGAACGACTCTGAATCTATGTCTACATTCATAATACGCAAACCATGCAAAGAGTAATTGTACCACTTATTAAAATTTCTTCCCATTCCATTCATGCATGGAACATGGAAATACTGATTGTTTAAATGCCTCTATGCACATTGTAATTAATGTAATCTGGTGTCTGAGGTCTGTATGGGAGCAGTATGTAGAGGTTTGTAGCATGTTCCTCACTTGAAGCTGTTTCTTGAAACTGTCTAAGCTGGCTATCGCAGAATAATTTGCATTTGTCTTGAAGTGTTTTACAGTTCAGATGTCTCAACATCTCCATTACACTCTTTCATTGGTTTAGAAAATCTGTGGCCATTTGTACCATGTTCGTTGTATACAATCGAGATGTATTTGGTATAGGTCCCACACATGAGTTACAAATTCATTTTAGATAGGAGATGATTGAGTATATATGGCTGCCTCTGCTTCCCGGCTTTAGATATTTTAGAATTAGTCACATGAGTGTTTTATAGGAAATCTCCTACGATTTCATTTTTTATTATGCTTTTGATGAATCAGAGTGTATAACTTGTTTTACCTATGACTGAGCTTATGTGATCATTACATTGCATACCCCTACAAACTGTTGCATCCAAGTACTTGTACGACTAGAATGATTCTGGTTGTGACTCACTGATATTGTAATCATAGAATACCAAAATTTTTAAATTTTGCGAAGCAAATACTTTTATATCTCTGAAAATTTAAAGCAAGTTGTCCATTTTTGCATCACTTTGAAATGTTGGCTGTTGATACTCAGCATGAATGGCAAAGGTCCCAACACACTTCATTGGAGCACATCTAAAGTTACTTCTGCATGTGGAAAAGTTGGACGCAAAGTCAAAAATATACAGCAGCCAAACGCCCCCAAATGGGGCCTCCCGGCCGACAATTCCATGAAACAAATAGTTTTCATTTTGATCAGAATCTAGAAGCACGTGCTTGTGAGCGCTTTTGCAGAATACTTCTCTGATAACTGGGACAATCTACAGAACTTTTAGCTATTTATGAATAATCTAGATTCGTTATTGGGCTATCTGTCAAACAAAAAGAAACAGTTAGTAGTTTGTGAAGATTTCAATGTAGACTTCTTAAAAGATATGGAAAGGAAAAATGAACTAGAATCGTTATTTAAGTGTTTAAATCTAATTGCAGCAGTCAATTTCCCAAGTTGTGCGCAGCAAGACAGTAGGACACTAATTGCTAACGTTGTTACAGACAATGTTCAGGCTGAAACAATAAATATATACCCAATTGGTTATGGAATAAATGAGAATGATGCACAATTGATGAAAATATACAATTGGCATCTTACAGCCATGAGGCAGATTCGTACAAAGCGGTGAGACTTACTAGTGAGACCAAAATATAATGTTGTAAGAGTAAGTTAAAAGGGGTGACATGGAATATGGTATATATAGAAAGAGATGCTAATATTAAAGTTAACTTATTCCACAGTAAAATTGTATCAATATTTGAAAGTTGGTTTCCTAAAGAATAATCCAGAATACATTAAAAAGCAAGTAAGCCATGGATAACTAAGGGAATTAAAATCCCATGTAAGAGGATGAAGCAAATTTATACAGGGTGGTCCACTGATAGTGACCGGGCCAAATATCTCACGAAATAAGCATCAAACGAAAAAACAACAAAGAACGAAACTCTTCTAGCTCGAAGGGGGAAACCAGATGGCGCTATGGTTGGCCCGCTACATGGCGCTGCCAAAGGTAAAACGGATATCAACTGCGTTTTTTTAAAATAGGAACCTCCCATTTTTTATTACATATTCGTGCAGTACGTAAAGAAATATGAATGTTTTAGTCGGACCACTTTTTTCGCTTTGTAATAGGTGGCGCTGTAATAGTCACAAACGTGTAAGTACGTGGTATCACGTAACATTCCGCCAGTGCGGACGGTATTTGCTTCGTGATAAATTACCCGTGTTAAAATGGACCGTTTACCAATTGCGGAAAAGATCGATATCGTGTTGATGTATGGCTGTTGTGATCAAAATGCCCAACGGGCGTATGCTATGTATGCTGCTCGGTATCCTGAACGACATCATCCAAGTGTCCGGACCGTTCGCCGGATAGTTACGTTATTCAAGGAAACAGGAAGTGTTCAGCCACATGTGAAACGTCAACCACGACCTGCAACAAATGACGATGCCCAAGTAGGTGTTTTAGCTGCTGTCGCGGCTAATCCGCACATCAGTCGCAGACAAATTGCGCGAGAATCGGGAATCTCAAAAACGTCGGTGTTTAGAATGCTACACCAACATCGATTGCACCCGTACCATATTTCTATGCACTAGGAATTGCATGGCGACGACTTTGAACGTCGTGTACAGTTCTGCCACTGGGCACATGAGAAATTACGGGACGATTGCAGATTTTTTGCACGCGTTCTATATAGCGACGAAGCGTCATTCACCAACAGCGGTAACGTAAACCGGCATAATATGCGCTATTGGCCAACGGAAAATCCACGATGGCTGCGACAAGTGGAACATCAGCGAACCTAGCGGGTTAATGTATGGTGCGGCATTATGGGAGGAAGGATAATTGGCCCCCATTTTATCGATAGCAATCTAAATGGTGCAATGTATGCTTATTTCCTACGTGATGTTCTACCGATGTTACTACAAGATGTTTCACTGCATGACAGAATGGCGATGTACTTCCAACATAATGGATGTCCGGTACATAGATCGCGTGCGGTTGAAGCGGTATTGAATAGCATATTCACCGGATCTGACGTCCCCGGATTTCTTTCTGTGGGGAAAGTTGAAGGATATTTGCTATCGTGATCCACCGACAACGCCTGACAACATGCGTCAGCGCATTGTCAATGCATGTGCGAACATTATGGAAGGCGAACTCTTCGCTATTGAGAGGAATGTCGTTACACGTATTGCCAAATGCATTGAGGTTGACGGATATCATTTCGAGCATTTATTGCATTAATGTCGTATTTACAGGTAATCACGCCTTAACAGCATGCATTCTCAGAAATGATAAGTTCACAAAGGTACATGTATCCCACATTGGAACTACCGAAATAAAATGTTCAAACGTACCTACGTTCTGTATTTTAATTTAAAAAAATCTACCTGTTGGCAACTCTTCGTCTAAAATAGTGAGCCATATGTTTCTGACTATAACAGCGCCATCTATCACAAAGCGAAAAAAGTAGTTCAACTAAAACATTCATATTTCTTTACGTACTAGACGAATATGTAATAAAAATGGGGGTTCCTATAAAAAAAAAAACGCTGTAGATATCCGTTTGACCTATGGCAGCACCATGTATCGGGCCAACCATAGCGCCTTCTGGTTTCCCTCTTCAATCTAAATAAGTTTCGTACTTTGTAGTTTTTTCGTGTGACGCTTATTTCGTGAGATATTTGGCCCGGTCACGATCAACGGACCAACCTGCATAAAGACCAGAGTAAATCAGGACCTGACATTACTTGCTTATTACAAAAAATACTGTAGTATTTTAAGGAAAGTCATTAAAATAACTAGAAGTAGCTCTTCCTGACAGAAATAAATAATGCAAATGATAAGATTAAAGCTATCTGGGATATTGTCAAATGTGAGACAGGATAGGCAGTCAATGTACAAGAAAGCATAATAGTTAAACTAAATGACAATGTTATGACTAATGATTCACAAGATGTGAGTACTTTTAACAGTCGCTTTCTAAATGTAGCAGCAAAAATAGGATTAAATTATTCAGTTAAAAAAAGCAATATTTCAGTGACAGTAATTTTGTTGCAATGAATATCACTTATACATGATGTCTTATGCAGTTGAGAACCCCATGAGCTGATACACCTAGTAGTAATTGTACACTCTAAGAAAACTGTTGGAGCAGTGGCTGACGGGAGTAGCTGTTTCGGTAGAAGTTGAAAGACTGTGTGTGACCTAGGACTCATGTTAACTCTTCCCCGGTCACTAACAGTCTTAGTTTTTTATACTGACTGCAAAGAATATATTCACTGAACATGTCAAGGAATTTAAGACATTTGAAATTCAGTTACAGGTATCATTTCTGTGATCTTTAACTACAAGTGTTACGCCTGGTTTCGTTTACGAGTACTTAGGCGTACTAAACACAGCGTCTTCTAGAATGAGATTTTCACTCTGAAGCGGAGTGTGCACTGATATGAAACTTCCTGGTAGATTAAAACTGTGTGCCGGACTGAGACTCGAACTCAGGACCTTTGCCTTTCGCGGGCAAGTGCTCTACCAACTGAGCTACCCCAGCCCGACTCAGGTCCCGTCCTCACAGCTTTACTTCTGCCAGTATCAGCGTACACTCCGCTGCAGAGTGAAAATCTCATTCTGGAAACATCCCCCAGGCTGTGGCTAAGCCATGTCTCCGCTATATCCTTTCTTTCAGGAGGCTAGTTCTGCAGGGTTCGCAGGAGAGCTTCTGTAAGGTTTGGAAGGTAGGAGACGAGATACTTGGCAGAAGTAAAGCTGTGAGGACGGGGCGTGAGTCGTGGTTGGGTAGCTCGGTTGGTAGAGCACTTGCCAGCGACAGGCAAAGGTCCCGAATTCGAGTCTCGGTCCGGCACACAGTTTTAATCTGTCAGGAAGTTTCACAGCGTCTTCTGTTACTTAAAGTTTTCTAAATGATTCCCATTTCTTTCCATCAGAATGATTTCCAAACCAAGTTTGATTCTTTTAAACAAAGGTAAGATTTCACTTGTTTCAATAGTTTTACTGATTTTTGGTCTTTAGTTTTTAATTTTTTTCGTTTCTTTCTTTAGGGTACCAGGCGCCCATCGACCTCGGGGTTCCGGGTATACGCCGGTTCGTCCACCCTAGTTGCGCCCCTGCGTAACGGAATCTTTTATTCCCAGAATAGACGCCAAAGGAACACCTATTTATATGCTGAATCACGCCAATAAGAAAATACTGGGTGTTTCAAAAATGACCGGTATATTTGAAACGGCAATAAAAACTAAACGAGCAGCGATAGAAATACACCGTTTGTTGCAATATGCTTGGGACAACAGTACATTTTCAGGCAGACAAACTTTCGAAATTACAATAGTTACAATTTTCAACAACAGATGGCGCTGCGGTCTGGGAAAATCTATAGTACGATATTTTCCACATATCCACCATGCGTAGCAATAATATGGCGTAGTCTCTGAATGAAATTACCCGAAACCTTTGACAACGTGTCTGGCGGAATGGCTTCACATGCAGATGAGATGTACTGCTTCAGCTGTTCAATTGTTTCTGGATTCTGGCGGTACACCTGGTCTGTCAAGTGTCCCCACAGAAAGAAGTCACAGGGGTTCATGTCTGGCGAATAGGGAGGCCAATCCACGCCGCCTCCTGTATCTTTCGGATAGCCCAAAGCAATCACACGATCATCGAAATATTCATTCAGGAAATTAAAGACGTCGGCTGTGCGATGT
Organism: Schistocerca serialis cubense; assembly: GCF_023864345.2. NCBI lineage: Eukaryota > Metazoa > Arthropoda > Insecta > Orthoptera > Acrididae > Schistocerca > Schistocerca serialis. The sequence goes on along the minus strand of NC_064641.1, from coordinate 498,713,583 downwards.
TGCCGGGCACCATCTTGCATAAACCACGAGGTGTTCCCAGTGTCGTCTAAGGCAGTTTGTACCACCACAAATTCACGAAGAATGTCCAGATAGCGTGATGCAGTAATCGTTTCGGATCTGAAAAATGGGCCAATGATTCCTTTGGAAGAAATGGTGGCCCAGACCAGTACTTTTTGAGGATGCAGGGACGATGGGACTGCAACATGGGGCTTTTCGGTTCCTCATATGCGCCAGTTCTGTTTATTGACGAAGCCGTCCAGGTAAAAATAAGCTTCGTCAGTAAACCAAATGCTGCCCACATGCATATCGCCGTCATCAATCCTGTGCACTATATCTTTAGCGAATGTCTCTCGTGCAGCAATGGTAGCGGCGCTGAGGGGTTGCCACGTTTGAATTTTGTATGGATAGAGGTGTAAACTCTGGCGCATGAGACGATACGTGGACGTTGGCGTCATTTGGACCACAGCTGCAACACGGCGAACGGAAACCCGAGGCCGCTGTTGGATCACCTGCTGCACTAGCTGCGCGTTGCCCTCTGTGGTTGCCGTACGCGGTCGCCCTACCTTTCCAGCACGTTCATCCGTCACGTTCCCAGTCCGTTGAAATTTTTCAAACAGATCCTTTATTGTATCGCTTTTCGGTCCTTTGGTTACATTAAACCTCCGTTGAAAACTTCGTCTTGTTGCAACAGCACTGTGTTCTAGGCGGTGCAATTCCAACACCAGAAAAATCCTCTGTTCTAAGGAATAAACCGTGTTGTCTACAGCACACTTGCACGTTGTGAACAGCACACGCTTACAGCAGAAAGACGATGTACAGAATGGCGCACCCACAGACTGCGTTGTCTTCTATATCTTTCACATCACTTGCAGCGCCATCTGTTGTTGAAAATTGTAACTACTGTAATTTCGAAAGTTTGTCCGCCTGAAAATGTACTGTTGTCCCAAGCATATTGCAACAAACGGTGTATATCTATCGCTGCTCGTTTAGTTTTTATTGCCGTTTCAAATATACCGGTCATTTTTGAAACACCCTGTAAAATGATAATTGCCGGCCGATGTGGGCGTGCGGTTCTAGGCGCTTCAGTCTGGAACCGCGTGACCGCTACGGTCGCAGGGTCGAATCCTGCCTTGGGCATGGATGTGTGTGATGCCCTTAGATTAGTTACGTTTAAGTAGTTCTAAGTTCTAGGGGACTGATGACCACAGATGTTAAGTCCCATAGTGCTCAGAGCCATTTGAACCATTTAAAATGATAATTAATGTGTGTAGGTCACCAGCCAAGACGATTAATTTATTGGCGCAATGCGCATCATAATATGGCGTATACAGGCACTGATGGTACTGTACTTCTTCATCGTTTGAGACAAAGTGGTGGTTTTTCTCAAATAAATTTACTTTTATATCTCTCATAATGGAGCGAGGAAGAAAAGAAGGCTGGCAAAGACTCAAAACTCGTACGCGAAGCATCTGTGAGCTTTATTATTTCTTTGGCACAGATTATAAATGTCACAAGCATGCGAGATTCACCTCGAGTTACGTTACAATCTGCACAGCTCGAGCGTTCTTTTTTTTTATCTCTCTACTACATCAGATGGCACCGCAATCTCAGCCCTGCGTAGGTTCTTCATAATCGCTTGTACTGGTATGAAATACAAGTCTCATTAAAACTGTGGGTACGATGATTCAGGAACCACAAGCTATCCCAATCTCTGAAAAAGTTAGTAAAGCATAGCTACAAGCTCTCCGCAAGGCATCAAAAATATTTGAGAAACACGTAGAAGAAGGGGAAGAGAATTTATTTTTAGATAATATTTCTGGGCAAGTTGTCAGGGTATCATCACGTAATTCCCACATGACAGATATTCACAATATCAGCGTCGTAATGAACAATGTTGTCTGATACACTACATGTTCTAGGCATTTGTCCACCTCCTTAGCTGAGTGTCAACGCATCTGACTTCCATTCAGTGCGCTCGGGTTTGATTTCCGACCGCGTCGGAGGTTTTTCTCCGCCCAGGAACTGGGTGTTGTGTTGTCCTCATTATCGTTTTCTCATCATCGGCACGCAAGTCACCCAATGCGGCGTCAGCTGAAAAGATATGCAACCCGACTGCTGAAGCTCCCCAGGTGGGGAGGTCGTCAATGCCATACGATTATTTCATTTAATTTTAGTCCCTTTTTGTTTTATGAGATTTCCTTCTGGCAGATTGTTGTTGATCTTGTTTTGCTTTCGCTGATTGTTTATGCGACTGTTTATTTTTCGGTACTCTAGTGAGAAACTATTGACTTTTAACGTCTGTGTTTCCCGACTTGTTGGTCGTACTGGCATAATTTATTAATGCCGTCGTCTGCACCCTGCTAGCGATGGCTTCCGAGTTAGGTGATACTGCACAGTAGAATAATAAGTGAGTGGAGGAATAAAATTTCGTTACAAACTGACTGAGGCTTGGTTTAGTAGTACGGACATGCATGTTACGCAATAGTGTTGTAACCGTATGTCAACACGGGAGGCCCGAAGTAGAAACAAGTTGGGCGCTCGTTTCACTATAGGGGGAAGCCAAGAACAATTGATTGAGCACTTTAACAACAGTGAGGAGCAGACAAAATGCTCTAATTTAACGAGGCTAAATGTAGTAGTTCCACCTAGATATGTCATACATGTCATAAGAACGCCTTTCAGGATGCATGTTTGGCAGAAAGGAAAGCCTTGAAGCCCCGAAGTTAAACACTAGACCCGCCGACAGCGCAGACAAGCTCAGGAAACGAGAGTACATTCAGTCTTCAGTGTGGGAGGGATAATGTCATCACTTGTTAAAACACCTCCACCGTCCTCAAACTCATTCTCAGAGTGAAACCATTTCATCTGCATCATGGAACCGATGGAAGACCAGCTGTATTAAGTTGCAGTATGCTCTGGTGAATTCAACAAGTGTCTTCAATCTGCCGCCAACTTGGAGTCCACTGCTACAGGTTTACAGTCGTCTGGTCGTGGAGGACACGTCTGATCGGCAAACTGCAACTCTGCTGGTCACAACGGTGCTTGCTAAGGACGGGGGCCGCGCCGACCTGTCCACCTGCAAGCTGCTCTGCTTGGGCCCTGGGTGCCCATGTTTCCGCTAATCGGGCAGTATAAGTACCGCCTTACCGGCTGTATACTGGGACCGCCATTAGGGCTGTTCTTCGTGTTGCTGGTGAGTCTTCTGCCTTCGCACCTTCTTGACAACCGACTAGAGGAGCGTGCAGTATTCTGGGAACTAGACTAAGTGCATCTGCACTTATCGAGAGCGCTGAGGTTCCAGCGGAAGTCCACAGTCACTCTAGTAGGCTGCGGAGATATGCGGTCGCAGCAGCCTCCTACGGGCTCGGCACTGACCACAGTCAACGCCAGGGCCTGCTCTCATGCCTCAGACACGGCCAACCGATTCGGCTCAGATTTGGCAGGTCGCTTGTGTACAACCTAAAACGAAAGACTCTAAGATATTTTGGGTCATCACCCCCTAAATTTTGAGAAAATCACCCCTGAAGGTTACGACGAGCAATAGACTCAAAATTTGAGGGATCGATAGATAATTGTAAATAGAGCATTTTTCATCATCAGGTACGGGCTCCGCAAACTAAACTTTTCCATAAATCGAGTAAAGAAACTTTTACAACTGCCGCTTCTGTACCCGCGTGGTAAACGCTTTTCGCCGACATCGCCGATAGCGTAACGGCCAAGGTAAAGCCGGCACGGTAGCTCAGTGTGTTCGGTCAAAGAGCTGGTTGGCTTCTGCAATAAAAAAAAAAAAAACTGAGTGGAAGGATCAACAAACAAACTTGAATGGATGTCATGTGACTTCCGCAGCGACCAAACGCAACGATCAACAACGAACAAAATTTAAAAAAAAAGAAAAAGAAAAGAAACGTAACTGTCGGGGAATCGGAGAACCCGGGTTCGAATCTCGAAGAAACCTAGCGGATGTTATTCTTTCCGTTTGTATTTCTTCCATATCTCAATTGATAGGGATAGGAGGGTTATTTGCCCACATTATTATCATTCCTTATTGATTTACTTACCTTATTAACCCCCCTATCCCTATCAATTGAGATATGGAAAAATGCAGACGAAAAGAAGAACATCCGCTAGGTTTCTTCGAGATTCGAACCCGGGTTCTCCGATTCCCAGCCAGTTACCTTGGCCTGTGCGCTATCGGTGCTGCCGGCGAAAGGCGTTTACCATGTGGGTACAGAAGCGTAGGTTGTAAAAGTTTCTTACCTCGATTTCTGGAAAAGTATGCGTTTTCGGACCCCATACCTGGTGTTGAAAAATGCTTTATTTACAATTATCTATCGATCACGCCAATTTTGAGTCGATTGCTCGTCATAACATTTAAGGCTAATTTTCTCAAAAAAGCGGGGGTGTTGAGCCAAAATATCTTAGATTCCATCGTTTTAGGTTGTACACAAGCGACCTGCTAAATTTGAGCTGAATCGGGTGGCCGTGTCTGAGGCCTTCCCCTTGTCAGCAAGTTCCTCGCCGGTCACTAACCCGCCAACTTCTGCTTACAACCAGCGTGGACTCAGCGTGTCGCTGCTGGGCAGCGCCGGGAAGAGACAGAGTGATGGTAATACTCTCGTCAACAAATGATTGTTAATTGAATGATATTTCATTAGTGCCCCGGCACTCCAAAGCATCACTCACCCCCGCTCTTCGCTAGACCCCCTGATGTCAAACGACCCCATCTTGTGTCGTAATAGTGCGAAACACAACACAATTGCGTAACGTGCAGATCCGTCCTACTAAGCCATGCCTCAATCAGTTTGTAACGAAATTTTATTCCTCCACTCACTTATTATTCTACTGTGCGGTATCACTTAACTCGGAAGGTATCGCTAGCAGGCTGCAGACGACGGCATTAATAAATTATGCCAGTACGACCAACAAGTCGGGAAATATAGATGTTCAAAGTCAATAGTTTCTCAGTAGAGTACCGAAATATAAACAGATGAATAAGCAATCAACCAAAGCAAAACAAGATCAACCACACTCTGCCAGAAGGAAATCTCATAAAACAAAAAGGAGTAAAATTAAATGAAATAATCTTATGGCATTGACGACCTCCGCACCTGGGGAGCTTCAGCAGTCGAGTTGCAAGCGTTTTCAGTTTGATGACGCATTGGGCGACTTGCGTGTCGATGATGACAAAACGATAATGAGGACAACACAACACCCAGTTCCTGGGCGGAGAAAAACCTCCGACGCGGTCGGGAATCAAACCCGAGCCCACTAGATGGAAGTCAGTTGCGTTGACACTCAGCTAAGGAGGTGGACAAATGCCTAGAAAATGTAGTGTATCAGACAATATTGTTTATTACGACGCTGACATTGTGAATATCTGCCGGCCGGAGTGGCCGAGCGGTTCTAACCGCAGCAAGCTGGAACCACACGACTGCTGCGGTCTCAGGTTCGAATCCTGCCTCGGGCATGGATGTGTGTGATGTCCCTAGGTTAGTTAGGTTTAAGTAGTTCTAAGTTCTAGGGGACTGATGACCACAAAAGTTAAGTCCCATAGTGCTCAGAGCCATTTGAACCATTTGAGCCATTTGTGAATATCTCTCACGTGAGAATTACGTGACAGTGCCCTGAAAACTTGTGCAGAAATATTATCTAAAATTAAAATTCTCTTCCCCTTCTCTTGTGTATTTCCGAAATATTTTTGATGGCTTGGGAAGAACTTGTAGCTATGCTTTACTACCTTTTTGAGAGATAGCCTGCATCTCGTGGTCGTGCGGTAGCGTTCTCGCTTCCCACGCCCGGGTTCCCGGGTTCGATTCCCGGCGGGGTCAGAGATTTTCTCTGCCTCGTGATGGCTGGGTGTTGTGTGCTGTCCTTAGGTTAGTTAGGTTTAACTAGTTCTAAGTTCTAGGGGACTTATGACCACAGCAGTTGAGTCCCATAGTGCTCAGAGCCATTTGAACCATTTTTTTGAGAGATTGGAATAGCTAGTAGTTCCTGAATTCTCGTAACCACAGTTCCAATGAGACTTTTTCTCTCTCGTTTGCCTCTTCTGCCAAAAAGGGAGGGGCATTTCATACAAATACAAGCGATTATGAAGAACCTACGCCGGGCTGAGATTCCGGTGCCATCTAATGTAGTAAAGAAATAGAAACAAGAACGCTCGAGGTCTGCAGGTTGTAATGTCAGTCGAGTTGAATCTCGCATACATGTGAATTTTATAATCTGTGCCAAAACAACAGTAAAGCTCACAGATCATCCGCGCGGGAGGTTTGAATCTTTGCGAGCCTTCTTTTCTTCCTCGCTCCATTATGAAAGATACAAAAGTAAATTTATTTGAGAAAAACCATCAATTTGTCTCAAACAATGAAGAAGTACAGTACCATTAGCGCCCATATACGCCATATTACAATGCGCACTGCGCCAAGAAATTAATCGTCTTAGCTGGCGACCTACACACATGAATTATCATTTTATTTTCTTATTGACCTGATTCAGCACATAAATACGTATTCCTTTGGTGTCTGTTCTGGGAATAAAAGATTCCGTCACGCAGGGCCACAACTAGGGTGGACGAGCCGGGGCAATACCCGGAACCCTGAGGTCTATGGGCACCTGGTACCATAAAGAAAGAAACGAGAAAAAAGAAAAACTAAAAAGGGATCAATCCGTAAAACCGGTGAAACATGTGAAATCTTACCCTTTGTTAAAAGAACCTAAATTGCTTTGGAAATTATTCTGATGGAAAGAAATGGGAATCATTTAGCAAACTTTAAGTAACAGAAAACACTGTGTTTAGAACGCCTAAGTACTCATAGACGAAAGCAGGCGTAATACCTGTAGTTAAAGATCACGGAAATTATATACGTAACTGAATTTCAAATGGCTTAAATTCCTTGACACGTTCAGTGAATATATTCTTTACAGTCAGTACTGAAAACTATGATTTACTATTAAAAACAGTCTTGATCACGATTTATATTTATTAAGGTGACCGGTTTCGACCACTGCTGTGGTCGTCTTCAGACCATTGTGTAGGAACCTCTTTCAGCTGTAGAATCACTACTCGATAGAAGTGATTCTCCAGCAGAAAGAGGTTCCTACTCAGTGGTCTGAAGATGACCACAGCAGTGGTCGAAACCGGACACCTTAATAAATATAAATCGTGATCAAGACTGTTTTTAATAGTAAATATTTGTAACACATTGATCACCGTCACCCCCATAATGTATTCAAAAGCAATAGAAACCTAAGACTGTTAGTCACCGAGGACAAGTTAGTATGAGTCCTAAGTCACACGTAGTCTTTCAACTTCTATCGAAACAGCTACTCCTGTCAGCCACTGCTCCAAGAGTTTTCTTAGAGTGAACAATTACTACTAGGTGTATCTGGTCATGTGGTTCTCAGCTGTATAAGGCATCATGTATAAGTGATATTCTGCAACGAATTACTGTCACTGAAATGTAACACAACATTAAACAATGACGTCTGTGGTGTTAGCCCTACTGCAGACAGTATCATTTTATCACCAAAGCTAGCATCGAGAAGATTCAACAAAGTAGCAACTCGAATTTCAGTGACGCCTACCGACTCACTACTAGAGAGACTTGAAGCCAAGAAAATGTTGACCCACTGTATTGGTATTGAGGATAACAGGAACAACAGTTGAAATCGCATTTCATACCGTTTAGAAGAAACCCATGATATAAGGTAAATTAGTTTCCTAATGAAAATGCAATTAATGATGGAAATCAGTCTGAAATCATTAGAAATACTTATAAAAATATATTATTTCTTATATGTACATGAAAACTGTTTGTTTTCAGAAGAAATTGTAACACGCTTGACTTGTCGAACAATATTTTTAGGAGTGAATACAGAGATAATTTGCCACGGAAACTTCGTCGGTGAATGTATAATTTATAGCATTCCGATTTTCCTGTAATTACACGTATTGTAAAATTTATGCCCCTCCAAATCAAATTGCCTCCGAAAAACCTTGATAAACAGAATGAGTGACTGGTTTGCAAAATCAAATTACTGTGAATATAACTGCAGAGTCGAAGATCTTCACATTTATTAACTATACATATCTGTGAGAATTTATGTTATGCGTACGCAGAAGGTGCGGATAAAGAGGAGTCTTCGATACGAGTTTGGTGAGTGACCTAAAAAATATGCGACAAACGTAATTATTGTGCTGAAAATGACGTGCTATGAATGTGGATTTCTTTAAAGTAATAGACTGAAAGAACGAGTAAAAGAAAACTAACAACGTCGCTAAACAAACACTTCGGATTACGAATATAGTAATGAAAGAAATAATTTCTAGAACGAAAAAGGAATCGAGTGTGTCCTATCGTAAGAACGGACGCCACCGCTATACTGGACGTTAGAACGTAAAATATGAAGTGGAAAGAAATGATTCTCGTAAAAATGTAAACTATTCGAAAATACACTTCTCATTTCATTAAGAATTTACAAATACTTTGGATGAACAGTTGGACACTAAATCGAATCATAACCAAGAACTATAGCAACCGGCATCTATTGAAAACTCCAGAAATTACGAAAGTAAGAAATAAACATTCGTTTTCTCAAAATACAGCCCGTGTAACTGAAAGAAACCTGCTACTAAAAGAGTCAAAATCATACAAAAAAGTAAACTAGAAATACACTTACAGGCTCAGCTACTTTTCCAAATTCTGATACTATTGACAATGGCTCCCACGATTCTCGGAAATAATATTTGCTTCGCAAATAACCATAGCTCATGTTATACTCGGAAACAGTGAAATATTTGTAACGAATAATTCTTCGTAAGTCGACTCACATTCGATCTAAGCCAAACGAACATCACAGCAGACAAACAGTTAACGTTAAATCGTTAGTATGTTGTCAGCCAATGACAATACTCATTCGTAGATACCAGCTGCAGTTTTCTACTAATAACTCGTAATTGAACCACATACTCCAAATATTCGGAGAAGTCGTAAATACAGGTAGGATATTGCGAAGAGCTTCATATATAACGACTTAAATAGGCCCCAGGTTATGTCTGCCACCACAGACACCTTTTCCACTACAAGATTCATTGGCTTTGTCAACTCACATCCATATTGTCACATTCGACTCTAACCCAGATCTTCCATTATCGTGACATGAAGCTGTTCTAGTGACTCAAGAGGTCACCACTCTCTCGTAAATTCTGAACTTCTTCCATAATTCCAAAAAATACCTTTCTCTTTTCACTCCACCTCCTCCTCGAAATGGACTCAATTGCTATCTACAAATTCGCTAACGCCATCGTCAAACGATTGCCAACATCAGGACACAATGCAAGAACCACCACACAGCAAGTCACTTTTAGACAAAACTAGTACAGAAATGAAAATTATGGTAACGTGGTACGCACCAGTAGCTACCAACAGCAGAATAGTATGCCAAATACTTTTACATGTAAGAAATCAAGGCTATCTATGACCTATCGAAAAAAAACATCCTAGTACTTCACAACCAAACATGAGACAAAATTAACGAAACAAAAGTAATTGCAAAAATTAAAATAAAAAAGAACGAAAAATGCACTTCCGTTCCATAACAGAAACTTAACTCTATTTTTTTGGCACATACATTCTCACCACACCCTCAAAAGAAAAAAAGGTCAAACAAGCACCGATTTTGAGGAACATTCTTCCTCCAGACATACTCATCTAAATGACTTTGTAGTATGGAAATTCCCCTTTTCCTTCGCCCAATAATACTCTTTATTGCCCCCCCCCCCCCCCCCCCCCCCCATGTCCTTCAGTTATGTTTGTAAGGCGCCCCTGTCTTTTGACCCTAAATTCAACGGAATGAGTTACAGCCAAATGCACGCACCCAATTATGTCTGGAAAAATATTTCTATAATTACTGCGGGTCCACCAATTTTGTCCATTCTCATAGCAAAATCTGAACAAACTTCCCAACAAAACGAATACCAGTCTCTTTAACAGTTTTACGGCCTGTGTCTGTCTCATGAGCAGCAGGAAGCCAAATAAATCTTTAAAAAGATAAGGAAGTGCTGTTCATAGGAAGCCTAGATTTATCAAACCACGTTCCTCTGCGAATAGACCGCCACACACGATCTTTCGCATAGCACCTTACATACGAATCGCTTGTGCGTTTCTTCGAAACCTTGGACAATGTCATGTCATTGCCACAAACTCTACATTTATGATAGCAAGCAGTTAAATTGCACTGTCTGGCAAAACTAATGACATTCATTGGTTGCTTCAATTCAGCAGTCAATTACACAATAGTGAAACGAACGTGAGGAATATGTACTTACCCACTGCCACTACTTTTCCACATCTTCAAAATCAGGAGGAGAACTTGGACCCGCACTTGCCTCCACATTTCGCGATGCTACTAATAATTGAAAAGCAATTTCAAATCCCGCACAAAGATTAACAGATTACTTCCTGTATCAGCTAACGAGATTACGATCGACAGACTGTAAGGCTACAGAGAAATTCAATTCAAAAACGGGACGCACCAAAACGTGACGTCACAGCAGATATTACACTGCCGGTCACAGTCGTCGACTAGTATCGAACATTCTTGTAGACCCGAAAGTTACAATAGACTTTCCTACGAGTTGAGTGCTACGGAATAATGAACTTAGATACATCTTGAGGGAGTGCCTTTTGACTGCTTTCGCTGCACCGTGCTCCTGAGGCATTTCACGGTTTTCCTAAGATTTTGCTGTCTGGCGGAAGAGGAATTCATGTTGCTCGCCAATCGCCTTGTCTTGAACTGATGCTAAGCAACGGTGTGGGCCACTGCAGAGACTCCTGTATTGTTGAGAACAGAAGCACGCTGCGAGATGTTGCTTACTCTAAGAGGACACGCGGAAAATAATCACTGTGAGATTAGGAAAACTACCTACCGATAATAACAGGGGCATACCCAGGCTTCGCGTCCGGGGCAATGCTCTCGAGAATATGGCGCCTCTGCAATTAAAAAATAAATAAAATAAAAAACGAAGAAAAATAAAATGAGTAGGGTAATTGGAAAATGCAGTAAAATCGGCGAGTCAAGGGAAGTCTATGGGAAAATAGTAAAAAATCTGTTTTGGATATCATTACGACGTAAAGATATGTGAAACATTTATCTTCTGCATTGAGGTCAAAGATCAGTATGCATTAGGACACGAAAATCAGTTAATTGAGCATACAGTGTGAGGCAGCTAAGACAGGCCACCCCTCCTCCCCCTTCCCTCCTCTCAAATAAATCAAGAATGGATCAATACATCGAGGTGCAGTTTTCGCCAAGTATTACGGACAATATGGTGAATTTCATGATATTCGCAAGTAATTTTTGGCGTTTATAATCAGCGAATTACGATAGCGATTCTGTTCTTTTTTCTAACGGAACTACGTATTTTTTTCTGTGGCATCTGAAAGAAGCTTCAAAGAGAACTTCAACGACTTAACATATATAGGACTTGATCAGATAGTATCAAGGTAATAGCGCCGAAAACTAGGAGAAGAGGTTCAAAAGACTTCTGCCCTGTTACGCCAACTGTATGCAAAAACATATCTCAGACATGGTTCTTGTGTTTATCTGTACTGTTGTAGCAGTCAGATAACTCGCTCGTGAGGCTATTGAGACATTCAGAGTATATACAGCAGTCGAAAAAGTGTCTATAGCTTATGGCGAATGCCACTAAACTACTACAGCAGCGATGCGGTTCTGTGCTTAAGAGTATCCACATCACGCCAAGCTATTACGGTCTTTGCAAATATTATTAAAAAAGTTCAAGAAAGTGAAAGTATTGAGAACAATACACACCAAGGAAAAAGAAGGCAACTATTGCAAGAAATGAAACTAACATTTTACCAGCATTAATAGACAATGCAAATGTCGCTAAGACGCATCTCGGAAGTACAAGGGCGATCAACCGAACGTATGTTCACCAAACGCTGCGTCCCATCGTATTTCATCGTCTTCACATTTCTCTGCATCTACAGTTTCACGGAAATGACCTTCAAAATTGATTATAGTTCTCCGAATGTTATATTCCAAAAGTTCAGAGCAATGCGGCATATCTAAGCAAGATTTTGTTTAAGGAAGATGTTGTGGCTGTGCCCTCTTGTAATGTTTTGTGGTTCCTGGGTGGATGAGGAGAGGGTGGTATGATAGTTGGGTGGCCGGTTTCCTCTCAATATAACATAAAATGCATACTTGATTAAAATACAGTTTATTACACGAACAAATTAAGTACTTAACTTCAATGACGTCCAGTCTGAAGTTCTGTGATTAACAGCAATCAGATAACATATATTGAATTCTTGAATCTTATCCGTGTCCATATCGCAACTATGTACAATGTCTGACCTTCCCCCACAGTTAGCTAAGGTGCGAGGCGACGACTATTACTGTGGAAAACTAGAGCACAGTGCGACCTATTAAGGTACAATGTGAACTGAGTTCCGATGCGACGTACAGAGGCACTGAGATTGAGAGGTTGACAGATTGAGACATCTCGGTCGGCGGTGACGGTCTGTATGCACGCTGCCCAGGGGGCGTTATCGGCACATAATCTGGGGGCGTATCTTGGTACCCTCGTGTCATAGGCGCGCCTAGCTCACCGCCTGCTACTCAATGTTTCCTAGTGCCGACCAGTGTGCTGGTGAGGACGTGTGCCAGTAAAGATGAAGTATTGTTTTCAAACCAAGGGCAAGTTAATGTGCCCATGAACTTATTGTCAGCTGAAATCCAAGCTATCTCAAAGAGATGGCTAAAAACAAAGCTCTTGGTCCATCAACGTTTGGTGCGTCTTTCGACTGTATCATAGGTCCATGTTTTATTGGTGCATCAGGAGCCGTTAAGATATGGTGTCACCGCAGTGATCGGCAGACAACCTACTGGACACAAGGCAATCAGTGTGGTACCAATACGACGGATATCCCTCCCATTTTGCACATGAAATGACTGACCCTCTTAAGTGAACATATGGAGAGTAATGGAACGGTCGTTCAGGGAACGCAAAATGATTTGAACACTCGCCAGACATTTCAAATTCAATTACATACGAGGGCAGTTCAATAAGTAATGCAACACATTTTTTTCTGAAACAGGGGTTGTTTTATTCAGCATTGAAATACACCAAGTTATTCCCCAATCTTTTAGCTACACAACACTATTTTTCAACGTAATCTCCATTCAGTGCTACGGCCTTACGCCACCTTGAAATGAGGGCCTGTATGCCTGAACGGTACCATTCCACTGGTCGATCTACATCTACATCTACATTTATACTCCGCAAGCCACCCAACGGTGTGTGGCGGAGGGCACTTTACGTGCCACTGTCATTACCTCCATTTCCTGTTCCAGTCGCGCATGGTTCGCGGGAAGAACGACTGTCTGAAAGCCTCCGTGCGCGCTCTAATCTCTCTAATTTTACATTCGTGATCTCCTCGGGAGGTATAAGTAGGGGGAAGCAATATATTCGATACCTCATCCAGAAACGCACCTTCTCGAAACCTGGCGAGCAAGCTACACCGCGATGCAGAGCGCCTCTCTTGCAGAGTCTGCCACTTGATTTTATTAAACATCTCCGTAACACTATCACGGTTACCAAATAACCCTGTGACGAAACGCGCCGCTCTTCTTTGGATCTTCTCTATCTCCTCCGTCAACCCGATCTGGTACGGATCCCACACTGATGAGCAATACTCAAGTAAAGGTCGAACGAGTGTTTTGTAAGTCACCTCCTTTGTTGATGGACTACATTTTCTAAGCACTCTCCCAATGAATCTCAATCTGGTACCCGCCTTACCAACAATTAATTTTATATGATCATTCCACTTCAAATCGTTCCGCACGCATACTCCCAGATATTTTACAGAAGTAACTGCTACCAGTGTTTGTTCCGCTATCATATAATCATACAATAAAGGATCCTTCTTTCTATGTATTCGCAATACATTACATTTGTCTATGTTAAGGGTCAGTTGCCACTCCCTGCACCAAGTGCCTATCCGCTGCAGATCTTCCTGCATTTCGCTACAATTTTCTAATGCTGCAACTTCTCTGTATACTACAGCATCATTCGCGAAAAGCCGCATGGAACTTCCGACACTATCTACTAGGTCATTTATATATATTGTGAAAAGCAATGGTCCCATAATACTCCCCTGTGGCACGCCAGAGGTTACTTTAACGTCTGTAGACGTCTCTCCATTGATGCTGTGTTCTGTTTGCTAAAAACTCTTCAATCCAGCCACACAGCTGGTCTGATATTCCGTAGGCTCTTACTTTGTTTATCAGGCGACAGTGCGGAACTGTATCGAACGCCTTCCGGAAGTCAAGAAAAATAGCATCTACCTGGGAGCCTGTATCTAATATTTTCTGGGTCTCATGAACAAATAAAGCGAATTGGGTCTCACACGATCGCTGTTTCCGGAATCCATGTTGATTCCTACATAGTAGATTCTGGGTTTCCAAAAACGACATGATACTCGAGCAAAAAACATGTTCTAAAATTCTACAACAGATCGACGTCAGAGATATAGGTCTATAGTTTTGCGCATCTGCTCGACGACCCTTCCTGAAGACTGGGACTATCTGTGCTCTTTTCCAATCATTTGGAACCCTCCGTTCCTCTAGAGACTTGCGGTACACGGCTGTTAGAAGGGGGGCAAGTTCTTTCGCGTACTCTGTGTAGAATCGAATTGGTATCCCGTCAGGTCTAGTGGACTTTCCTCTATTGAGTGATTCCAGTTGCTTTTCTATTCCTTGGACACTTATTTCGATGTCAGCCATTTTTTCGTTTGTGCGAGGATTTAGAGAAGGAACTGCAGTGCGGTCTTCCTCTGTGAAACAGCTATGGAAAAAGGTGTTTAGTATTTCAGCTTTACGCGTGTCATCCTCTGTTTCAATGCCATCATCATCCCGTAGTGTCTGGATATGCTGTTTCGAGCCACTTACTGATTTAAAGTAAGACCAGAACTTCCTAGGATTTTCTGTCAAGTCGGTACATAGAATTTTACTTTCGAATTCACTGAACGCTTCACGCATAGCCCTCCTTACGCTAACTTTGACATCGTTTAGCTTCTGTTTGTCTGTCTGTTTGTCGATGTCGGAGCCAACGTCGTACTGCATCAATAACTTCATCATCATCCGCGTAGTGCCTCCCACGGATTGCGTCCTTCATTGGGCCAAACATATGGAAATCCGACGGTGCGAGATCGGGGCTGTAGGGTGCATGAGGAAGAACAGTCCACTGAAGTTTTGTGAGCTCCTCTCGGGTGCGAAGACTTGTGTGAGGTCTTGCGTTGTCATGAAGAAGGAGAAGTTCGTTCAGATTTTTGTGCCTACGAACACGCTGAAGTCGTTTCTTCAATTTCTGAAGAGTAGCACAATACACTTCAGAGTTGATCGTTTGACCATGGGGAAGGACATCGAACAGAATAACCCCTTCAGCGTCCCAGAAGACTGTAAACATGACTTTACCGGCTGAGGGTATGGCTTTAAACTTTTTCTTGGTAGGGGAGTGGGTGTGGCGCCACTCCATTGATGGCCGTTTTGTTTCAGGTTTTCGAAGTGATGAACCCATGTTTCATCGCCTGTAACAATCTTAGACTAGAAATTGTCACCCTCAGCCACATGACGAGCAAGCAATTCCGCACAGATGTTTCTCATTTGCTCTTTATGGTGTTCGGTTAGACAACGAGGGACCCAGTGGGAACAAACCTTTGAATATCCCAACTGGTGAACAATTGTGACCGCACTACCAACAGAGATGTCAAGTTGAGCACTGAGTTGTTTGATGGTGATCCGTCGATCATCTCGAACGAGTGTGTTCGCACGCTCCGCCATTGCAGGAGTCACAGCTGTGCACGGCCGGCCCGCAGGCGGGAGATCAGACAGTCTTGCTTGACCTTGCGGCGATGATGACACACGCTTTGCCCAACGACTCACCGTGCTTTTGTCCACTGCCAGATCACCATAGACATTCTGCAAGCGCCTATGAATATCTGAGATGCCCTGATTTTCCGCCAAAAGAAACTCGATCACTGCCCGTTGTTTGCAACGCACATCCGTTACAGACGCCATTTTAACAGCTCTGTACAGCGCTGCCACCTGTCGGAAGTCAATGAAACTATACGAGACGAAGCGGGAATGTTTGAAAATATTCCACAAGAAATTTCCGGTTTTTTCAACCAAAATTGGCCGAGAAAAAAAATGAGTTGCATTACTTATTGAACTGCCCTCGTACAACATTTCTGTGTTCTTTAACTACAACGTTTCGAGCACTTGGTATGACAGCCGCGTTAATAAAGACACGAACCGTACATGAGTTAAGTGCTCGCTCACATTCGGTGTAATAGGGCAGACATTTGTGGAACCTCTTCTCCTGGTGGCGGGACAGTGGCCTGCGGCGCTGTTATCTTGATACTACGAGGGGCGTTTGAAAAGTCCGTGCAAAGTCCGAGAGATGGCACCACCGGCGCATATCGAGGTCATGTTTAGTCAGTACCATCTTTGGTAAGAACGCACACTAAGGTTCAGCTATATTGGTCTACTTCTTTGTATTCAGCATTCGTGTGAATCAAGGAAGTCGAGTGACTGTCAAGAAATGGACGAAGAAGAATTTCGTGTGGTGATTAAAAATTACTTTATGAAAGGCAAAAACCTCAGGAGACTAAAGAGAAGCTTGATAAACATTACGGTGACTCTGCACCTTAGATTAGAACAGTTTATAAGTGGTTTCAAAATTTTCGGAGTGACCATATGGGCGCAAGTGATGCTGAATGTTGTGGAAGCCCTGTGAAGGTTACGACTCCAGGAATCATTGATAAAAACCATGATATGGTGACGAATGACAGAAGGGTTAAGGTGCGTGAGATTTCTAGTGCTGTGAGCATCTCCGAATGAATGGATACATAATTTGCATAAACATTTGGACATGATAAAGCTATCCACAAGATGGGTTCTGCGATTGCTCACACTTGACCAAAAACGGAATCGTGTGAAGGATGGTTTGCAGCTGTTCAGGAAGAATCCACAGGACTTTAAGTGTCGTTTCGTCACTGTGGATGAAACATGGATACATTACTATACTGAGACCAAACAACAATCTAAACAATGGGTTACCAAGAGAGAATCTGCATCAAAAAAGGCGAAGAGCAGTCCTTCGGCCAGGGAGCTTATTGCGACTGTCTTTTGGGATTCGCAAGGGGTAATCCTCATCGACTATCTGGAAAAGCGTAAAACTATTACAGGTGCCTATTATTCATCGTTATTGGACCATTTGAAAACGGAGCTGCAAGAAAAACGCCGGTGATTGGACCGCAAAATTGTCCTTTTCCATCACGTCAATGCACCAGCACACACCTCAGCAGTTGTGGTTGCAAAATTAATGGAAATAGGATTCCAACTCGTTTCACATCGCCCCTACTCTCCAGTCTTGGCTCCCTCAGACTACTATTTGTTTCCCAATTTGAAGAAATGGCTGGTGGGACAAAGATTTTATTCAAACGAGGAGGTGATTACAGCAACTAATAGCTATTTTGCAGACTTGGGCAATTCCTATTATTCAGAAGGGATCAACAAATTAGAACTGCGTTGGACGAAATATGAAATAATTTGGGAGAAGGTCACGGTTAAAGAAGCCTCAGGCATAGTAATTGGATGTCTCTATAGGCCCCTGCCTATATCTCAGCAACTGTTGTGGCTGAGCACCTGAAGGATAATTTGGAAAATATTTCGAGTAGATTTCCCTACCGTGTTATAGTTCTGGGTGGAGATTTTAATTTGCCGGATATAGACTGAGAGACTCAAACGTTCATAACGGGTGGCAGGGACAAAGAATCCAGTGAAATTTTTTTACGTGCTTTATCTGAAAACTACCTTGAGCAGTTAAACAGATAACCGACTCGTGGCGGTAACATATTAGACCTTATGGTGACAAACAGACCCGAACTATTTGAAACAGTTAACGCAGAACAGGGAATCAGCGATCATAAAGCGGTTACTGCATCGATGATTTCAGCCGTAAATAGAAATATTAAAAAAGGTAGGAAGATTTTTCTGTTTAGCAAAAGTGACAAAAAGCAGATTTCAGAGTACCTGATGGCTCAACATAAAAGTTTTGTCTCAAGTACAGATAGTGTTGAGGATCAGTGCACGAAGTTCAAAACCATCGTACAATATGCGTTAGATGAGTATGTGCCAAGCAAGATCGTAAGAGATGGAAAAGAGCCACCGTGGTACAACAACCGAATTAGAAAACTGCTGTGGAAGCAAAGGGAACTTCACAGCAAACATAAACATAGCCAAAGCCTTGCAGACAAACGAAAATTACGCGAAGCGAAATGTAGTTCAAAATGGTTCAAATGGCTCTGAGCACTATGGGACTCAACTGCTGAGGTCATTAGTCCCCTAGAACTTAGAACTAGTTAAACCTAACTAACCTAAGGACATCACAAACATCCATGCCCGAGGCAGGATTCGAACCTGCGACCGTAGCGGTCTTGCGGTTCCAGACTGCAGCGCCTTTAAACGCACGGCTACTTCGGCCGGCCGAAATGTAGTGTGAGGAGGGCTATGCGAGAGGTGTTCAATGAATTCCAAAGTAAAGTTCTATGTACTGACTTGGCAGAAAACCCTAAGAAATTTTGTTCTTATGTCAAAGCGGTAGGTGGATCGAAACAGAATGTCCAGACACTCTGTGACCAAAATGGTACTGAAACAGAGGATGACAGACTGAAGGGCGAAATACTAAATGTCTTTTTCCAAAGCTGTTTCACAGAGGAAGACTGCACTGTAGTTCCTTCACTAGCTTGTCGCACGTATGACAAAATGGTTGATATCGAAATAGACGACAGAGGGATAGAGAAACAATTAAAATCGCTCAAAAGAGGAAAGGCCGCTGGACCTGATGGGATACCAGTTCGATTTTACACAGAGTACGCGAAGGAACTTGCCCCCCTTCTTGCAGCGGTGTACCGTAGGTCTCTAGAAGAGCGTAGCGATCCAAGGATTGGAAAAGGGTACAGGTCATCCCCGTTTTCAAGAAGGGACGTCGAACAGATGTGCAGAACTATAGACCTATATCTCTAACGTCTATCAGTTGTAGAATTTTGGAACACGTATTATGTTCGAGTATAACGACTTTTCTGGAGACTAGAAATCTACTCTGTAGGAATCAGCATGGGTTTCGAAAAAGACGATCGTGTGAAGCCCAGCTCGCGCTATTCGTCCACGAGACTCAGAGGGCCATAGACACGGGTTCCCAGGTAGATGCCGTGTTTCTTGACTTCCGCAAGGCGTTTGATACAGTTCCCCACAGTCGTTTAATGAACAAAGTAAGAGCATATGGACTATCAGACCAATTGTGTGATTGGATTGAAGAGTTCCTAGATAACAGAACGCAGCATGTCATTCTCAATGGAGAGAAGTCTTCCGAGGTAAGAGTGATTTCAGGTGTGCCGCAGGGGAGTGTCGTAGGACCGTTGCTATTGACAATATACGTAAATGACCTTGTGGATGACATCGGAAGTTCACTGAGGCTTTTTGCGGATGATACTGTGGTATATCGAGAGGTTGTAACAACGGAAAATTGTACTGAAATGCAGGAGGATCCGCAGCGAATTGACGCATGGTGCAGGGAATGGCAATTGAATGTCAATGTAGACAAGTGTAATATGCTGCGAATACATAGAAAGAAAGTTCCCTTATCATTTAGCTACAGCATAGCAGGTCAGCAACTGGAAGCAGTTAATTCCATAAATTATCTGGGAGTACGCATTAGGAGTGATTTAAAATGGAATGATCGTATAAAGTTGATCGTCGGTAAAGCAGATGCGAGACAGATTCATTGGAAGAATCCTAAGGAAATGCAGTCCGAAAGCAAATGAAGTAGGTTACAGTACGCTTGTTCGCCCACTGCTTGAATACTGCTCAGCAGTGTGGTATCCGTACCAGATAGGGTTGATAGAAGACATAGAGAAGATCCAACGGAGAGCAGCACGCTTCGTTACAGGATTATTTAGTAATCACGAAAGCGTTACGGAGATGATAGATAAACTCCAGTGGAAGACTCTGCAGGAGAGACGCTCAGTAGCTCGGTACAGGCTTTTGTTGAAGTTTCGAGAACATATCTTCACCGAGGAGTGAAGCAGTATGTTGTTCCCTCCTACGCGTATCTCGCGAAGAGACCATGAGAATAAAATCAGAGAGATTAGAGCCCGCACAGAGGCATACTGACAATCCTTTCCACGAACAATACGAGACTGGAATAGAAGGGAGAAGCGATAGAGGTACTCAAGGTACCCTCCGCCACACACCGTCAGGTGGCTTGCGGAGTATGCATGTAGATGTAGAAGTAGATGTAGAAGTGTATAAAAAAAATTAAAAATAGGTTTACCCCAAACACGTAAGTAGTTTTTATTTTTGCACGGACTTTTCAAACGCCCCTCGTATTTGACGAAGGCCCATACATGTGTCGCTAAAGTTCTCTTAGTAGCTTCTTTCAAATGCCACAGAAAAAAGTATATAGTTCCATCAGAAGAAAAACAAAGTAGGTGTCGTAATTCGGCGATTATAAACGATAAAAATTACTTTCGAACGTCAAGAAATTCGCCATATTGAAATTACTTTCGAACGTCAAGAAATTCGCCATTTTGTGCGTACCTTGGTGTATATATTCACTGTTGTTACGATACAAAGTTCCTTTGGGCATGCTTGCATGTGCCTGTGTTATTCTGAATTATGATACAAAGATCCTTTGGACACGCATGCATGACCAAATGAACTTTGCATCGTAATTCAAAATAACACAGGCACTGCAATATCGCATTTATCCGCCGATACCGGTAAGCGACCTTCAAGTAAAATGTCTCCACTGTACGGGAATATATCCTACATAATGGATGTGCCGGTACAGGTTGTAGACGCATGGTTGACGACATATGGAAGTTTGGGTCTGGCCGTGAGTCATGGACGAATAGCCAAATGGTACGCGGGAAATCCAGGTTCGAGTCCTGGTCCAGCTCAAGCTTCCATTGCCACCATTTGATGGTTGTCCATATTCGAAATTGCGAATACATTTCATGTTCCTTGTAGATTATGATGTGAGCCCAAGATGCAATACTAGCAACAGAGACTTCCCTCCAACAGCAGAAGGTGAACGGGAGAGCCTATGGCGCAGGCGAAGACAGTCCGCCAGCGAATTCTAACAGACACCTGCAGAGGTCGTTAGCAGAGTGGAATTATGTTTCACGTCACGCATCACATGGAACAAATAGCGCGAAACTTACAATCACTGCGCACCAGTATACAGGGAATTTCACATTTCATGTTACAGACTTGTAGAGATTGTAGATGGGATCTAGTAGATCAAGTTTTACATAGAAACTCATGTCCATAAACGTCATCCAATGACACTACAGAGCGTCAAAATTATAGACATCTGCATGTGTAAATGTTTGTGTATATCGGGTGATTCCGTGATGATGTTAAAAACTCTAGGATGATGGAGAGGGATACGTGTATCAATCTGAGGTAAGGGTCCCTGTACCGGAAACGAACGAGTCGACAGTTAACAAGCGAAAACCGTTCTGTTACCTCTGACAGTGGAAAACATGTACTGGTACTGTTGTTCCTAAGACTGCAGTATAAGTAACTTTCACAACTTTCAGAGGAGGTAGTATGGACCAAAACAAGGAAAAAATGTCCAGTAAACATGGGACCTACAGTGTATACTTGAGGAGCTATGAACGATTGTTCATCTTCGCTACAGTCAAACACATCTCCTATATTCAACAGGTGTTCATAGATCTTAAGGTATGCATCTTAGAGCCCATGTTTACTGGACATTTATGCCCATGCCACCATCTCTGAAAGTTGCCTATCATACAGTTTTAGCAACAACGGTACCAGTACATGTACTTCACTGCCAGAGGTATCAGAACGATTTTCGCTCACAACTTTCGACTCGTTCGTTTCCTGTACAGGGACCCTTACCTCAAATTGATACATTTCTCCTTCTCCATCATCACAGAAAGTTTGTAACATCATCATGAAATCACCCTCCATATACAAACATTTGCAGGTGCCGGCGCCTGTAACTTGGATGCTCCGTAGCGCCGTTGGATGACATTTCCGGACATGGGTTCTTATGTAAAACTTGATTTATTAAGTTCCCTCTACAACCTGTAGAAGTGTGTAATGTGTATTGTGAAACACCCTGTTTAAGTCGCGCTTCTTGGTTTCACCGGCAATTCCTGCAGTGTCACATCGAGAGTGGATTCCAGAGTTTCATCGTCGCAGCTCACTTGTCCGAAGAGGATCCGCCGCTATTCGACGGTGCCTATGACGGATGGAGGGCAGCATTGTGCGCCGACTGGACGTGATCCCAGGACCGTTCCATTCTAGGTGCATTGTGCAAAGATCTCTTCAAGTGAAGAATTTGTGAGTAACTGGAAACAGAATTGTAGTCATTTCATTATAATTTATTGCCTTGACTTCACTCAGATGTTTGGTTGGTGCTTACGGGCGCTCAACGGCGAGGTTGTCAGTAACTTCACTCAGTATACTAATTTGAGCAACAGCAAATATCGATCATTACTACCCGTAGTGCTCTTGTCATCCTGTTTTGAATCCGTGATCAGAAATTGTTGGCACAAACTATTAATAATAGAGGAATGGACGTTAACTATATCCTCACTCCGTCGTGTATGACTTGCTTCTCACCTGCCAACGACGCTCCATCTTCGTTTCTCCGGCAGATGGTGCATCGACGTTATTCAAGCAACCAGCTGTTATTCTGCCACAACACCAGGCGCCGAGATACTCTCAAATATTCTGCTGACAACTATGATAAATAAAGCAACAAGTTACGCAGCTGCTGCGGTGTTGTGATATATTGAGCAGCAATATTGTGGTACCAACATGCCAAAATTTCATGTTACTTGGTTATGCTCTAACCACGTTTTGTCGTTCTTGTAACTTTTCCCAAATTTTTGGAAAATATTGTGTATTGGTAGACTTTATTCCAGTCGAACGATCCTTTTTCTGCATTAACTGTATAGCTACAGGCGGTTATCAGACTGTAATTGTCTTATGGAAACTTCCCTTTGCTGGTAAAGCCCATACCACATTTTGGAACTGATTCATCGGGATACGAAAATTTATTTCTTTGGTTATGCAACGTGGTCCAGGAGTAGCTCTTACATTAGTGATTAAAAAAGACCAGGAGCCCGGGTTCAAACCTAACCATTACATAAATTTAGACTAAAAATCATCAGCAATGGCGGACGTAAGACTTCCGGTATAAGAAGTCATCCTGTTCTGCCAATGGGTTATCAAAGTAGGCGGAGAATCGGATAGATATGCAGGGCACTGTCTTGCCCTTGAGGTAGAAAACTGCTCCAAAAGGAGGAAGAATGATCAACGACATGAGGAGGCAATTGAAGCCACTGCATTAAAGACACATAAAGAGTATCCACAGGACCTGTCGCCTGTAATTGAAAACATGTCTCTCCATAGACAAAAGATTTGGATTAGTCCCCCATTCGAATCTTCGGGAGGGTACTACCAAGGGGAAGGTGAGCAGGATAAAACAAAATAAGTCGACGAAAGGGCTCCATTCCACGAGTCGGGGCGTGGAATGTCGTAAGTTTGGACGTATTACGGAAGCCGTAAAATCTGAAAAGGAAAATTGCTAAGGTTCAGTGTAGATATAGTGTAGGTCAGTGAAGTGAAATGGAAAGAAGCTAAGGTTTTCTGGTTAGACGAATATAGTGTAATATCAACAGCAGCGGAGATTGGTATAATGGGAGTAGGATTCGTTATGAATGGGAAGATAGCGAGTTAATGTGAATAGTTCAGTGATAGTGTTTTTCTCATCAGAATCGACAGCAAACCAATGCCAACAACAATAGTTCAGACATACACGCCGACATTGCAAGCGGAAGATGAAGAGATGGGGAAAATATTTGAGGATATTGAATGTGTAATTCAGTATGTAAAGGGAGGTAAAATCTAATAACCATGGGGCATTGGAATGCGGTTGCAGAGAAAGAATTACGAGAAAGAATTACAGGAGGATATGGACTTGGTAGCACAAATGATAGAGGACAAAGACTAATTGAGTTGCGCAATAAATTTCAGTTAGTAACAACAAATACGCTGTTCAAGAATCACAAGAGGAGGAGATATACCTGGAAAAGGCCCGGACACAGGAAGGTTCCAGATGGATTACATCATGGTTACACAGAGATTTCGAATTTAGATGTTGGATTGTAAAGCGTACCCATAAGCAGATATAGAGTCAGATCAAATTTTAGTAAGGATAGAAGAGTAGATTGACGTTTAAGAGAGTCATATGGAAGAATCAGTGAGTAAAGGAAAAGGGATAATGATGTGCTGAGGAATGATGAGACGCATTTGAAGTTCGCCAAAGACGTAGATACTGCAATATAGAATACCATAGTAGGCGTTTCAGTTGAAGAAGAGTGGATATTTCTAAAAAGAGCAGTAACAGACCATGGAAAGACAACCAAATGTACTATGAAGGTGACTGCGAAGAAACCTTGGGTAACAAATGCAAAACTTCAACTGATCGACGAAGTACAAAAATGTTCAGAGAAAGAAAGGAACGCAGCAATATAAATCCCTTAGGAATGAAATAAGTAGGAAGATTAGGAAATGCAAGGCGAAATGGCTGCAGGAAAGTGTAAAGAAATACAAAAAGAAATGATCGTTGGAAAAACTGACTCAGCTTATAGGAAAGTCAAATCATTCTTAGATGAAATTAAAAGTAATGGTGATAACATTAAGAGTCAAATGGGAATTCCATTGCTAAACACAGAGGGGAAAGCAGATAGGTGGAAAGAGGACACTGAAGGCCGCTATGAGGAGGAGAACTAGTTTGATGTTACAGAAGAAGAAATTGGAGTCTATATGTGAGAGATGGGGAATCCAGTATTAGGGTCATTATTTAAAAAAAGCTTTGATGGACTCGACATACGGCAGAAAGGATAGACAACATTTCATGACAATTTCCAACTTCTTTGGGAGAAGTGGCAACCAAGCGACTATTGAAGTTGGTGCGCAGTCTATAAGACTGGCGACATACCATCAGACTTTCGGAAAAACATAATTCACACAATTCTGAAGATAACAAGAGGAGGTAAGTGTGAGGATTATGGCGCAATCAGTGTAACAGCTCGTGCACCCAAGATGCCTGCTCACAAGAATATAGAGAAGAATGGAAAAAGAAAACTGACGATCTGTTACATGACAATCAGTTCGGTTTTAGGAAAAGTAAAGACACCATAGAAGTAGTCCTGACGTTGCATTTGATAATGGAAGCAATACTAAACAAAAATCAAGACACGTTCGTGGGATTTGTCGATCTGGAAACAGCGTTCCCTCGACAATGTAAAATGGTGCAAGATGTTGTGAGGAAAATAGGAGCAAGCTACACCGAAAGGCGGGTAATACACAATATGTACAAGAACCAAGAGGGGACACTAAGATTGCGAGACCAAGAACGAAGTGCTCGTATTAAAGTGGTATAAGACAAGGATGCAGCCTTTCACCCCTCCTGTTCAATGTGTATGTCTATGAAGTAGTGACGAAAACAAAAGAAAGATTCAAAAGTGGGATTCAAATTCAAGGTGAAATGACATCAATGATCTGATTCGCTGATGACATTGCTATCACAGTGAGTGTTGAGACGGCGCCTAAGGTTTCCTGCTGCTGAGTTGCTCTTCTTTACAGTGTCCCATATGAACAAACCAGTTGCGTGTCCTTGCCTGAGGTTACTCGTATTTTAGGTACTTGGGCTGTGCATTGCTCTGTTTAAAAAGAATCGCTGAGGTAATTATAGGGTTGAGCTGCACACGTCTGCTTTCATGCTCCGCAGCTAATTCGCTGCAAATGATCTGTAGCTGTAATTCTGCAGTGAAATGGTCTACCCACTGGCTAGAATAGCGAGTTCGTAAGGTACACAGAAATACAAAATAAATGTTAAATGAATCATTTAATAACAAGGCTCCTATTCTAACATGTGTAATTGATGTAGGAGACAGAGAATTATGTTGAATAATGTTTGTTCAACAAAGGACATCTCAAATAAACAGGAAATCGTATTACGATATTCATTTAAAATACAGACAGAAAATAGCCTAATCAAATGCATAAAAAGTGATGTTGAGAGCGTTACAAGAATGGCAGCAAAATCCCCAAACTAAATAGTCATCAAAGACATGCGAAAACTAAGACCATTTAGTGATCACAATAGATGAGATATTCACGAGCTCAAAACAGTTCAGACTTTAGTATGATGATTCTTGCTTCACAAATTAACACTAGCGATACACAGAACAGTAACTCATACTCAGTCCATTGTCAGTGTAAGTGGTAAAAAAATAAGAGTCCTACTCTGGAGCACGTTCAAATGTCTCTAAATATGAAGTCCCTTCAGAAGTCAATGTATCGTAGCGGCCGTTCACAGCCCAGAATCAATAACCTATGTGATTGAATAGCACTCGTTACCACAGGCAGGTCTGTCTCCTTCAAGCCCAAAATAAAACAGCCAAGAATCGCTCTCTTGAACTCTTCACTCGAAAAAGTACCAGTCTCCACTTGACTTCCATAGCGTTCCACCACTGTCTGCTTTCGCATTGGTGAAGGCCATCCCCACCAAAAAACACATCATTTGTAAGTTCTACAGACATCATTTGATTTAACTTGACCAGTGCCCAGACTAAACTAATATGTTTCAACAATTTTTAATTAAATAAATGTTATAAACATTGAGTCGCACTCGGCCCACTCACAATAAATATAAATAAAATTTAATCCATAAACAGATAAGCTAGTATTCCTGTACAAGTGCACTCATATTAAATGACAACTAATTGTTGTTAAATATTGTTTAAAAAATATTCATGGCTTCATGATAGAAGCGTCTTTTGGTTCTCTTTTCAGTTGTGGTGTCCTCTAATACATGCGACTGACCACTTTTAAATTAGCATAGTTCTTTAATAGCGCTTGCGATCAACGCTTAAATAAAGTTACTGGCAAAGTAGTAAACTGTTCATGAAATAAATACACAAGTATGGCAAAATATGTGGTATTCATCTGTATTCATTTGCTGTGTAACTGTGAAGGATGCCGCGTTCTGACAAATATTTTCGTAATCAACAGACATAAAAAAAACATAATAAGTCAATAAACAAAATAGATGCAGATGAATGGCTTTCTGGAATGATAGATGCTATGATATGAGATATCGTTTGTTGAAATCGCATGAAGCGTTCAAAAGTTGTTAATTCAGAGGTTTATTGTGAAAATGTTCATCCTCTGCGAAATACTAACCTCTGTAGTTTTAAAGATATTGAAAATATTGTCGTGTTATTGGATGTGCCTTATTTTTCTGAGATCGAGGATGTATTCGGATTTACATTAATATTTGACTGAGAATAATTACAGATTCTCAAATTGCAGTGAGAAGCCGTCTTTCGAGCGCAGTCTGAGAGCAATAAAATATCATCCCATTTTTAACAGCAGATGTATGTTTTCTTTTCTTGTGCTCCAAGATAAATCTGTGTCATGTGGTCCGAGCCGCTACCAATTTTGAAGCTCTTGTTAGAGTTTTTGTCTTCTTCCTATAAAGCTGCCAACAGCGACAATAAAGATTCATGTTGGCTCGGTGCCTCGGAATCTGCCCCAGCAATGTGAGAGTCGTTGGATACTTGCCAGAAAGCAGGCAGATGAGTTCATAAGCGCCATTACCATGGTCACGCTACTGCAACACATAACAGGTACATTGGTTCCAGCATATACACTGAAGAGCCAAAAAAGCTGGTGCACCTGCGTAATATCTTGTAGAGACCCCGCGGGCACGCAGAAGTACCGCAACAAGAAGTAGCATAGACTCGACTAATGTCTGAAGTATTGCTGGAGGGAACTGACACCATGAATCCCGTAGGGCTGTCCATAAATCCGTAACGGTATGAGGAGGTGGAGATCTCTTCTGAGCAGCACGCTCAATAAAGTTCATGTTTGGGGAGTTTGGTGGCTAGCGGAAGTGTTTAAACTCAGAAGAGTGTTCCTGGAGCCGCTCTGTAACAATCCTGGACGTGTGGGGTGTCCCATTGCCTTCCTGGAATTGCCCAAGTCCGTCGGAATCCACTATGGACATGAATGGATGCACGTGACCAGACAGGATGCTTCCGTACGTTGTAAAGCCAGAAATGCATATCCTCCCATTTCCATCTATTGTACTATAATTTTACCTCAAGATACGACATTTCTGTGTCTTTATATATTGTAATTGTTTTACTATTTGTATATATATATATATATTTATGCATTTATGTTGATGTATAATTTGTTGTTTTGTAAATATTATTTGTATTTTTGCGCTGGGTCTTGTCTAGGGAAAACTATGCTATCGAACGAATACATCGGTAGGTCGTGTGGAGAACTAAAGTGTTTAGGATCTTTGGTAGTGTTAACTCTGTCGCGTGGAGCGCGGGCAGAGGGGAGTCTGGCTGGAGTAGTGCAGTGGAGCAGGTGTGTTGGGTGACGCTCCCGCGAGTTGCCGCGCTTTCAGGGTTTGGCAGCATGTAATTGCGCTCGACTTGCTATGATAGTTTCTGACACGGTGTCGCGGACGGGAAGCATTAGCTGGCGCACATCAAGAGCCCGTTTCGCCTGGTGACCGTGTCGAGAAGGAGGCGCCCCAACATCCAGCTTCTGCAACAGCGACGGCCGACAATGAGTGACTGTCGCCACCTCCTCGATCGACGACTGCAAACCTTCAATCAACCATCAAGGAAGACTAAAAGCACATAAAGTTTTAGAACTGTATGGCAGACCTCAGCTTTTTTAAACTGTTGCATCACAAAATTACAGCAACTTAGCATGAACCTTTGTTGCTCATTGTCCCAATTGCATTACCAAGCAGGGTCCCTTCCTTTTCCGGAATGAACCAGAGTGTCGTTGAAATTCAAACGCCAGCATTAAAGTAATATCATTCGATTTCACTGCTTTAATTTCAAAGATCAGTTAAGGTATTCATAGCTGGCTACGATATTTAGATTACACAAGCACAAATTAAGAGTATGAGTTTTGTTATCGTATTTTAGCTTACCTGTGATTGCAGCTCAGCTTGGTACGTACTAAATTTTACTATTGTTAATTGTTCAGAATCATTTAATTCAAGTTCAAAGTTAAATCTCTTATTTCTAAATTGCGTAGATTCAAGTAGCTTTTGAAATGATTGTTGAGGTAGCCCAAGACTAACCGTATTTTACTGAATTTCGATGTGCTTCAGAAACAAATCTTACTATTAATTTCAGTCACTAACTTAACTTTCAATTTTCCGGTTTTATTAATTCTTTTGCTAAAATAAGTCAGAGTGTAGCGAAATTTATTACTTCTGACAAACATTCAGTTTTCACACAACACATGTCAACCTTCAGTTGCCACGCTTTTAGTACTAATTATATGTGCGATTACCTTTTTTTTTTCAGATGCTATAGTAATTGTCCATAGGATTGGCGACCGTAATTTTTCCCAAATCTCAAATATGTAATTACTGTTAGTTAATTGTTAACGTAACGACCGCACATTTACTTTCTTTATTAACTTTACCCTTTTTCATAATTAATTTTCACCAATTTCATTTGCATTTTTCCTTTCATTTAAATGTAACCCTTTCCTCCCTCTTTACCGACAGATTAGCCTTCGGTGACGATTGCTTTTGCCAAATTTCCATTAGGTACACGCGGTTTAAGTTTTCACTGTCATTAAGGTCGGTAAGTGAGGGGGAGGTTACACGTGGCGAGCTGGTGACAGGACCGTCTTCAGTTTTGAGGTTGTTCTGGACACGAATTTTGTATTGTGCAAATCTCGTAACAAAGTACTGGTTACGAACAGGCCGTTACGTTAGCGAGAATAAGTAGTGGGAGTAATCCTAATTTTATTTGAGATTTGTCATTTATATTGAAAATTATTAAAATGAGTGAAGGCAACAATTACCAAAATTTGGTAGACTTGGATACGGAACAATCGGTCGAACAGTGGGAAACGCGCACCGCGGTACCCATTGTTCAGGGGCAGGCGGCTAGCATGAAAGACGCGACCGCCGGAACGCAACAAAGAGCAGAAATGGAATTCCAAACTTTAGAAAATGTTTCGGAATCGGAAGTGAAAATCAAATCTGAACCCCTTGATGACGAATAGGGGGGGGGGGGGCGGAATTAAAGAGGAAGCCGCTACGGAAGTAAAACCGGTAGTTTCCGGGAATTTAACTGATTTATTGAATGTTTTGACTAACGAAATCAAGAGTCAATCGGCGGAAATTAAAGCTCAGGCTGCCAAGCAAGAAGCTCAGTCTGAAAAAATTGAACGGAAGCTAGACAATCAGAACAAAGCTATTAATGTTGTTAACAACAATGTTGGAGTTGTTAACGCAAAAGTTGATAAAATCAAAGAGGATATTGTTTTAATTAATACCGAAATCGGTAATCTTAAACAGGAAACGACAGGCGCTCAGGCGGAAATAGCGAGCATAAATACTCGTTTTTATTCCGAAATTAGCAGAATCGAGAAAAGTGTAGGAGAAGCAGTTGCTCCGATCATCGAGAATAAGGTGACTGAACAAATTCAATTAGTGAAAAAAAGAGGAGCAACAGAAGGTGGAAACTTTAAAGCCTTTAGTATCCGAAGTAGATACCGAAGTGAGGAAGCAGGCTAATACCTGGGAAGAGAAAAAGAGTGAAGTGGAAACGCTTGCGACAACCACTTGCCAAGTAATTACGAGAATTTCGGAATTAGAAAAGAAACTTGACGAAAAACAGAGCTATGTGACAATCTGTGCACACAGTTCGGAATTGTTGACTAAAGAGGAGCGGTTCGACCCCTTGAAAAAAGGCGGTATACACGCGACGGATTTCATTAAAAATTGTGAAAGAGTTTTACCCAGATCATGGACTAATGAGAGAAAAATTAATGCGGTTATTGACGTGTTGGCTGGTGATGCCAAGCGTTGGGGCTAAAAACCTCAACATTACGAACCTGACTTTTGACGAGTTTAAAAATTTGTTTCTGGCTGAATACTGGTCAGAGCAAAAACAGCAAGTGTCTGGCGCGAATTTGTCGTATCGAGGCCTTTCGATGCGAATTCGCGCGGCTCGATGAAGGAGTTTTGTGTTGGAATATTTGCGTGATCGCCGCACGGAATCCGAAATAGTGTGGGAATTCTACAAGAAGCTTCCAGATGATACAAAATGATACGTAGGAAGCAATTACAGGACAATCAATGATTTTCTGGAAAGAGTTGAGGACGAGGACAATTGGCGCAATAATCGCGATAGTGGTAGAGGCCGTGGTAACAACAACGGGTACCACAACAACAACGATAACCATGGGAATAATGCATACCGCAACCTTGGCAGCAATAACAACAGTGGTTCAGACCGTGATGACAATCGGTACAATGCAAATAATAACAGGAATGACGGAAATCAGTATCATACTAGCGTGATACGGGCTTCGCGGAATAGTAATAACGCCAGAGGGTGTG